>NC_042980.1:19730511-20086761 GCF_901001165.1 Salmo trutta
TCACAACAAGCAACCTCTGACAAAAATCCCTCTACTTCTATTTGAGGTGAAAATGATGAATCAGACACCTTATCGATAGTAACGGCAAATGGTCCTCCTGGAATCAGTTTTTTTGACTCAATGGAGGAACGTAGTCAGAAATGCTGATGAATGTCTTGCTCGAGCTGTGTATGCAACTGGTTCACCTCTGATGCTCACAGGCAATGTGTATTGGAAGATATTTCCGAATGTTCTTCGCCCACCCCTTCAACCAGACATGCTTTAACTACTCATTTGCTGGATGTAGAGTTCAACAGAGGGTCAAGCAAATTATAGAGAAAGCAGACTGTATTGCAATCATCTCTGATGGGTGGTAGAATGTTCGTGGGCAAGGAATAATTAACTACATCTCCACCCCTCAACCAGTAATCCACAAGAGCACAGACACAAGGGACAACAGACACACTGGTCTCTACATTGCAGATGAGCTGAAGGCAGTCATCAATGACCTTGGACCACAGAAGGTATTTGCGCTGGTGACAGACAATGCTGCGAACAGGCTGCTTGGTCTGAAGTGGAGGTGTCCTACCCTCACATCACACCCATTGGCTGTGCTGCTTATGCATTGAATCTGCTCCTCAAGGACATCATGGCACTGAAACCAATGGATACACTGGTTAGGTATGTGAAGGGTCATCAAGTTATAGCCGCAGTCTACCTCACCGAGCAAAGTGAGAAGAATAAGAGCACCACATTAAGCTGCCGAGCAACACCCAATGGGGTGGTGTTGTCATCATGTTTGACAGTCTCCTGGAGGGGAAGGAGTCTCTCCAAGAAATGGCCATATCACAGTCTGCCGCTATGGAAAACCCCATCAAGAGGATCCTCCTGGATGATGTATTTGGGGAGAGAGTGGTAAGCAGCCTGAAACCTATAGCAGTAGCCATTGCACAGATTGAGGGAGACAATGCCATCCTGTCTGATGTTCAGAGTCTGCTTGCAGATGTAGGAGAAGAAATACATACTGCCCTGCCCCCTTCACTGTTGCTCCAAACAGAGGAAACTGCATTTCTGAAATACATCAAAAAGTGTGAAGACTTCTGCCTGAAGCCCATACACTCCGCAGTGTACATGTTGGACCCCATGTATGCTGTCAAGAGCATCCTGTCGGGTGCAGAGATCAACAAGGCCTATGGTGTCATCATTACCATGTCTCGTCACCTTGGCCTGGATGAGGGCAAGGTTCTTGGCAGTCTGGTGAAGTACACTTCCAAGCAAGGGCTTTGGGATGGAGATGCAATATGGCAGTCGTGCCAACATATCTCATCAGCCACCTGCTGGTGAGATCCTCCAAATCCCACCAACATCAGCCGCCTCAGAGTGCAACTGGTCCTTGTTTGGGAACACACACACCAAAGCATGCAACAGGCTGACCAATACAAGGATTGAAAAGTTGGTGGCCATCTGGTCAAATTTGAGGCTTTTTGAGCCTGACAACGAGCCATCCTCAACACGGTTGGAAAGTGACAGTGAAGATGAGGCCTCAGAGTCTGATGTTCAAGAGATGGACATTGAGGATGTCCAGGGAGAAGACATGGAAGCCTGAGAGGAAGACAACCAAAGCTTTAGTTTCTAGAGTATCATTTTACAGGTGTATGTTTTGGGAGATGCGATGGATCGTTGGGGACCATTATATATTTCCTTTTGTTGTTCAGTGAAATCATCCCATGTGAAGAGTCAACTCATTTAATTAAAGTTACATTTGTAACTAGATTATTATTTTTTCTGTTGGAAGGATGTAATCATTTGCAATTGTCTACTTATGAAAAGGCAAAGGTTTCTGTCTCTGTATGATATGGTAAATATATCCAATGCAAAAAAAATCTACATTTTAAATTGTATTATATTAATTTGCATATATTCCCATGTATTCCTGTTAATTCCCACGGAAAGTTTCCACCTCTGAATATTCCCCAAAATGTGCAACCCTAGGAGCTGGTCAGTAAACTGTCCAGAATGACTCTTGAAGAAGGACTGTGGCGTAGCTTGTTTATTGCTCTTACCAACATGGCTAAATGCTTATGTCAACCCAAAGGGTTTCCTGGGGTTACACCTCTGAAGCAGCAGCTATCCCTTTTGATGCAAACAGCACAGTAAATAATCTAATGATTCATCTCTCCTCTGACACCTCTAGCTCCAGAACTCAGCTTAGTCTGAATAAGGGAGCCTCAAGCTTTTAAGACAATTGGTGGGAAGAAGGGGCGGGGGGCTGCCATATTTCTTCCGCAGTCCTCCCTCAGTGGCTCTAACTTGCGTAGGGTGGGGAGGCCGATTTTTATTTTATTTTGTGCCCCTCCCTCAGTGGCACTCCTCTGACTTGCATGCAGGGAGCAGCCTTAGGAATGTAACTGTGCCTCCAAAGGCAGATGGTTGGTCGGGCAGACTGGAAACCTCTGGTGAACAATGCGACAGCGAGGCCCGGGGTTCACTGGAGCGCACAATGGCTCCTTTGTGTCCATTCTCCCTGGCCGAAGGGGCGCTTTGTGAGCTATGCCAACTCTATGGGGCCTGCGTGAGCGTCCGGCAAGCTTGGATTAACACTGAGGGCTGTTTAATGGCAGCATCCTCTCCTCTCTACCCATCACGACCACTCCCCCTGTATAACGAACCGGACCAGAGCATGGCAGTGCAGGCCTGAGTCCTCACTGCTCATGTCAATGTTTGTTCCCCTGCAGGGTATTTTGTGTGTGTGTGTCGCTGTGTGCTGTATGCACACAGCAGTGTCACAACCAGTAATATGCTTGTTAGGTTCCAGCAATGTTGCAGACTTTACTGCATGTTCTGACTTTGTGTGCTTAAGCTACGTCTTTAGTGTTTTGAGTTTACATTGTTTGTGCACTTAGGAGTGTCCTCTGTTGGTGGACTTGGTCTAACGTTGCTTGTATTCATCTGAGAAACTCGAGGCAAAGAAAGCTCTGCAGAATGGCAGTGAACTCTCCCAGCCACTACAAGGGGCGTTTTCACCCCTTCTATAAGATTTGACCATTCAGTCACCTTGAACACAAATGAGCTCAGTGTCATTCAGCACAGTGGAGTGACCGACCAACCACGTCTTTTGTTTTTGCCATGTCTCGCTCTCTGGTGGTGTGAGGCAGGACAGAGGGAGTGGGAGCGTTTTGTTTTCATAGGCTGGCCTGTGGCTCACTCATTAGCTGAGACTTCTCTACAGGGCTACAGACTGTACTGTGTAGTCAGGCTGCAGTGTGGTTAGTCAGTCAGTCAGTCAGACTGCTGGGCAGAGAGTAGAGACTCACTGGGGTCACGCTGACTCGCTGTGTTGCGGCCTACTAACCGGTTGCCATGGTGACCCCCGTGCTGCCATTCTCCCTGCTGTTTTGAAGTTGGCTGTGTACTAAACTAGCTAGTACAGCAGCAGGCTACAGGAGTTGAGCAGCTAACACCCCGTCTGAGCAGTGCAGACTGGAGACTGGTACGACCTGTCAGACTGACTGCAGCAAACACTCTATCATAGAGTTCAAACTCCTCACCAGAACAGAAGGGAAAAACTTAAACGTGGCAATGTGCCTGATTTTAAAGTAGGTGAAGCCAGCTAAATAATATGTTCTATTTAGCTCTCATCTCTTCTTTGTGTGTTTTCTAATCAGTTATAGAGGCAATCAAATCAACACTGTGTCTGGGGAATGGAGTATCTGGGAAGATTACACACATCCTTAAAACAGCTCTGTAATTTCCCTTTCCCCCCAGTGTTGACTTAGTGAAACTTGCTCCACTTGCTCGTTCCACTTGTATTGTGTTAACCATGATAAATACCATTGAGCAACAGTTTAAAAATATTAGAAATATTGAACTATTAATTAAAATGCTAAAGAGAACACAGTGAAAGGTCTAGACCTCGTCTGTTGAGTGATTGATGACACTGCTTCCAGATGAATGACTGTGTGACCTCTGACACCTCTCCTGTGCTGTCAGAAAAAAGCCAAGGGTGAGGAGCTGTTTGACCAGATCATGTATCATCTGGACATCGTAGAGAAGGACTACTTCGGACTGCGCTTCATGGACTCTGCACAAGTACCGGTAAGACCAGAGTAGCAGACAGTCCTAGAGACTGACTTTTACTACCACCCACCCAACCTTGTTCTAAGAATTAGGAAGGGGTTTGTTATGGTTAGATTTATCCACTGAACTTGAATTGCTCTTCTCTGGAATAGTGATTTGAATAACAGTGTGTACAGTTCACATACTATATGGGTTGTCTAATATAGGGCTGTTGGAAAGTTCAAGTACAGTTTGTCGCAGGAAGTAAAAAAAAATTCGTTTTTTTATTAAAATTAAATTATAAAAACAATATCAGTGTCTATCAAAGACCCAGCAGCCAGGGCAAGCTGATATGGTGTGAAGGGCATGGAAGGAAGGAGAGGAGAGAGAGGTAGTAGGGAGGGAGATCTGGAGAGAGGAATGTGGGGGAGAGAAGTGTGAAATAGGGCTGTGGCAGAGACCTTCCGTTCCCTCATCAGCGTGAGCAGCCCCCCCCCCCCACTCACGCACCCTCCTAAACCCCCGCCCCTCCCTCCTATAATTGTTCATGCCTCAGACTCCCAACTCCCAGACGAGTTACAAATCAGAAATTCCCTTTCTAGTGACACAATCATACTGTGTGTGGTATCCTAAGTGAGGCTGCTGTCAAATGAATTTGTTTTTGGCCTTGCCCATGCCATGGATTCTCTTGAGTCTAGATAGTTGATTCTTTCCTGTCATTAAAATGTGTTCTTTTCTCATCTCTTTTGCAGCATTGGCTTGACGTTACAAAAAGCATTAAAAAACAAGTCAAAAGTAAGTCTATGTTCATGACCTCACAATCATTGGAGATACACAAGCTATAGCCCTTCTATTGCCTATTTTCTGTACCAATGTAGATCTAGAGATGTATAATGGACGGGTGTGTTGATGGAGCAGCCAGAAACAGATGGATTTCATGAATGCCATTCTCATTTCAAACCTCTGTTTTCTTTCCTTCCTCTCTTCCGTTCCTCCCTTACCTCTGTGCAGTCGGACCCCCATACTGCCTTCACATGAGGGTCAAATTCTACTCCTCAGAACCCAACAACCTGCATGAGGAGTTGACCAGGTCACCTTGTTGTCGTCGTCTTATTACTATTCAATAATCACCAATTGTTTTTCTAACATTTGTATTTATTGGAGACATTAATCTGGACCTTTTTATGAACAAATGACCCTTTTATTCTCGCAGGTATCTATTTGTATTGCAACTAAAACAAGATATCCTCAGTGGCAAGTAAGTAACTTCCCTCACCCACTGTTTTGCTCTTCCTATATTAGATATACAGTATATTACATTAGACTTCATGTGCTTCAATATATTTAACATGGCTGATGTCTATAGGCCAAGTACATCATTACATGTTAGCTATATCTGTTCTGTTGCATCATGATACAGATGCTAAGAGGCTTAGCTACAGTAGTGGATTACACACGTGATGTTGGAAAGAAACTATTTACATCAATAAGTAGTTTGAGGATATTAGTATCCATTTCCACTACATGGGGATTAGTGTTCATGTTGTTTGTCCGGCATTCCAATAACACAGGGTTGTTGTGTATTAGCTCTGGAGAGAGAAACGGGCTGTTAGATACAGCAGGGAACCACTGCGGGAATACTGTAACAGCTGTGACTGATCTCTTCAGACAGTATCCTTGCCTTGTGTGTACTGTACCTTGTTGAAAGCAACAGCACTCAGACAGCAGTATTCTTTTCCCCCCTACTGAACACTCCTCCTTGTATCGCAGGTTAGAATGTCCTTTCGACACAGCAGTGGAGCTGGCGGCCTTCTCCTTGCAAGGTAAGAACAATGATGACCCAATGTCTTGGTGTGGTTGTCATAACTCTTCTTGAATGAGAACCAGTGAGTTGCAGTGTTCTGAGGGGTGGAATCTTTGCTATCAGCAGGAAGAGACCATAGCACCACAGTAGCCTTTCAGAGCCTGTTAACATGGTGGAGTATTTGTGGAAATGGAAGATAATTTGGGTTTATCGCTACCCTCTCTTCAAGAATGTGTGCTGCTGCCGCCGCACTGCCCAAAGTAGTTGGCCTAAATGCTGAGGCTGCAGTCCTTGCTCAGTGTTCCAACTGTAAATGGGCTCTCTAGGGTTGTTCTGAATGGAAGTGAGCCCCCCTCCCTCCCTCTCTTCCAGCTCCTCTGTGGGGGTAAATGCAAGCTCATTAGAGCCCAGCTCTCTGCAAAGGCCCCCTAATCCAGCCCTCTCCCTCGTTCCCTCTCTCACTATCCAGTCTCTCCCTCTCGCTCTCTCGCTCTCTCTGAGTTCTCATGAAAGTCATCCACACCAACACAGCCCCTTTATTTACAGCAAAACCACTTTTTGTTTCTCCAAACTCACTCTTTAGCCAGAACTCAGAATGGCCCTTCCCAAACAAAACGGTCACGCTTTGTCTTATGTATTTTAGGTAGAATAGATATCAGGATTTCAGACTGTATTCTGTTCTGCTTGATGTCTGCTAGCTAAATGTCCAGCAAGTCAAATAATGGACCCTCAAGCAGTTAGTCAAAGCCTCAAGTTTCAATGTAACCCACTGAATGTCCGGTCGGAGGCTAGACTCCATTCTGTTTGGCAGCTAGGCTGGACGTCTGTCCATATTTCTCACACTGAATTTGATTCGTTGACCAATGACCAGGAGGAGGTGAGGCATTCCCTTCTCTACCCTGTCAGCAACATCCATCCCTGTCATGGCCGCGACCCCTGACCCTTAGCCCCACGCTGAGCTCTGTGACACATCACTACTCTGCCTTGGTCTGCAGCAAATCACTGATAACAAAGAGCCTCTCCTCACCTCCATTACCCAGATAGCATACTGTTGCCATTTTTATACCCCTGCCTGCAGTCAGACAGGGTTATCTCCATGATGCTATGTAAGGAAAGAGGGGGGTGAGGCATCATTGTATGTCTGTTGCTCCACTTAAATATGATTTGGATGTATTTTAATGTTAGTGTTCTAGTGGGTTTGAGAAATGGAAGCAGGCAACTTTAAAGGAATTATTCAAAATGACAAATGTCATTAATAGCTAACACGTCATCTATAAATCCTAAATCAGGGACTCGCATGATGGTGATAGAAGAATACATACAGCTTCTTATTAGCATCACTTTCATTGGCAAACAATCCCAGACCCCAGATAGCATGCCTTAGTCAACCTTCTAGAGTGATTCAGAGAACCCATGTCTAGAGTTGTGTTCCAGCTGAGCTGGGAGACTGTGACCCTGCGGAGCATGCTCTGGATCTGGTATCTGAGTTGGGGTTAAAGTACTCAGTATGTTACCTGTTCCAGCTGAGCTGGGAGACTGTGACCCTGCGGAGCATGCTCTGGATCTGGTATCTGAGTTGGGGTTAAAGTACTCAGTATGTTACCTGTTCCAGCTGAGCTGGGAGACTGTGACCCTGCGGAGCATGCTCTGGATCTGGTATCTGAGTTGGGGTTAAAGTACTCAGTATGTAACCTGTTGTGTTCCAGCTGAGCTGGGAGACTGTGACCCAGCGGAGCATGCTCTGGATCTGGTATCTGAGTTGGGGTTAAAGTACTCAGTATGTTACCTGTTGTGTTCCAGCTGAGCTGGGAGACTGTGACCCAGCGGAGCATGCTCTGGATCTGGTATCTGAGTTGGGGTTAAAGTACTCAGTATGTTACCTGTTCCAGCTGAGCTGGGAGACTGTGACCCTGCGGAGCATGCTCTGGATCTGGTATCTGAGTTGGGGTTAAAGTACTCAGTATGTTACCTGTTGTATTCCAGCTGAGCTGGGAGACTGTGACCCAGCGGAGCATGCTCTGGATCTGGTATCTGAGTTGGGGTTAAAGTACTCAGTATGTTACCTGTTGTATTCCAGCTGAGCTGGGAGACTGTGACCCTGCGGAGCATGCTCTGGATCTGGTGTCTGAGTTCCGCTTCATGCCAGAACAGACTGAGGCCATGGAGCTGGCCATCTTCAACACCTGGAAGGAGTGCAGGTAAAACAATGATATCACAGAACATTTCTGAATAACAATTTATCATATCTCCATAATATAGCATTTTTAAAGCATGTTTTAATGGTAAGATATTGTATAGTATTACCAATGTCTAGAGGTTGTATAGCCGGTCATATACAGCCTTTACATTACTGTATATACGATGGTTACAGCCAGGAGTTTGTCCTGTACATCACTGCCTATAGGGTTAGGCTGCTTGAGGTTCTCACTTAATTACCTTTCCTTGGGGAGTGTGGGTCATCCACCCGCTATATTATTTGATCACCCTTGATGTGCTGGGGTATTCCCAAGTAGGGTTAGGTGTGCTTATTTTTAGAAATGGATTTAAAGCATATCTCAGTGTGGGCCGGTCTTGACCCGGGGTTACCCTGACTCCTGTACTATAGGGGATGTAACAGATGCTACATCTTGTCATTGGGTGTTTTTTTTTAACCTGGAACACATGCATGAGCTACCTGTGATGTATGACTTCGTCATGGTTGTGATTTAGTATCATCAGTCGTGGTTCATCTCAAGAGTCAACATTCTTTGCGTGTGACCTTTATCACCCACCGACCTTATCCCCCGTCTAACCAGTATTCTGCCTGTTCTCCCTCCGCTCCGTCCCAGGGGCCAGATGCCATCGCAAGCGGAGATTAACTATCTGAACAAGGCCAAGTGGCTGGAGATGTATGGGGTGGACATGCACATGGTCAAGGTGAGGACACCAGGATGGGGGTTTCTCTATCTCTCTCGTGTAATACAGGGCTCTACTGGTATAAAAACAAAACGCTAGTGGAGATTTAAGGATGGTAAGTAACATAAACTGTAACACTGTGCTGAATGGCTGTGTCTACTGTTCCTTCAGGCTCGAGATGGTAATGACTACCAGCTAGGACTGACCCCCACTGGAGTGCTGGTGTTTGAGGGAGAGACCAAGATAGGCCTGTTCTTCTGGTAAGACCTTTGGCCATACTTGATCTCTACCTGTGTCTCTACTAGTTCAAGGACTTGTGGGTCTTGATCACTATCTCTCGTTTAATTGTCCCTGTAATTGTGTGCTTTTCTGTGTGTGTCCCAGGCCCAAGATCACCCGTCTAGACTTTAAGAAGAGCACATTGACCCTGGTGGTGGTGGAGGACGACGGAGAAGAGGCTCAGGAGACCGAGGAGGTAATGAACCAACCCTCTGCCATAAACACACACACACACACACACACATACATACATACATACATACATACATACATACATACATACATACATACATACATACATACATACATACATACATACATACATACATACATACATACATACATACATACATACATACATACATACATACATACATACACACACACAGTGGGGGCAGCCATGATCCCTGCTCTTACCCCCTACTATTTTCTACTGGGCAATCTTCCCATACACTTATCCTCACACTCAGTCTCTCTGAGGGCCCTGGTGTAGCTGGGGATAGTTGGTTCCACCTGGGTCTGAATCTGAAGTATCCATGCTCACATCCTGTTCTGTTTATCATGCTGCATTACTCTTTCTCTTCCATCATGCTGTTCTGTTATGTGCTACCTTAGTGAATTATAGTAGCTGGTGTTGAAATGTCCATTTTCTACCACTACTTTTCAATACAATCCGAAGCCCCTGTACTTTTCTGTAAAGCTCCTGTCATTGCAGAGAGAGCCCAGCAGCTTTCCAGTCTCCTCATGAATGGTCCTAATGTCACTTGTTACTTAGGCTGAAAACTGGAAATTATGTCTATGACTAAGGAGAGTTGATTAGTCATGCTCTCATTATATTGTGGTAGTACTATTTGAAGTGTGTAGCCTATACTCTCTGACCCTGTTTTTGTTCTGACCACATAATATCAGTAAAGGCAGTTACTTTGTTCCAGTCCAATAAAACAGCTTTGTATCGAATTGAAAATGAAAACAGCCTTATTACAGTATACCGCTGGAGCAGAGCTCTACAAAGCTGCTTTTATAACAATGTGCTGCGGGGTGGAGATGGACAGGCAGGCAGATCGATCTTCAACCGATCGCTGACCACACCTGCCCACCCGTCCAGCATCACTACTCTGGACGGTTCTGACTTAGAATATGTGAACAACTACAAATACCTAGGTGTCTGGTTAGATTGTATACTCTCCTTTCAGACTCACATGAAGCATCTCCAATCCAAAATTAAATATAGAATCGGCTTCCTATTTCGCAACAAAGCATCCTTCACTCATGCTGCCAAACATACCCTCGTAAAACTGACTATCCTACCGATCCTTGACTTCGGTGATGTCATTTACAAAATAGCCTCCAACACTCTACTCAGCAAATTGGATGCAGTCTATCACAGTGCCATCCGTTTTGTCACCGAAGCCCCATATTCTACCCAACACTGCGACCTGTATGCTCTCGTTGGCTGGTCCTCGCTTCATATTCGTTGCCAAACCCACTGGCTCCAGGTCATCTACAAGACCCTGCTAGGTAAAGCCCCGCCTTATCTCAGCTCACTGGTCACCGTAGCAGCACCCACCTGTAGCACGCGCTCCAGCAGGTATATTTCACTGGTCACCCCCGAAGCCAATTCCTCCTTTGGCCGCCTTTCCTTCCAGTTCTCTGCTGCCAATGACTGGAACGAACTGCAACAATCACTGAAGCTGGAGACTCATATCTCCCTCACTAACTTTAAGCGTCAGCTGTCAGAGCAGCTCACAGATCACTGCACCTGTACATAGCCCATCTGTAAACAGCCCATCCAACTACCTCATCCCCATACTGTTATTTATATATATTTTTGCTCCTTTGCACCCCAGTATCTCAACTTGCACACTCATCTACTGCACATCTATCACTCTAGTGTTTTAGTTGCTGTATTGTAATTATTTCACCATTATGGCTATTTATTGCCTTAGCTCCCTTATCCTACCTCATTTGCACACACTGTATGTAGACTTTTTCTATTGTGTTATTGACTGTATGTTTATCCCATGTGTAACTCTTGTTGTTTGTGTCGCACTGCTTTGCTTTATCTTGGCCAGGTCACAGTTGTAAATGAGAACATGTTCTCAACTAGCCTACCTGGTTAAAGAAAGGTGAAATAAAAATCAATTAAATAATGAGGGGGACAGGCTGCAGCTCAAGCAGCCATGTAGTGTAGACATTTGCAATCAGCTGGCTGCCTGCCTATACCCAGGAATCAAGATGTGTTCATTACCAGCTAAGGTGATCTCTGTGAGGAAGGAATTTTGGGGTAAAAAAATCACTGGGTCTGCAGGACTGCTAACGTGTGCTCTGGACGAGGATGTTTGCGTAGCTATGAGGGGGTGTGTATGGAGATTAGTATAGCCCAGGTCAGGTCTGAAGCAGAGGCATATCCTTGGGTAGGTTCGTTATGGCTTATTTTGTTTGAGGGAGGTTTCTGTGTGTGGGAATGAATGTGTGGATTTCCACACACCACCTCGGAGGACATGTCCTGTCTCTCTCTGAGGCTGCCTGGCCGGGCTGGCTCATTTCCAGGGAGAGTCGGTTAAAGCATTAGCTCTTTCCCTCAGGCATCCGTGGCATCCACAGCCTTTACAGCAGCTCCTAGCACTGCTTTAAACCAGGCTGTCGAGGTGTTAGTGTGGAAACGCCCACCGCCCAACCGGGCCGTCACTAGATCTGTAAACTACACGCTGCTGAACACCTGGAAGTGGGAGTTCACTCTATGGTCAAAGATACTTCACCTTGTCAATATGTTTTCAGACATCTAAAGTCATTTGTTGTGTGGATACGCTATGCCTCAAACCCAAATGTTTTGGGAAAGAACTGAATGAGGTTTATTTGAAGCGGTAGTCAAAGGAGTCCTGCAATACACAGAAAATGGATGTGACTGGTAATATGCTGTAGTGCTGCGACGTACAGTATGTAGATGTGATGCCCTCAGGTAGAGAAGAGGAAAGGCTAGACAGTGTTATAATGGGACAGTAGACTAATTCACATCATTACTAGTGGTTAATGGGGACTGCTGTTCAGCCGATCTGACAGCTGACCACTTGGAATGTGTTGCACCATCGGAATGGGCCCCGGGTCTTTACTTTGGGACTTTCCACTAATCTCTGGTGTGTGTGTGTGTGTGTGTGTGTGTGTGTGTGTGTGTGTGTGTCCGACACTGGACTGCACATTCTCGCTCTAAGGTATTCTGGTTCTCATCTCCCGAGGTCTTTGTTTTGACGTCTTAATCCGCCCTGTGAATGTATTCTCTTTGTGACCCTGTTCCTGTGTCTGAATTAATGAAGCACTGTTAGCAGAGCACTGAATAGGGCTGGTTAGCAGCAGGACCGAGCACTGAATAGGGCTGGTTAGCAGCAGGACCGAGCACTGAATAGGGCTGGTTAGCAGCAGGACCGAGCACCGAATAGGGCTGGTTAGCAGCAGGACAGAGCACCGAATAGGGCTGGTTAGGAGCAGGACAGAGCACTGAATAGGGCTGGTTAGCAGCAGGACAGAGCACTGAATAGGGCTGGTTAGCAGCAGGACAGAGCACTGAATAGGGCTGGTTAGCAGCAGGACAGAGCAATGAATAGGGCTGGTTAGCAGCAGGACAGAGCACCGAATAGGGCTGGTTAGCAGCAGGACAGAGCACCGAATAGGGCTGGTTAGCAGCAGGACAGAGCACCGAATAGGGCTGGTTAGCAGCAGGACAGAGCACCGAATAGGGCTGGTTAGCAGCAGGACAGAGCACTGAATAGGGCTGGTTAGCAGCAGGACAGAGCACCGAATAGGGCTGGTTAGCAGCAGGACAGAGCACCGAATAGGGCTGGTTAGCAGCAGGACAGAGCACCGAATAGGGCTGGTTAGCAGCAGGACAGAGCACTGAATAGGGCTGGTTAGCAGCAGGACAGAGCACCGAATAGGGCTGGTTAGCAGCAGGACAGAGCACTGAATAGGGCTGGTTAGCAGCAGGACAGAGCACTGCTGACAAAGTTGCTACTCTGGCATAACTGATTAGGACACGAGAAGGAATTTAATTTGCCTCGTCGAGGCCTGATGGAAAATTGCTTTAATGAGCAAGTTATTGAGAACTGCAGGGCAAGCAGCCTTTTCTCTGCAAGGCCATGCGCTGACTCAAATGAGGGAAACACAGGGAATAGGGTTGTTGTATATTGTCAAGTTCATCCACATCAGAGGGAAAGAGGAGACCTACTGTGCTAACCACTTCTTATTGCAAAATCAGCTTGTCTGGAACCATAACCAATCAGTTAACATGTCTACAACCAGGCTCATTTTTCCCATCCACCATATGCTGTCTTAGGGCTCTGTTTGTTCTTCAGGAAAAACTTTAGGCCCTAGTTATAACATGCGTGTCCTACCAGTGCTTCATGTCAGTGTGTTTCCTCTCTCCTGTTGCTGTCACACAGTAGAGTTTTGCTCATGCTATGTTCCTGTCTGTCTCCGTCTCAGGGTAAAGAGCAGGAGCACACCTTTGTGTTCCGTATGGACCATCCCAAGGCCTGTAAGCACCTGTGGAAGTGTGCTGTGGAACACCATGCTTTCTTCCGGCTCCGCGGCCCGGTCCAGAAGGGCTCAGCACGCTCCGGCTTCATACGCATGGGATCACGCTTCCGCTACAGGTAGCTACTGAACAGCATGTGCGCGCTCTGCTTTGCGCGCGCTCTGCTTAGCACGCTTCTAACTGGATTCAGTCCACACTGCACAAGTCTCCACACAATTTTTATAATGCATGTTTCATCAGTTTATTAAAATTCCAACAATTTGCACATGAGACAAATCCACAGATTATAATTTGAATAGGACTCAACCCACCATATGCTCTCATTAAGCTGACTGTGCCTAATGAAACTCGCTAAACTTCCGACATTCACCTTGGTCCGTTGTGTAATAATAGCTTGTCTTGCTGCAGTGTAAACTACGCACTGCTAAAGCAGCAGCTGCAGGCTCTCTCTGGGGCCTTGTTATTTCAAGGTGGGGTGTTTCTAGTTGGATGGTTACAGACTTCAGCAGGGGTCAGTCCCGTGTCACAACACCTTGTCGAGGGGTTGAGAACTGAATGCCACCCTGGGGGTATGAGGGAGGGGACAAGTAACGGCACACTGCACTGGTGCACCCTCTGTTTAGTTTTCCTCTGGAGTACCCCAGCAGTGGTTACAACTACACTGCTTCTCTGTCTGCTCAACTCTACAACTTGGCTATATTCCATATGGACTGGTGTGTTTCCATCCTGACCATGTGGCCTGACCAGTGAAAACTCTGGGCTCAACGTAAACCATTCTCATCGATTTAAGGAATCTTATCGCTTGCTGTTTTCATGTAGTCTTTTCTGCCTCTATCTGAAGTTTCTTCCACAAACTGAACTTGACTCCAATAACCTTCTTTTTCCTCATTACAACCATTACAATTACATGTGTTTGAATTCATGCTTTCTCTTCAGCTGGATCTAGCTAAGGATTTTCAATATGTTATTCCCTTTGTGGATCCTCAGCCCCAGCAGAAGTTCCAGTCGCTATCTGAATCAGTCCTGGTGGTCTGATTGCAAGGGAGGCCTAACCTCCCTATCTCTGCCTGTTTTCAGTTTACACTGGGCACTCACTGCCTGACTGTCCCCTGCCTGCTGGTGGGTTGGTTGGGTTCGCTCTCATTCCCCTTCCGTCCTGTGTGTTGTTCTGGGTTGTATTCACTAGGAACGAAACCCAATGAAATGGGGAGGGGACTACCTGAACTTGTCCAATAATAAATGCTTGTTTACCTTTTCCCTTTGCAAACCATCTTGCTATGGTGTGCACTAATGAATATGACCCTGTTGTCCCCAGTGGGAAGACTGAGTACCAGACCACCAAGGGCAACAAAGCCAGGAGGTCTGCATCGTTTGAGAGGAGGCCCAGCCGACGCTACTCCAGGAGGACCATGATGAACCGAGGTGGGTAGATACACGGTTTATACAGTACTCACCCACAGTGTAATATACTGCTTATGGGTCTTTCTATAAGCTAGGGAGGATTTCCTACACTGGACAACTTGTTACAACTGTTGATAAGTCATTTATAATAATCAGCCAATACTTCTTAATGTCATTCCATGAATATATAAGCGGGGCTCATAACTATATTCAATACAATTCAAGACTGGATTTAAAGCCTGTTTAACGCTTTTGTCATGGTTGGTGTCTTGACGGATTTGTATGACATAAACATTACTTTTCTGTCCTTGCATTTATGGCGGTGTAAGTTATATCATATATTAAGCATTAATCAGTTAATTTAGACATTGACCCTGTAAGAATCCAGCTGTCGGTCAGTTTTTTTTTGGGGGGGGGGGTTGTGTGGAGATCTCAGAAATGCAGTGTAACTACATTTTGTCTCCTTATGTTTTGGGGGGGGGGGCTGTTTTCATGCAAAATCGAATGCTTCTAACTGAAAGAGTCGCCTTACCTTGATACTTAACTTAGATACTGTCATTAACTTGGTTCTTCAATAATTCTGCATAATACTTATTGGATGCGCATTTGGTGTCCAGCAATTTTTCTGAATGACAGTCAAATGACGAAGTGAGTTTAGTGAGGAATGTCCAGAATATTTTGGCATCTCATTTGTTATACTGGTGAAGACAGCTGTTCCTGGATCCCTAGAGAACTGATGTTGATCATCTGTCTGCTTGATTTACAGCAGGGTCTGGTTAGATTTGACAGAAAAACAGCAAGTTAATGAGTTCATATTTTCATATGTTTTTTGTGCCTCGGATTGGACACCGAGTCTACTGTGCGCAATTGGGTAGGATCGAGTATTGCGCAACACCTAATGCGTTTCCTATTAATTATTGTGGATTTAATGACTACAAATGACATCGCCTAGTGTGCTTTATTCACAATATGACCTGGTAATAAAATAACAAATACATGTTTTCCATGTTACACCTGCAATTTTAAACAAGGGGCTTGAAGTAGCCTACTTGAATTTGGAGCTCAGAAATTCAATTATTGGAATAAGCCTACCTTGAAAATCTGACATTTCCTCAATTTGGTGCTTGAAAAGTTATTTTTGCAGCCAATTTATAAGTTCTCCTGCTCCCTTATAATTATCTGTGATTTAATTTCTTATCATATTTTGTGAGAGATGTGGCCACTTGTTTGTTTCCTGCCGCTTCAATTGAATGGTGTTGCGCTATTCTGTTGCGGTTAAACCGCGTGCAGTAATTATGAGGATGATAACACTTAATGCTGGCTTCAACTTGGCTTTCCATGCAAATCCTGTTTTTGGTCACTCATTTTAAAAACATTGGCATTGGCAAGGCCAAAACAATTCATTATTCTTAGTGTTAATGGCCTACTTTTTTTTACATTTTGCATGCATTTTGTGGGGAGGGCAGTTTCTATATCAGGCCCTATATGTAAAGGTCTATGAATTATACAATTGTATAACATTGAGGTCCTTAAATTACAATTTAAGTGCTTGAAAAAGTCCCTGAAAGTCCTTGAATTTGACTTGCCAATGTCTGTATGAGCCCTGCTTAATGGATGTGTTCCTAGGCCTATGTTGTGTAGGTGTGGACCATTTTGCATGTATTCACTTTTAGTCCTCTAAGTACGCATGTGGAACTGCATGAAAATGCGTTTTATTTTGTTTCAAACTTTTTTGAAACGTTTATCCCAATGTTACACATCGGCCCCATTATTTATAGAAAGACCCTTAAACATCATACCTGACTAATTTTGATGTTCTTTCTCGTATTATTTCCCAGGAGCCAACAAGCCCCAAGAGTAAGTACTTTTTTTTTTTAAATCCAGAACTGAATATTGGGAATGGGCACTGATCAGTGAGTAGTCTCTTCCTCTAGCTGTTTGTTATGAATATCTCTTCTGTCGTTGTAAGACCTGACTCATCTCAGTGTGATAAACATGACACACACACACACAGAGTGAGAGACGCGCGCACGCGCACACACAAACTATCAGAGTTCTTCACACAGAGTCTGTATCCCTCTGGTGTGTAACCACCTCCAGGCTTGCGTTGGGAGGCTTTATCTCTCCTGTGTGCTGGGGGAGGCGAGCACTGGTTATCATCACAACCACACATCGTATAGAGGGAGGACTGCGAGAAGAAGTTCTTGCTCTTTGTACAGTGTGTGATCAGTGTGCATTGTTTTATTCCCAAGATTTCTTTGTGTGTGTGCTGCTGTGCTCTTTCAGGAAGTAACCTTTTTACATAGCAACAGCAATAAAGCATTTGGAGTGAAATGTATATATGTAGAAGCCTGTCTGTTAGTTTTACTCCAATTATTTTATTTATTTAACCTTTATTTAACTAGGCAAGTCAGTTAAGGACAAATTCTTATTTACAAAGATGGCCTAACCCGGATGACGCTGGGTCAATTGTGCGCCGCCCTATGGGACTCCCAATCACGGCCAGTTGTGATACAGCCTGGAATCGAACCAGGGTCTGTAATGAGATGCACTGCCTTAGACCGCTGTGCTACTCGAGAACAC
The DNA here is from genome assembly GCF_901001165.1 of Salmo trutta. Classification (NCBI taxonomy): domain Eukaryota; kingdom Metazoa; phylum Chordata; class Actinopteri; order Salmoniformes; family Salmonidae; genus Salmo; species Salmo trutta. The sequence goes on from NC_042980.1 coordinate 19,748,037, forward strand.
CCAAATTATTACTATTAGGGAAGGGTGGTAGGGTTAGGGGAAAATAATAAAGAAAAAAAAAATACATATATATATATATATATAGTTGAAGTTCACATTAACTTAGGTTGGAGTCATTAACTTGTTTTTCAACCACTCCACCAATTTCTTGTTAACATACTATAGTTTTGGCAAGTCGGTTAGGACATCTACTTTGTGCATGACACGTAATTTTTCTAACAGTTGTTTACAGACATATTATTTCACTGTATCACAATTCCAGTTGGGCAGAAGTTTACATACACTAAGTTGACTGTGCCTTTAAACAGCTTGGAAAATTCCAGAAAATGATGTCATGGCTTTAGAAGCTTCTGATATGCTATTTGACATCATTTGAGTCAATTGGAGATCTACCTGTGGATGTATTTCAAGGCCTGCCTTCAAACTCACTGCCTCTTTGCTTGACGACATGGGAAAATCAAAAGAAATTAGCCAAGACCTCAGGGAAAAAAATTGTAGACCTCCACAAGTCTGGTTCATCCTTGGGAGCAATTTCCAAACACCTGAAGGTACCACGTTCATCTGTACAAACAATAGTACGCAAGTATAAACACCATGAGACCATGCAGCCGTCATACCGCTCAGGAAGGATCTCCTAGAGATTAATGTACTTTTGTACAAAAAGTGCAAATCAATCCCAGAACAACAGCAAAGGACCTTGTGAAGATGCTGGAGGAAACCGGTACAAAAGTATCTATATCTACAGTAAAATGAGTCCTATATTGACATAACCTGAAAGGCCGCTCAGCAAGGAAGAAGCCACTGCTCCAAAACCGCCACAAAAAAGCCAGACTGCGGTTTGCAACTGCACATGGGGAGAAAGATCGTGTTTTTTGGAGAAATGTCCTCTGGTCTAATGAAACAAAAATAGAACTGTTTGGCCATAATGACCATCATTATGTTTGGAGGAAAAAGGGGGAGGCTTGCAAGCCGAAGAACACCATCCCAACCGTGAAGCATGGGGGTGGCAGCATCATGTTGTGGAGGTGCTTTGCTGCAGGAGGGACTGGTGCACTTCACAAAATAGATAGCATCATGAAGGAGGAAAATGATGTGGATATATTGAAGCAACATCTCAAGACATCAGTCAGGAAGTTCAAGCTTGGTTGCAAATGGGTCTTCAAAATGGACAATGACCCCAAGTATACTTCCACATTTGTGGCAAAATGGCTTAAGGACAACAAAGTCAAGGTATTGTAGTGGCCATCACAAAGCCCTGACCTCAATCCCATAGAAAATGTGTGGGCAGAACTGAAAAGGCGTGTCTGAGCAAGGAGGCCTACAAACCTGACTCAGTTACACCAGCTCTGTCATGGGGAATGGGTCAAAATTCACCCAACTTATTGTGAGAAGCTTGTGGAAGGCTACCTGAAACGTTTGACCCAAGTTAAACAATTTTAAAGGCAATGCTACCAAATACTAATTGAGTGTATGTAAACTTCTGACCCACTGGGATTGTGATGAAAGAAATAAAAGCTGAAATAAATCATTCTCTCTACTATTATTCTGACATTTCACTTTCTTAAAATGAAGTGGTGATCCTAACTGACCTAAGACAGGGAATTTTTACTAGGATTAAATGTCAGGAATTGGGAAACTGAGTTTAAATGTATTTGGCTATGGTAAACTTCCGACTTCAACTGTGTGTGTGTGTGTGTGTATGGGGGATTGGCAATGATGCAGACAATTACATTCATAGAAGCCACCATATATGCAGTGTTGAAAGTTGATATCTTCCCCCCCAAAAGAAAAGCATTGGGAATATGTCATGGAGGGAAGGGGTAGGCCTGATTTATAGAACACAATCAGCCTGACATCCTCATCTCACCATTCGTCATGTTATCATGCATCAGGGTTATACAGTGCCTTCAGAAAGTATTCAGACCTTGACTTTTTCCACATTTTGTTACGTTACAGCCTTATTCTGAGATGGATTAAATAAAAACAATTCCTCAGCAATCTACACAATTCCCCATAATGACAAACTAAAAGAAGTTTTTGGGAAATGTTGCACATAAAAAAAATATAAGTATTCAGTCCCTTTGATATGAGACTCGAAATTGAGCTCAGGTGCTTCCTGTTTTCATTGTTCAAACTTGAAATGTTTCTAAAACTTGATTGGAGTCCACCTGTGGTAAATTCAATTGATTGGACATGATTTGTAAAGGCACACACCTGTCTATATAAGGTCCAATAGCAAAAACCAAGAGGTCTAAGGAATTGTCCGTAGAGCTCTGAGACAGGATTGTGTCAAGGCACAAATCTGGGGAAGTGTACCAGCAAGGAAGGTCCCCAAGAAAAGTGACCTCCATCATTCTTAAATGGAAGAAGTTTGGAACCACCAAGACTCTTCCTAGAGCTTGCCACCAGGCCAAACTGAGCAATCGGGGGAGAAGGGCCTTGGTCAGGGAACCCGATGGTCACTCTGACAGAGCTTCAGAGTTCCTTTTGTGGAGATGGGAGAAACTTCCAGAAGGACAATCAGGCCTATATGGTAGAGTGGCCAGACAGAAGCCACTCCTCAGTAAAAGGTACATGATAGCCCACTTGGAGTATGCCAAAAGGCATCTAAAGGACTCTCAGACCATAAGAAACAAGATTCTCTGGTCTGATGAAACCAAGATTGAACTCTTTTGCCTGAATTCCAAGCGTCACGTCTGGAGGAAACCATCTTACATTACTCATCTCATATGCGTATACTGTATCTTATACCATCTATTGCATCTTGCCTTTTCCGCTCGGTCATCGCTCATCGTTACATTTATATGTACGTATTCTTATTCCATCCCTTTGGATTTGTGTGTAGTTGTTGTGGAATTGTTAGATATAGAAGCACAAGCATTTTGCTACACTCACATTAACATCTGCTAACCAAATTTGTGACCAATAAATTTGATTCGATTTTTTTAAAACCTGGCACCATCCCTACGGTGAGGCGTGGTGACAGCATCATGCTGTGGGGATGTTTTTTCAGCGGCAGGGACTGGGAGACTAGTCAAGATTGAGGGAAAGATGAGCGGTGCAATGTACAGAGAGATCCTTGATTAAAAACCTGCTCCAGAGTGCTCAGGACCTCAAACTGGGGCGAAGGTTCGCCTTCCAGCAGGACAACGACCCTAAGCACACAGCCAGGACAACGCAGGAGTAGCTTCGGGACAAGTCTCAATGTCCTTGAGTGTCCCAGCCAGAGCACCGACTTGACCCGATCGAACATCTCTGGAGAGACCTGAAAATAGCTGTGCAGAGACCCTCCCCATCCAACCTGACAGAGTTTAAGAGGATCTGCAGGGAAGAATGGGAGAAACTCCCCAAATACAGGTGTGCTAAGCTTGTAGCGTCATACCCAAGAAGACTCGAGGCTGTAATCCCTGGTGCATAAACAAAGTACTGAGTAAAGGGTCTGAACACTTATGGAAATGTTTTTTTATTTTAAAATATAAATTAGGAAATATTTCTAGCAACCTGTTTTTGCTTTGTCATTATGGGGTATTGGGGGGGGGGGGACAATTTAATCAGTTTTAGAATGCTGTAACCTAACAATGTGGAATAAGTCAAGGGGCCAGAATACTTTCCAAAGGCACTGTATCATGTGACAATTACATAGTAGTTAGTTAGCAATGATGTCATGACTGTGTGATTGATAATGCTCACTTCACGTTGATTGTCATGTCGACGAGTGATTAATCAAAGGCATAGCGTTCTGCGACATTGCATGCCAAAAACATGGGTCCTCCATAGCAGCCTTGACATGGCAGCCATGTCTTATAGTGAAAGAAAAGTGTGATTTTCTTCAAGCTTATATCAACATAAGCTCTTAAGGCTGAAAGGTCAAAGGGTTACACTGTTAAAACAATATGTCCATTGACTGTTTTAGTGAATGCGCTCTCTTGTCTCCCACCTCTCTCCTCTCTTTACCAGTCACAACAATGGAGTGAACCCCAACAAAGACACTAAGGTATGTTGCGTTCCTTTAACCCGACTGAGACTAGTGGCAAAGAGCTGGTTTCCCAAACACATTAAGCCTGGTCTTGGACTAGGTAGCACTTTCTATGGAGACGTTTCTATGAAATGCTTTTTATTCTAGAACGAGGCATAATCTGTGTCTGGGAAATTGGCCTTTAGACTCCCACCCATGATCCAGTGTCCTAACCCCTGTCCCTCTGTTTCTCCCCCAGCCCCTCCACATCAGAAGCCCCTGGTCTCTTCCTGTGGTCAGCCCTGCTCCCTCAGTCTCCACCAGCAGCCCCATGGAAATCGAAACCCTCCCCAGGAGTCCTGGCGGTGGCCAATCGGAGAAGAGGTGAGCCACTCGCTGTTCTAATGCCATAAGAGCGTTAAGCTGCCTAATCTGTCCATCCTGCTGTCACTTGGTAGTGCGTGGTTGACACGGAGGCAGCATCCCAAGTCACACCCTATTCCTATATAGTGCACTACTTTTCATCAGGGCCCTTTTTTTCTGTCACATGCAGTGAAATGTTGTTTTACTGGGTCAGCCATAGTAGTATGGTGCCCCTGAAGCAAATTAGGGTTAAGTGCCTTGCTCAAGGGCACATCAGTAGGGTTTTCACCTTATCGGCTCAGATATTCGAACCAGCGACCTTTCGGTTACCCAAAAGTAGAGAGAATAGGGTGCCATTTGGGATGCACATGAAGGCTCTGCCTAGTGCCTGCTCTGCTCTGGGACCGCTAGTGACCAGACACATACCTGGGCCGTGTTCATTAGGCAACAATTGGAAGAAATTGGACTGCGACAGGAGTGGGACTACCTGGACTTGTTCAATAAGAAACAAACTTTTTTGTTTTCACTTGAAAAATGTTTTGAAACGTTTTCCATTGCATGCCCTAATGGACATGACCCTGGCTGCACTATGCACATCCTGGAGCTCTCAGGAAGTAGGGTGGTGGTGGTTTTGTGTGTGAGTGTATGTATGGGGTACAGTGAGTGACTAGAATGTGAATGGTGTGCATGTTTGGCAGTTTGCTCTGACACTGGGCAGATGGCTAGTGGTGGTAGTCCTGCTACTGCTGCATTGCTGGTGGCCGTGGCCCCCGCTGGCTTGGCAACAACAAACTCTTTCTTCTAAGAAATATCTCAACCCTTTCCTCAACCCCCCTCTCTCTTCTCTTCTAAACTTTATCCCCAGAGGATTACTGTGCAATGAAAGGGGGTCTGCTTTAACTTCCTGAAATGTATGCATTTCCTGTATTTGGTTTACTTTGAAGCTGTTCTCTTTTAGGTAAAATCAACATTTTAAAGCTCTACTTTTTGTTCTAGTATGATGATGATGTACTGAAACCAAACAGGCCTTTTCTTAAGGCAAGGTATGTACCCTCCAAGTTATCTGTAGATTTGCTTCATCCAATCAATTTCTCTGGGCCTTGTGGGTCCTATGATTCAGGACTGGTGACTGTCTCTCCTGCGGTAAACAAATAATTTTCCATCCATGGTAATGGTTGCTCTCTCTGCATTGATCCTCTCTTCAATACCAACCCAATCAGTGTAGACATCAGCTATGCCAATATTCTGGTGGGCTTTTTCCATGACCACCACTTGTTGTGGTCTACTAATGCTACTGTACACTCCTCCTCCTCCCTCTTTGTAAGTGAAATTAAATTTTGCTCCCCGCTATTGTCTCAATACCTGGCTGAGATACACTACATGACCAAAAATATGTGGGTACCTGCTCATCAAATATGTAATTCCAAAATCATGGGCATTAATATGGAGTTGTGTTTAGTGAGTCCTCCAGATCAGAGGCAGTAGGGATGACCAGGGATGTTCTCTGTTTAGTGAGTCCTGCAGGTCAGAGGCAGTAGGGATGACCAGGGATGTTCTCTGTTTAGTGAGTCCTCCAGGTCAGAGGCAGTAGGGATGACCAGGGATGTTCGGTTGATAAGTGCTTGAATATGACTATTTTCCTGTCCTGCTAAGTATTCAAAATGTTACGAGTACTTTTGGATGTCAAGGAAAATGTATGGAGTAAAACGTACAATATTTACTTAAGGAATGTAGTAAAGTAAAAGTAGTCAAAAATATAAAAATACAGATACCCCAAAAAAGACTTAAGTACAAATACTTTAAAGTAATAACTTAAGTACTTTATACCACTGCTCTTCTGGGAAGGCTTTCCACTAGATGTTAGAAAAGTGTTGTGGGGACTTGCATCCATTCAGCCACGAGCGTTAGTGAGGTCCAGCACTGATGTTGGGAGATTAGGCCTGGCTCACTGTCGGCGTTCCAGATTCATCCGTCGGACTGCCAGATGGTGAAGCGTGATTCATCACTCCAGAGAACGCGTTTCCACTGCTCCAGAGTCCAATGGCGGTGAGCTTTACACCATTCCAGCCGACACTTGGCATTACGCATGGTGATCTTCGGCTTGTGTACGGCTGCTCGGCCTCCCTAGTCATACGAGGAAGGTTAATGATAAACAGACTTCATTGCTTTGTTAATGCAGTACTTTAGACTAGTTGTTGCCGGTGTATTGTCCTCTGCCACAGAAACAAGTCTAAGATTGGAATATAGCAACGACTGAGGAAAGATAAAAATGTTAGCCCCGGCCTATAAAAGCTTAATTCTTTGTGCATATTTCATGACTCTGACCAAACAAGTGTGAAGCGCTCGTTGTCAGCAGGCGATTAGAATTTAAGAAAGTTTACTGAAGGCCAGGAGATCTCTTCAGAATCACTTCCAAGGCACTGAGACGATCAGGTCAGGTGGTGGAAACTGAAATCCTCCTGTGATCTAGGCTAATTCACCATCAGTGGTAACTAGCAGGCCTAACGTCAGTTCTGTGTACATGCATGTAGCCTACAGTGCCTTAGGAAAGTATTCAGACCCCTTTGGCTTTTTTCCCCCCTCATCAATCTACACACAATAACCCATAATCACATTTACATAAGTATTCAGACCCTTTACTCAGTACTTTGTTGAAGCACCTTTGGCAGCATTTGCAGCATTGAGTCTTCTTGGGTATGACGCTACAAGCTTGTCACACCTGTTTTTGAGGAGTTTCTCTCATTCCTCTCTGCAGATCCTCTCAAGCTCTGTCAGGTTGGAATGGGAGTGTAGCTGCACAGCTATTTTCAGGTCTCTCCACAGATGTTCGATTAGGTTCAAATTCGGGCTCTGGCTGGGCTACTCAAGGACATTCCGAGACTTGTTTTCCGAAAGCCACTACAACCGTTATCTTGGCTGTGTGCTTAAAGTTGTTATCCTGTTGGAATGTGAACCTTCGCCCTAGTCTGAGGGCCTGAGCGCTCTGGAGCAGGTTTTCACCAAGGATCTCTCTGTACTTTGCTCTGTTCATCTTTCCCTCGATCATGACTAGTTTCCAGTCAATGCCGCTGAAAAACATCCCCACAGCATTATGCTGCCACCACCATGCTTCACCGTAGGGATAGTGCCAGGTTTCCTCCAGACGTGACACTTCCCATTCAAGCCAAAGAGCTCAATATTGGCGTCATCATACAAGATAATCTTGTTTCTCATGGTCTGAAAGTCTTTCGGTGCCTTTTGGCAAACTCCAAGCGGGCTGTTATGTGCCTTTTTACTGAGGAGTGGCTTCTGTCTGGCAACTCTACCATAAAGGCCTGATTTGATTGTCCTTCTGGAAGGTTCTCCACATAGGCACTCTGGAGCTCTGTCAGAGTGACCATCGGGTTCTTGGTCACCTCCCTGACCAAGGCCCTTCTCTCCCGATTGCTCAGTTTGGCCGGACAGCCAGCTCCAGGAAGAGTCTAGGTGGTTCCATACTTCTTCCATTTAAGAATGATGGGGGCCACTGTGTTCTTGGGGACCTTCAATGCTGCAGAAATGTTTTGGTACCCTTCCCCAGATCTGTGCCTCGACACAATCCTGTCTCTGAGCTCTACGGACAATTCCTTCGACCTCATGGCTTGGTTTTTGCACTGTCAACTGTGGGACTTAATATAGACAGGTGTGTGCCTTTCCAAATCATGTCCAATCAATTTAATTTACCACAGGTGGACTCCAAAATGAAGGATGATCAATGGAAACAGGATGCACCTGAGCTAAATTTCCAGTATCAGAGCAAAGGGTCTGAATACTTATGTAAATAAGGTATGTTTTTTTTATTTGTAATAATTTGCCAACATTTCTAAACTTGTTTTCACTTTGTCATTTATGGGGTATTTGTAAATTGATAAGAAAATTATAATTGAATCCATTTTAGAATAAGGCTGTACGATGAAGGGGAGATGGCTTAAAGAAGGATTTTTAAGCATTGAGAAAATGGAGACATGGATGGTGTATGTGTGCCTTTCAGAGGGTGACTGGGCAAGACAAAGTATTTCAATGTATTTGAACGAGGTATGGTGGTAGGTGCCAGGCGCACCGGTTTGTCAAGAACTGCAACGCTGCTGCGGCTTTCAGGCTCAACATATTCCCAGTTTCCCTTGCAAGTCAGTTAAGCTATTTTCAGGTCCCTCCACAGATGACTTGCTTAGTTAAATAAAAAAAACATGACACAACTGTGGGAGTTAGCATGGACCAGTGTCCTGTGGAACGCTTTCAACACCTTGTAGAGTCCACGCTCTGACGAATTGAGGCTGTTCTGAGGGCAAAATGGGGGTGCTACTCAATATTAGGTAGGTGTTCTTAATGTTTTGTACACTCAGTGTATGTATATGTAGCTTATTTATACCTCTGACTGAAGCAAGGTTTTCAAGGGGATTGTACAGTAAGGAGATTCATAAATGCTTTTTAGTGGATACTAAGTATCAGAATTGAAGGATTTTAGATCAGTCAGTGAAATGATTTAGTGGTATGCTATACCTTCAATTGAATGTGTCCTAACAGCAGCTGTGGCCGTAGCACAGTGGAAGGTGGGGAATTCAAATGAGGCAGTGATTTGGCTGGAGCTCTGACGTAACGATGCAGCTGATCATGTGAATCGACCAGGACCGGAGCACAGCCTTTAAGGACTGGTATCGTGACTAATGTGTTTAATGATAAGGGTTTCAGAGGTCAGAATTTTTTTCAGGGGGTTTTGTTCCTTCCTGAAATTTTGATAATTTCTTGTATTGATTCATATTGAGAATTTGTTTGTTCACTTACTGGCAATTAAGTAGACCTGCCAGACACATTCCTTACGTTCTTTGCTGACTGCTTAGCGCTCCTGGCTTTACTTTGGAAGGTATTCAAGATAATGTTGTTGAGGATTCACAAGTAAGTAATTCGATGTAGGAAAGGGCCTGTGTTCAGTTTTCAAGCCCTAAGAAATGGAATCTTACAGAAGCATAGGAGTTGCGATGAATTTGGTCATTGTTAAATTCCCCTCCTCACCCCAACCGGTGGTTGATTCGGCATACTACCCTCAATTGAGCCTTTTCTCTCACCCTCAATTCACCTGCACCGCCCACTCACTCATCTGCCTGCTTTTCCACTAACCTAACCAATGCATGACAACTGCTTCAGCATGCAGCACAGCAAGCACATTTGTAGCTTGCTAGCTACAGTAGCTCCACGCTTGCTTAAGCCTGGTTTTAGTTTATTTAATGTCAAACTGTCCAACATGTCTCTTATGTCATCTTCATCTGAGTCCCCAACTGTTTTCCTGTTACCTCTCTGACCTCAGTTTCCCACTCAGTTATACACACCTCATCATCCACCTTCTATAGAAGTACTGGAAACACATGTTACCAATTCAAACCCCTAACATAAGCATGGTTAATATAGCACCACTGGCATGCATTTATTTAGCGTCTCTAGAGGTTAGCCTAATGTCTGGGTATTAAAAATGTAGTATTTCCCCATTTTTGAGTTGACTGAAGTGCTTGTTAAGTGGCATGAGAAACGCTGTCCGCTCACATTGAGTTTGTAAAACTGTCCACATTGGTAGAGATGTTTTCTGTCATTTGATATGCAGTGCTTCCATACCACTGACCTAGTTATGTAGGTAACGCACTCTAAAGAATGAGAAGATGAATCATATCTCCTATAGATCATAATGGAGTGATATGTCACAATATCATGGTTGTGAAGGATGTAGGGTCTTTCTGTTAATTTCAGTCTTTTCAACAGCAATGGTGACCATGTCATTGTTTCCAAAGTCATTCTCAGTGCTGTCGTAATACTATAATGTATAGGAAGGCTAGCTTCAGGACAGCCAGTTGACCTCTGCCTTGTACTTCATCACATAGTTTGCAGAAAGAATAGTCACACAGAGTCACTGAACACCTAGTACAGCAAGGCAGGTTAAGTCCTATTCTGTACGTTCTGCTATATTTCTCCTCCCTCTCTATTCCACACTCCTTTTTGACTTTTACATTCCTCCCATCTTGTGTTAACCGTGCTATACCTCCTCACCCTCTTTTCCTTCAACTTTCTGTCCAGGCCGCTCCCCCCTCTCACCACCCAATGCTGACCCTCTCCTTCTCCTCCTGGAGGTGGGTGGGCGGACACCACTGGACCTTATCACAACCTTTCCCCTGTCTCACTAGGACCCTAGCCTAATCTTCAACAAGAAACAGACCAGACAGAGCTCTCTGGCTCTGCGCTCAGGTGACGCCACACTACCTGGATTTGTTCACTCCCCCGTATACCACCTCCTCACTCAACCACTGAAACTGAAATGCATCACACCCCTCCCCAGTGAAACTGTCCAGGGCTGGCAAGAAAGATTGACAATAACCAGCCTGTTGACAAGAGCCAAGAGGAGAGAGCATGAACCCACTGGACCGCTGTTCTGTTCCATTATAGACAGACATCCATCTCTCTGAAGAATGACTTTATATTATCCAGGGATATTAAATGTTCCTTTTTGGCCTTTACTGCCCCAAGCAGTTGGTGTTATCTGTTCTATTCCATATGGTTGTCTTTGTCAGGTCTTAATCATCCAAATATTTGATTCAACCCACATTTTGTGAGTGATTTTTATCTATGTTTGTACGTTTTATGGATCTGCACACGTTTCTAATGTTGTCTGAATCTTGCCTTTTCTGTGTTGAATTAATGCACAAATTCTGAATACAGATAGATGGAATAAAAACTTCTAATCGTGTATTGTTAGTTCCTAGATGGTTAATTTTAATGTTCTCTAGTATTTCTATATGTTGACACTACTGGTACTTTCACAGCTCTACCAATGAAGATTTATTTTAAATTAGCTTCCTGTTTACATTGTCATGTGACCAAATATTGTCTCTGTATTGTACTTTATTGAGACCTTTTGATAATGAACAGCATTTTTTTTTTTTTTTTTTTTAAAGAGCCCAACTCCACTTGTGAGTAGGCAGTTTATGGTTTCAGTGTACACATTTTTACGCTTATTTATAATTTTTCTAGAGGTAGTGAGTGCTGTTTGGCTGAAATATATTTACGCTGGTCCCTGTGGGCTAATTATAAGCAGCAGGCAGCATGTTCTTTACCATGAGGGAGGGAGGGTGTCTCCTCCTAAGAAAACTGAAACCAGTTGTATCAAAGCCTCTTCCAGCCTGTAATCTCACTGCAGTCACTTATGGAATGTGACTCACTAGCTAGTACACCTCCCCCACTCTATACTCCCGCTACCCCTCCTACACAACTCTCATGCCTGTCTCCTTTCCCTCCCAAACTGTGAGAGATTTGTATGAATGAGGCCCATGTCATCTAACATGATGCCTGGTGTGTCAGGTCTACAGGTCTTAAGGCAGTATGTGTGGTAATATTCTTCTCAGCATTCATCAGGTCTTTGTCCTCCGGCTGCAGCCGAGTGTAAGCTACAGTATACCCTACCGGAGTTTAGCAACAAAAGTTTCATGTCACAATTCCAGGCCTTCTTTGATGGAGGGAACATGCTATTTTGTAATTCCCATACAGTGTATTCTTACCTGCGCTGATTTGAGGGCTGATCAAGCAACTGTTGAGTTACAATCGTAGTTATGGATATGGGGGCATTTCTTTCGTCCATGTTTACTTGAGTAGGATCCAGGGTGCTGAGCCTCATGCACTGTCAGTATGACAAACTCTTCAGTCTGTCTTCCAGTGTGTTCAGGTAAGTCATTCTCATGTTTAGGCCCTGAGTTTTTTTCCCTGCTCAGTCACATGGCCAGGAAAAACCTCTGTCCCCTACATGTTGGTGTATCAGTGTGTGTCTCTGTCTATCCTCATGTCCTGCCCTCCTCTCCCCCCTGCAGCATGCCACTGCCCCTCGTAGCTGATCTGCTGGAGACGTGCGTCGATGATGTCATCCGGACACCTGTTCCCATGGCGACAGCAGGCCTGCCTGAGGAGGCGGGGCCAAGCATGGCAGCCTCCGCCTCCAGCCTCACGGCAGACGACGCAGTCTCTCTTGCTGGTGAGCTTACACACTGACCGACCGACAACAGTCATGCAAATATTAGGCTTACTGTCGGTAACCGTAGTAACAACCTCTATTAAAAAGTACTCCTCCTTGCAAATGAAGTTGTGTTCGGTAAGGTTGTGTAATGTTAAAAAGAGAACTGCCTTACAAATATCCTACCTACCAAAGCCATCTTTAGTAATGGGAGGCTAAGTACACCAAAAACATTCAAAACATTTTTCTCAGTGTTATTAAAAGTTAGGAATGGGACTGAAGTGTTTTCAATAGTTAGATTTTCTCTGTGTGCTCCACAAGGATTGGTGTTGGTATGTGTGCAGTGAGTAAATACTGTGTTTCTCCCACAGAGGCGGCAGCACGGCTGAAGCAGCTGGAACTGGACAGTGCCCCTGTCCCTTCCAGAGCTAACGTCAACCTCAACATGAACAACCAGGTCAGTGCACTGAGCTGGGTGTGGGAGAGGGAAAGAGCAAATGGAAGGGCGGATATATTCTGCATGCCCTCTGTGCTCAAATACGCAGAGACATGCATACTGGGTACATACACTCTTGGACTCATGCACACACATTACCGGGAACACACACCACACTCTAAAGGGGACAAAGCCTGCTTAATGTCACATTGTAACGTATGGGAACGGGAGCCGAGAGCTGCATGGACAGTCTCTGGTGGGAGTGGGACAGTTTGTCAAAACAACAGCATATGTGATATTTGATTTCGTAGGTAAGGGCAGGGGGTTTGCCTCTAGTTTGAGTTTCTCTGGGACCCTAATGGGTTCCATATGCTGAGGCAAACAGTAGGTCACTATGACAAGCTAATGTATAGAAACGATGTCAGACAGGGAGCACCCCAGCAGGGTGTGAGTGGGGCTGGGTATGGGCTGGGGTGGCGAGCCATTGTATGGCAAGGGGGCCACAGTGTATCTGACTGCTCATAACAAAGCTATTGGTAATTTAGCGATGTTTACTAAAGCGTGACATTTCCTCGTGTGTATATTAGATAGGTATGGCTAGTTTTAGGTATTCATTTTCTGAAATAGTTGCCGCCCCAATGTGGAAGGTCAGACAAGATGTTAAGCCCCAACTTCCTGCCTCTGACTTCTCATCTGTAAGGTTACTATGTTTATTTCTCCAGAGGGAGGTGGAAGGCAAAGGAGACCTTTTGTTTATTTATTTAACCTTTATTTAACTAGGAAAGTCAGTGAAGAACAAATTCTTATTTACAATGATGGCCTAGGAACAGTGGGTTAACTGCCTTGTTCAGGGGCAGAACAACCTTTCGGTTACCGGCCCAACGCTTTAACCACTAGGCTACCTGCCAACATAACTACAACCTTTCCATTGTCCGTCCGTGTGTTTGTCTGCGCGTTTTGTGTGCATGTGATTTCCCCCCCCCCCAGGAGGACGTGGTGAAGCTCACAGAGAAGTGTCTGAACAGTGTGGGCAGCAGCCCTGTGCTCGCTCCTCTGCGCCCCCCAGAGGACCTGAAGAGCAACATCCTTAAAGCTCAGGCAGAGGCTGCCCTCAAGGTACTTTACTGGACTCTAGCACCCCGTCTGTGGACACTCAGAAATGATCTTGGGTCAACAACGAAATTGCATAGAGATGCATTGGATTCTTAGATGTAAATGAGGGTGTGTTGTATAAGTACTGTAAACCCTAAGATTTTGGATACAGGTGCAATTTTATCTTTGAAGGACACGCAACCAGGAATATTGATTCTTCTAGCCCTCTCCTCAATGTACTGATGTTCTGTATGTTGTAGGGATCACTGGAGGAGCACGTTGTGATCGGGGACAAGAACACCAACCTACAGGAAGCATCAGCCAGGTGAGTGAGGTCACAGAAATGGAGTACCCTTATATTCCTTGTCTCGACCCTTCACACACATGTGCAGTGTTTCACTCCACCTCATGCATTAAGAGCATTGGACGACCAGACTTTATTGTACATTATTTGATGAGAAAGGAAACCCCCATCTTGGAATGATGGGTGGCAGGTAGCCTAGCAGTTAAGAACTTTGGCCCAGTATGAAAGGTTACTGGTCGAATTCCAGAGCCACCTAGGGGGATATCTGTGCCCTTGAGCAAAGCACTTTACCCCAGTCACTCTGGATAAGAGAGTCTGCTTAATGGCTAAAATGTAAATGGGATGTCCCTGAGCTACCCCAACACTCCACAGCCAGCCTCAGCCAATCAGAACCTCCCTGCCGCTCAAGTCCATTAGCGGCTAGAATATTAATGAAGACTCTTAGCATAATTCTGTTATGACAATAATCCCTGAATCAACAGCTCTTTCCCAGGGGATGACCACTTATCTGTGGGGCGGGACTCTTGTTGTTGATAGACAGTAGTGGTTCTCGCAGCAGCTATTCTAAAGTGATTTTGTATAGAGGTGAAGATTATAGGCTGACCACACCGCTCGCGTCGCGTGTGCAAGCGTTGCAAAATCAATTTAAAAATCTATTATTATTCAATTATTGCACCCACACTGCTCGCGCGCGTCAACGAGCGTCTGCGTTGCCAAGGGCTAAAATAGAACTCCTTTCTATTTCTGACGCAGATCGCGCTGCAAGTCCTGCCTCTCCCATCTCATTGGTTTACAGAAGCAGGTACCCATGTGCCGCCATCTCATTGGTTATACCCACGTGGGTGATTGAAAGACGAAATGTTTTGCTGGTTGTCATGGTAATACTATGAAAGTGTAGATGCCAATCACCATTTAAGTTCAAAGATGAAAAAGCCTGGAAGGAGGAGAGATGACTAGAAACGATTCAGTTGGCCGTTTTATGTGTGGCTTAATTGTCGGAGTAGAGGACCTTGTGCATTTCAGGTAAAATAACAACTCAATGTTTATATCGCAGGACAAATTAGCTAACAACAGCAAGCTAGCTAAATAGGACAAATAATAGACAAATAATAGACAAATTAGCAAGTGCAAGCTAACTAGCTAAATTGCCATAAATGTTTAATGGTTTTCGACCTGTCCCCAAATTAATGTAATTGGTTTAGAGTTTGTTTTGATATTTTAACCTGCGTGTCGTGATCGCGTTTGGTGTAGGGGCCAAAATAAATGTAAGCACGATGGCGCACGCGCGCAGCCGGTTTGGGTTCCGTTAGTCTGAAAGAGCTCAAACCTAACACTTTAAAGCAAACAATGTGCACAACAACAATAATTGATGCAGCTTGTGTGTACAGTGTGACTCACCAAACTGAAACTGTCACTCGCATTGAAAATCTCAAATAGCCTATACAAACAGGGAATGTTGAATGTTAGGCTGAGTGTTGGTGTGGTGTAGATCTCTCCAAATGTCCACTGCTCGTCTGTCCCAGGCTGAAGGTGCGTAGTGGGCGTATGGGCAGCAACTCGTCCCTGTCTCTGACTGGACGTCCTGAGAGACATGAGTCATGGGACCTGCTCAAACCCACACTGCTGACCAATGCTGGGGCCAGGTGAGACTGCCATTTCAAAGTTTTGTAGTTTTTTTTGTGTGTGTTCTTGTTTAATTCTTCTTGAAGTGCCTTTGATGGTTCCTATGGGATGCTAATCGCCCTGTGTAAAATGATGTATGCATATGAGATGGAGGGAGGGAGGGAGTGGGCCACCTGTCCCGGGAATAAGGTTCCACGAGGCAGCCTCAGGACTACAGCTCCATCTGAGAGAATCATTTGAGGAGATATACTGTATATTACCTCTTAGTTTCTAGTAGTGTTAAACAGTACTCGAGGTCTGGAGTGGGGAAACACGGTGGTAAGCTACTAGGCTATACGTCGCAGAACTCAAGACAAAGCCGTTGTTTTTACACAGCTCTCTGCTGCCGTCTAGAGGAGCATGGGAGTCATGTGTGCCCATGTCACATGACTAAATTCTGCCTTGATACATGTCTTAGGGGTGTGCATCTGTCCCTTTTCAAGACGATTTGTATGTAGATACATGGGCTCCGATACGTTTTAGTTTGTAACCATCGTGTTTGTGAGAGTCTTTCCATGGAGGGGTCATAATGGTTTCTAGGCCAAACCGTTCGATTATGTGAGAATGATTTTCAGGATGTCTCATGGTCTGTCAAACATTCTAGCTCTGTCACCTTTCACCGCAGATGCGGAGGTGCGACATCGACCGATGCAGTGGATTAAGAGGCATCCAATGCAACAAAACAAAAAAACTGGATATCTCTAGCTTAATCTGCCAGATTTTAATGGGGATTGTTTAATATGCTTATTAGATTTCCGCGGGGCGTGGACAAATCGACTCTAGGAGGTTAAGTGTTTGAGCTAGTAATGTATCCATATGTATCGTTTACAAAGTAGCTATGACATAGCTAGGGTTGCGAAACTAGCAGTACATTTTCATAGTTACTGGTATCTTCAGTCATTTTGGCAATTAACAGCAAATATATGGCAGTTATGATAACTTTGCTAAGTTATACTTGAATAACTTTAAAATGTAGTATTCATTTTGTATGTCCATGAGTTTCTAGTAGATAGACCATATGGTTCAAGAGAAAATAGCCTACTAGTAATTAATGACTAAAGCATTTAATCAACAATGCCATTATTTTCTATTACTCTGCAACTCTTCCAGCTATTGACTTTTTTCACAACTGCCACCAGTTTGACGCCAAAACATTGACATTAAACGTAAAATAAATGTGTACTATATATATATATATATATAGATAGATAGATAGATAGATAGATAGATAGATAGATAGATATGGATATATATATGGATATTTTATGCTGAAACCCTCATTAAACACCAATGGTATTCACTAAGATGGTTTATTTGTTTTACAGCTTTGTCGTTCTGTTTTATTTCAATAATCTTATTTAATTTTCATATGTTTTACACACAGAGGGCCAGAGATAATTAGACACCTGCGATAATCTGTAGTATCCAAAAAGGTCACTAGATGTCATTTTATGAACTTCTAAATAAACCTTTAAAGTTACCAGAGTTCTGAACGTTTCCAGTTATACCCTCCTTTTGCAGCGCTAGACATAGCCAATGAATATATAGCAAAACTTTGGATTTCACACCTATCTCAAAATTAAATGGTATTGACCGTTTGGAAGTTTTTTTGCGGAACTGCTTTTCTCCTTCCGCAATGCAGTGTGCCTCGCAAAGCCGAATTGCTGTCCTCGTTCTGAAATGATTAACTTGACCCTGTATATCTAATAATGACCATCACAAAATCAATTGTAAGCCCTGTTCAGTTGGTATAGCAAGATGAGTTGTCTCCAGCAGCTTGCTTTTAATCTGGTAAAACACCATTTTCAACAGCAGATAGTTAACAATAACCTAGCAAATGACATGTCACTACTAATAAAGCCTAATATCGCACAAACCATTTTAGCATTTGAATGTTGGAAGTGCCATGCAGATGTGCAAGATCAGGAACGGGCCACCTAGCTCGTATTGGTCAGCGCGTGAAGCTGTTTGACTAGGCTGCTGATATTGCCTGGGGTTGTTCGTCATGCAATAGGACTTGCAGATCAATGACTGTCAACACAGTTTCAGGCTTAGTTTGACACTGAAGGAGAGGATGCATCAGGAGTCACAAAAGATGAGATGTATTTTCAAAAGGTAGAAAGAAGGTAATATGAGCAAAACACATTGAATCGTGATTCGTTAAGTTTTGAGTTGATTTTCTAACAGACGCATGCTACATTTTTGATCGGTTTGGGGTTCACGGACCGATGCACGCCTATCTTAAAGATTTGAATCGCCGGACGGATGCGTATCGGTGAATCGTTACGTCCGTGTCTTTGCATATTAAGCACATGTCAGGATTTTGTTTCCATTGAAAATGTGCATGTTAGCCTTGCAATTTCAGTACCTCATCAAACCCTAAAGGAATGAAAAACGCTTATCCATCTGTCTTGTCTCTCTGTTCTCTTCAGTGTTGAGATGTTGGCTGCGGATCTCATGCCGTCAGCAACCATGATGGCTGCTGAAATACTTAACGAAGGACTGCCATCAAAGGTTTCCAATTTAAGCTGTGTTTTGCTTTACCAGTTTCTCGCTTGCGTTGCATATAGCAAAATACATCTGAATGCACAGAAATAATTGTATGCCATTTGTGTGAATGTGTGAGCTGTTAACATAGCCGTTGGCTTGTCGCTACGCAGGCCAAACCAGAGGAGCTGGAGATGCCCACCCTGCCACTGCTGCCGGTCGCGCTGAGTGATAACCTGATAGATTTCTCAGACCCAACCCCAGTAGTAAGTCTCTAGACCCCATCTGCCATAAAATAACCCTCGCTGTCTCATGTTTTAGCTACTGTAGCTGAATGCTGTTGTCCACAACAGTCAAGACCTAATAATAAACCCGTGTCTTAAGATTTCTACCACAATTGAGTTCATAGGCCTGCAGTATGTTGACAGGTGTGGTGCTTTGAGTGTAACTCTTGAACGTGGATCTCTTGTAGTTACCACCAGCACCAGTGCAATCTAAGTCCATGATATCACCTCGCTGGATCGTCCCTGCTGCGGTGAGTGCTAGTGTCCTCTGGGCTTTAGTGCTCCTGTCTGTCTTTAGTCTGTCCATTATGGACAGTCCTCTGGGCCTAAGTATGTCTGTCTTTTAGTCTGTCTGTCCATAGTCCATCCCTCATGTAGAGACTGACCCAGTCCACTTTCCTTCTCCTCCCATTCTAATGCAGCCGCCCACTGCCATCTTTACTAACGGCCTCCTTGACCCCTCTGCCAAGACCACCGCCCCTCTCCAACCTGAAGGGGGGGCTCTTGCCCCAACCCTGCACCCCCATCTGTTCTCTCAAACTCACAATGTGATTGCCACAAGGTAAATCAGTCATGACACGTCATCATCGCTGCCTTGTCCTACTGCTGTTTTGATCATCTCATCTGGACATTGTGTTCATGGTAGCTAGTCTTAGTTGCTATGCGCTTTTGTCACCATGTCATATGCTATGCTTAGTATGCTGTGTAGAGAGTAGACCAAATAATTCCCCTTGTTATTAACAGAAGCTTGTTGTGTTTAACATCCCCGTTGACTTAATTATGTTCCTGATGAACTTCAATATCTTGTTTTAATAACATGGTGAAGGCTAGAGCTCGATTTGATTTTACACTACACCTCTACACAAGTTATAAAGTTTGGTTATACTTCTGAATGAACTCTGTTAGTTAGGATTAATGTTGTGGACTCTAGAAGGTAGTAGGCTTTCTGGGTTTGTCATTTTACAATTATAAAAAAGCAGCGCTCGCGTCAACTATATTGTAGCATTTCACTGTAAGGTCTACACCTGTTGTATTCGGCGCATGTGACAAATAAAATGTGATTTGATTTCTGCTGCATGCAGGTCTCCTGAAACAATATGCATAGGATGATGGATATGCACTTTCTCATTTTGGTTTCTCATTACGTTGTATTCTCTTGCATCCCATTTTACTGGTTAGCAATACAATATTACTGTTCTACTAGAATATTACTATTATACATGACTGTATGTTGTGCACACTGAAAGGTAGGAGTTCCGGGCTTTTCATTTTGTTCTCCTCTCACCAGCATTGCTGCCCAGCTACCCAAGAAGGACGGCACAAAGCCCAAAGGTCTGTTGACCACTGAGCTCTGAGAGGGAATCAGGGGGGCTAGCTTCTGCCCTGCTCACAACAAGTATGTCCTATTCCTGGCGTTCCCAAACTAGTGGGCTACTTCCCACCCTTAACACAAGATTAATATTTTACTGCATTTCCAAAACTGGGGAAAGTTCCTGCCCTAGTGACAACCAGCAACTCCTATGGCATTCCCAAACAATTCCCAAACCAGCTGCAATCATGAAATTGGATTATTGGAATTCCTTCTCTCACTACATTCCAGTTTCGAGAAGTATTTATTCTTTTATTTTAATTTTTTTACTCAGTATGTTAGTACTTCAGTTGTAACTGGTCCTCTCATAAGCATTCCTAATTACCTACACAGTGCACACACAGTTCTTTTAGATATGTTTATAGCAGGAAGGGACTGCAATAAATGCTGAGCGCTAAGGAAGAGGACAAAGCAAAGATGACCATGTCTGACTGGACTCTTTGAGACAATTTTTTGACACCCTTTAGCATTGGGTACATTCCTGTGTTCAGCACACCATCTCCACGCAGCCCATTCAGGTAGATGATCTGTCAACCTGAGGCTGCCTACCTGGAGGAAGAACCACTGTATCGAAGAATCTAGCCTCATCACTGTACCTCAAACCGCTGAATTAAATTGGAGCACTGGACCTAGACTCTTAATAGGATGGGCAATGACTTTCTACTGACATTTTACTATTTTAATTTTATTGTGTCCTGTTCTTTTTTCCCCTTTGCTTTTTTAAGTGAGTTGTATTGATCAAGCGCCAGCATTTAGTGTTCAGTTAGGACCTGGCTTTCACTAGAATGTTCTGATCCAGATTATGACTCCATCATCTGTGGATGACAACGTCAATCTGTAGCATGCAGGTATGAATTGAGCCACATCTAAAACGTTATACCTTTTCTATATCCATATAGAAACACTAGCTACGACCTGCCTTATTTAGCTAGCTCAATGTGAAATTCTGATTTGTGTAACTTTATACAACAAGGAACTACTACTAATACTACTATTACTCCTGTGTCTAGGCCTATACTTACTCTTCTTTTTTGTGTTACTGTATACTGTATGTGATGGTCACTTCTCATCATGTAGTCTTGACACTGTTTCTGGCTGTGGTCATCAATGACTCAGGCCTATTTCCCGTGTCAGCCTATCACAAACTGGCGCTCCATTGGTTCTTTTCCAGACTAACCCAATCACATCGATCTCTGGCGGCACGAATCAGTCAGTCAACTGTATTATTGACTCACATAAATGTATTTCTGGTATCAGACTTTCTATATGTTGCCTCAGCAGACGGTAGATCAGAAGTAGATATTTTGCGAGACTGTGCAGTAGAGGTAAAAGCAGAAGGATTTATTTTAAATACTGCTAATTTGAATACGTGAACTGTGAGCTATTAACACCCATCTCAACAGAAAAGTCTTGAACATCACGTTTATTACATTTTTTGTGAAGTTTCAGAATAATTGATGGTTTCTTCTTGATTATGTTTTCGCTGGAATACTTAAAAGAACCGCTAAGCTTTGTAATACTCTCTCTCTCTATTGGCTGTATCATGAGTTATCTCAACTGATTTGCCTGGCAAGAACATTCTGTGTCATATAAATGATTTCTATCTGCATCAGAAATTGTAGAGGGAGTGATTGACCAACATGAGTGGTCTGTGTACCTACTTAATAACTTTTTTTTTTTTGCCTCTGTATCTGAGATGAGACTTTTCTTAGTTAGAAATTATACTTCACCATGTAAGTGCAATTTTGCTGTAGCTCTTCTACGTTAATTTATTCCTCTTTTTGTAAGAGCACCCTTATTCACACTGTATTTAAGTGTATTGTAGATGTAAAAATTGCTCTAGATATTGTCACCACACCAATTTGTATCATGTACATTGATCATTACTTTTGAAGGATATGTAGACTATTAAGCCAGTAGCAATTTTGTACAATGTAGTAAATTCTTCAAGTAAAAAAGTATTCAAAACAAGTGTGGATTCTTCCAATTAATATATCTGGGCTTTGTCTCTACTACTATAAATAAAACATGTGAATCATATGTCCATCAGCATCAATTGGAACTGTTTATTGGTACTGCAGAGCTGTAATTCTGTGTTAGAACACTAGAGGACAACATTAGGTGATGTTGGACTCTGCCGTTTTATTATCAGCCCTGTCTGTTTTGTGCTCTGGTTTAACACCACACTTCATTTGACCCATGGGATTGGTCTCAATTTTTTCAATTTAAAAGAATATATAATTGTAGTTTTGTCATGTGAAGATATGGCCTATTTCTTAACATGTAGGCTAAAATGTATATTGATACCATGTACCTTTTATGTAGTAGTTGTGTTGTCTAATATAGTATCAGGTCAAAAACCACACCAGGCTGATACTGATCACTTCACTTTTTATTTTACGTCATGTTCATTTGAATGCATAAAAGGTAAAACATTGTCACTTTTTTTCCTGTATAGTACTGAGCATAATAATGAAGTCCTTCCTCCAACAATAGTCGCCCACTGCCTTATCCCCAGACCCCAGAATAGCCTGCATTCTGCTTAGGCTCCCGTGTCTCTCTCACACACTGTTGGTATACTGTCAATAGAATTTACGCTCGAGACCCATCAGTTCACTGGAGGCAGGCTCTGTTCTGGCTCAGTGCGTCTCGTACGCGCAATGGATTGTTGGAGTTGCCAAGTACCTCGTAGTGAACACGAATCTTGCGCCAGGTTTTTGGACTCGTCTTATGGACTTGGTGAAATTTGACTTGTCCAGTCGCGATGTTGGCTTATAACGAATCTATTTCGTAAAGACAACTGACGGGATAGGCTACTCGGAAAGGGAACTCCCCACAACCCGAACCATGTGTAACTCTCCAGAGTAATTTTTTTTGCGCAAGGTGATAGTGACGGTGAAGACAGTTGAGCTGCCTTTTCTAGTTGGCTAAGAGGAACGAGTCAAATACTTATGGATTACTACCCTATGGTTCTTTGACAGGGTCGCCTCGATCTTAAAGTGGAACATTAGGGAGGACAATTGTGAGGCTTTATCGTCTGTTTTACACATCTTAACGCTTTTCCAACTTCTGGCATTGGACAACAGTTTTGAAGGAAGACCATGGCATCGGAAACCACTCCAGTGTTGTCGAAACAGGTGTTACTTTGGCTGGTTGTAGGTGAGTTTTGGAGAAATGCAGGAGCGTAGCGCGGGGCATCGCTATCCCTACATCCCTCAAGGCTTTTGTTCCTTTTCTACAGATGGCCGGACATGAATGAGAAAATTTATGAACGATGTCCAAAACATCCGATAGAAACTGCAAAGTGATTATCATTAAGTATTGAAATAACCCATCTGGAAATGGTTAACTATATATGCAACCGATTCATATTATTCAAAAAGAGATGTTATATTCAAGAATAATACATTCTAACGATTAGGCCTACACGTGCTTGTCTGATGCCATATGGTTGGTTTCATATATGTGTGTGTGTGTATGTATACACTCAGCAAAAAAAGAAACGTCCTCTCACTGTCAACTGCATTTATTTTCAGCAAACTTAACATGTGTAAATATTTGTATGAACATCAGATTCAACAACTGAGACATAAACTGAACAAATTCCACAGATGTGACTAGCAGCAATGGAATGTGTCCCTGAACAAAGAGGGGTCAACATCAAAAGTAACAGTCAGTATCTGGTGTGGCCACCAGCTGCATTAAGTACTGCAGTGCATCTCCTCATGGACTGCACCAGATTTGCCAGTTCTTCCTGTGAGAGGTTACCCCACTCTTCCATCAAGGCACCTGCAAGTTCCTGGACATTTCTGGGGAGAATGGTCCTAGCCCTCACCCTCCAATCTAACAGGTCCCAGACATGCTCAATGGGATTGAGATCTGGGCTCTTCGCTGGCCATGGTAGAACACTGACATTCCTGTCTTGCAGCAAATCACGCACAGAACGTGCCGTATGGCTGGTGGCATTGTCATGCTGGAGGGTCATGTCAGGATGAGCCTGCATGAAGGGTATCACATAAGGGAGGAGGATGTCTTCCCTGTAACACAGCGTTGAGATTGCCTGCAATGACGACAAGCTCAGTCCGATCATGATTTGACACACCGCCCCGGACCATGACGGACCCTCCACCTCCAAATCAATTCCGCACCAGAGTACAGGCCTCGGTGTAACACTCATTCCTTCGACGATAAACGCGAATCCGACCATCACCCCTGGTGAGACAAAACCATGACTCGTCAGAGAAGAGCACTTTTTGCCAGTCCTGTCTGGTCCAGCAACGGTGGGTTTGTGCCCATAGGCGACGTTGTTGCCGGTGATGTCTGGTAAGGACCTGCCTTACAACAGGCCTACAAGCCCTCAATCCAGCCTCTCTCAGCCTATTGCGTACAGTCTGAGCACTGATGGAGGGATTGTGCGTTCCTGGTGTAACTCGGGCAGTTGTTGTTGCCATCCTGCACCTGTCCCCCAGGTGTGATGTTCGGATGTACCAATCCTGTGCAGGTGTTGTTACACATGGTCTGCCAGTGCGAGGATGATCAGCTGTCTCCCTGTAGCACTGTCTTAGGCGTCTCACAGTACGGACATTGCAATTTCTTGCCCTGGCCACATCTGCAGTCCTCATGCATCCTTGCAGCATACCTAAGGCACGTTCACACAGGTGAGCAGGGACCCTGGGCATCTTTCTTTTTGGTGTTTTTCAGAGTCAGTAGAAAGGCCTCTTTTAGTGTCCTAAGTTTTCATAACTGACCTTAATTGCCTACCGTCTATAAGCTGTTAGTGTCTTAACGACCGTTCCACAGATGCATGTTCATTAATTGTTTATGGTTTATTGAACAATCATGGGAAACAGTGTTTAAACCCTTTACAATTAATATCTGTGAAGTTATTTGGATTTTTACGAATTATCTTTGAAAGACAGGGTCCTGAAAAAGGGACTTTTTTGTTGTTGCTGAGTTTGTGTATGTATGTATGTATGTATGTACAGTGCCTTGCGAAAGTATTCGGCCCCCTTGAACTTTTCGACCTTTTGCCACATTTCAGGCTTCAAACATAAAGATATAAAACTGTAATGATTTGTGAAGAATCAACAACAAGTGGGACACAATTATGAAGTGGAACGAAATTTATTGGATATTTCAAACTTTTTTAACAAATAAAAAACTGAAAAATTGGCCGTCCAAAATTATTCAGCCCCTTTACTTTCAGTGCAGCAAACTCTCTCCAGAAGTTCAGTGAGGATCTCTGAATGATCCAATGTTGACCTAAATGACTAATGATGATAAATAGAATCCACCTGTGTGTAATCAAGTCTCCGTATAAATGCACCTGCTCTGTAATAGTCTCAGAGGTCCGTTTAAAGCGCAGAGAGCATCATGAAGAACAAGGAACACACCAGGCAGGTCCGAGATACTGTTGTGGAGAAGTTTAAAGCCGGATTTGGATACAAAAACATTTCCCAAGCTTTAAACATCCCAAGGAGCACTGAGCAAACGATAATATTGAAATGGAAGGAGTATCAGACTACTGCAAATCTACGAAGACCCGGCCGTCCCTCTAAACTTTCAGCTCATACAAGGAGAAGACTGATCAGAGATGCAGCCAAGAGGCCCATGATCACTCTGGATGAACTGCAGAGATCTACAGCTGAGGTGGGAGACTCTGTCCATAGGACAACAATCAGTCGTATACTGCACAAATCTGGCCTTTATGGAAGAGTGGCAAGAAGAAAGCCATTTAAAGATATCCATAAAAAGTGTTGTTTAAAGTTTGCCACTAGCCACCTGGGAGACACACCAAACATGTGGAAGAAGATGCTCTGGTCAGATGAAACCAAAATCGAACTTTTTGGCAACAATGCAAAACGTTATGTTTGGCGTAAAAGCAACACAGCTCATCACCCTGAACACATCATCCCCACTGTCAAACATGGTGGTGGCAGCATCATGGTTTGGGCCTGCTTTTCTTCAGCAGGGGCAGGGAAGATGGTTAAAATTGATGGGAAGATGGATGGAGCCAAATACAGGACCATTCTGGAAGAAAACCTGATGGAGTCTGCAAAAGACCTGAGACTGGGACGGAGATTTGTCTTCCAACAAGACAATGATCCAAAACATAAAGCAAAATCTACAATGGAATGGTTCACAAATAAACATATCCAGGTGTTAGAATGGCCAAGTCAAAGTCCAGACCTGAATCCAATCGAGAATCTGTGGAAAGAACTGAAAACTGCTGTTCACAAACGCTCTCCATCCAACCTCACTGAGCTCGAAGCTGTTTTGCAAGGAGGAATGGGCAAAAATTTCAGTCTCTCGATGTGCAAAACTGATAGACATACCCCAAGCGACTTACAGCTGTAATCGCAGCAAAAGGTGGCGCTACAAAGTATTAACTTAAGGGGGCTGAATAATTTTGCACGCCCAATTTTTCAGTTTTTTATTTGTTAAAGTTTGAAATATCCAATTAATTTCGTTCCACTTCATGATTGTGTCCCACTTGTTGTTGATTCTTCACAAAAAATTACAGTTTTATATCTTTGTTTGAAGCCTGAAATGTGGCAAAAGGTCAAAGTTCAAGGGGGCCGAATACTTTCGCAAGGCACTGTATGTATGTATGTATGTATGTGTGTGTATATATATATATATATATATATGGAAAGTAATTCATGAAGCGTAATTTTAAAATTTCATATGGGTATTTGTGTAACATTTAATGAAAGGAGGATGATCCAGGTGGATGATCTTGTCAAAATTATGCAATTTTGATAAGGCATAAGCCTGTCTTTGAATAGGACAACATTTTGACTTAACAGCAAGTTGAAGGTGTTCAAAACGGACCCATCCACACAGGTCAATTATCTAACGTTTGAATAATGCGTGGGGCCCTCCTGCTGTAGAGAAATAGTGCACACATCTTAACCAGCCTACTGGGCTGAAGTCTGATAAGGTGTGCTGCTGTCTGTGCACACCTAAGGGTCCAACTCAAGGTGTCATAACAAATCATACCGACTTTGGGAGCATCAATATTATGGTTTGCGTTTTCAACAACACAATAAATAGACTGTCAATCTCGACAGAAAAAGAATGCATCCCCCCTACCTTGTAGGCATGCCCAGTATCGACGGTTTGGCAATCGCCGAATGTCATTAAACTTTGGGGCGTTTGGTAACAGATGCCTCTTTCCATTCATCAAATGCCCACTGCACAGTTTGGATTGATATATGGATTTTATTTGACAGTTTTTAAAAAACTATACATATATACAGTACCAGTCAAAAGTTTGGACACATACTCATTCAAGGGTTTTTCTTTATTTGTAATATTTTCTACATTGTAGAATAATGGTGAAGACAAACTATATAAAATAACACATTTCAGTCTCTGAACAGTTGATGTTGAGATCTGTCTGTTACTTGAACTCTATGAAGCATTTATTTGGGCTGCAATTTCTGAGGCTCGTAACTCTAATGACCTTATCCTCTGCAGCAGAGGTGACTCTGGGTCTTCCTTTCCTGTGGCAGTCCTCATGAGAGCCAGTTTCATCATAGCTCTTTATGGTTTTTGCGACTGCACTTGAAGAATCTTTCAAAGTTTTCTATATTTAGCAGATTGACTGACCTTCATGTCTTAAAGTAATGATGGACTGTTGTTTCTCTTTGCTTATTTGAGCTGTTCTTGCCATAATATGGACTTGGTCTTTCACCAAAGAGGGCCATCTTCTGTATACCACCCCTACCTTGTCACAACACAACTGATTGGCTCAAAAGAAATTCCACAAGTTAGCTTTTAACAAGGCACACCTGTTAATTGAAAGTTTGTGTACCTTATGAAGCTGGTTGAGAGAATTCCAAGAGTGTGCAAAGCTATTATCAAGGCAAAGGGTTGTTACTTTGAAGAATCTCAAATATAAAATATATTTTGATTTGTTTAACAGTTTTGGTTACTACATGATTCCACGTGTTATTTCATAGTTTGTTTTCAATATTCTACAATGTAGAAAATAGTAAACATAAAGAAAAACTCTTGACTGGTACCGTGTGTGTGTGTGTGTGTGTGTGCATATGTGTGTGTGTGTATATATGTGTGTGTGTGTGTGTGTGTGTGTGTATGTATATATATATATATATATATATATATATATATATATATATATATATATAATATTCGTACAGATTTTAAAAAGTTACCAGGATTGAGCAATAAGGTTTTATTTGCATTCTGGTCCCTATTTTTTTTGTTGCTTAAATAGGTCCCTATTTTTGTTTTTTACATAAATACCTTTACAATTACATAGATCTAGACACAGTTCAGAGAGAAAAAGGTTATACTGTTCACACCTTAGCCAGCTTTTGACATTCTTTTTAAAGTGGTTATGGTTGGTATGGCTTTGAGTTGCTGTGTTAGCGTATTCCACTTAACAGCGCAGGTATATAAAAATGTGTTCTTATCAGATAGACTTATATTTAAAACTGTGAATATTAGTCTCTGGCTCTGGTATTATACTGGTGGACGTCTCTAACAAATGAATAGTTTGGTAGGTACCTGGGGGCTGAGTCTGTGATAATTCTGTGGACCAGACCAAGTTGTAATAATACTACTCGTTTTTCCACAGATATCCAGCCTAGCTGCTTAAAATGCTCGACCTCCAAATGAGTATGAGGGGGAGTTTAAGTACAATTCTTACAAGCTTGTTGTGGCTGGTCTGTTAAAAAAAGGGTTCCGAAAGGGTTCTTCAGCTGTCCCCATAGGAGAACCCTTTTTGTTCCAGGTAGAACCTTCTGTAGAAAGGGTTCTAACTGGAACCAAAAGGGTTCTACATTCAAAAAATGTAGAACTAGGAATAGATATAGCCCTTGGTTCACTCCAGACCTGTCTGCCCTTGACCAGCACAAAAACATCCTGTGGTGTTCTGCATTAGCATCGAATAGCCCCCGTGATATGCAACTTTTTAGGGAAGTTAGGAACCAATATACACAGTCAGTTAGGAAAGCTAAGGCTAGCTTTTTCAAACAGAAATTTGCATCCTGTTGTACAAACTCAGAGTTCTGGGACACTGTAAAGTTCATGGAGAATAAGAGCACCTCCTCCCAGCTGCCCACTGCACTGAGGCTAGGAAACACTGTCACTACTGATAAATGCACAATAATTGAGAATTTCAATAAGCATTTTTCTACGACTGGCCATGCTTTCCACCTGGCTACCCCTACCCCGGTCAACAGCCCTGCGCTCCCCACAGCAACTTGCCCAAATCTCCCCCACTTCTCCTTCACCCAAATCCAGATAGTTGGTGTTCTGAAAGAGCTGCAAAATCTGGACCCCTACAAATCAGCCGGGCTAGACAATCTGGACCCTCTCTTTCTAAAATTATCTGCCAAAATTATTGCAACCCCCATCACTAGCCTGTTCAACCTCTCTTTCGTATCGTCTGAGATTCACATAGATTGGAAAGCTGCCGCGGTCATCCTCCTCTTCAAAGGGGGAGACACTCTAGACCCAAACTGCTACAGACATATCTATTCTACCCTGCCTTTCTAAGATCTTTGAAAGCCAAGTTAACAAACAGATTACCGACCATTTCGAATCTCACCGTACCTTCTCCGCTATGCAATCTGGTTTCAGAGCTGGTCATGGGAGCACCTCAGCCACGCTCAAGGTCCTAAACGATATCATAACCGCCATCGATAAGAGACATTACTGTGCAGCTGTATTCATCGACCTGGCCAAGGCTTTCACAGCATTCTCATTGACAGACTCAACAGCCTTGGTTTCTCAAATGATTGCCTCACTTGGTTCACCAACTACTTCTCCGATAGAGTTCAGTCAAATCGGAGGGCCTGTTATCCGGACCTCTGGCAGTCTCTATGGGGGTGCCACAGGGTTCAGTTCTCAGGCCGACTCTCTTCTCTGTATACATCAATGATGTCGCTCTCGCTGCTGGTGATTCTTTGATCCACCTCTACGCAGACGACACCATTCTGTATACCCCTGGCCCTTCTTTGGACACTGTGTTAACTAACCTCCAGATGAGCTTCAATGCCATACAACTCTCCTTCCGTGGCCTCCAACTGCTCTTAAATGCAAGTAAAACTCAATGCATGCACCTGCCCGCCCGTCCAGCATCACTACTCTGGACGGTTCTGACTTAGAATATGTGGACAACTACAAATACCTAGGTGTCTGGTTAGACTGTAAACTCTCCTTCCAGACTCACATTAAACATCTCCAATCCACAATTACATCTAGAATCGGCTTCCTATTTCGCAACAAAGCATCCTTCACTCATGCTGCCAAACATACCCTCGTAAAACTGACCATCCTACCGATCCTTGACTTTGGCGATGTCATTTACAAAATAGCCTCCAACACTCTACTCAACAAATTGGATGCAGTCTATCACAGTGCCATACGTTTTGTCACCAAAGCCCCATATACTACCCACCACTGCGACCTGTATGATCTCGTTGGCTGGCCCTTGCTTCATACTCGTCGCCAAACCCACGGGCTCCAGGTCATCTACAAGTCTCTGCTAGGTAAAGCCCCGCCTTATCTCAGCTCACCGGTCACCATAGCAGCACCCACCCGTAGCAAGCGCTCCAGCAGGTATATCTCACTAGTCACCCCCAAAGCCAATTCTTCCTTTGGCTGCCTCTCCTTCCATTTCTCTGCTGCCAATGACTGTAACGAACTGCAAAAATCTCTGAAGCTGGAGACTCTTACCTCCCTCACTAGCTTTAAGCACCAGCTGTCAGAGCAGCTCACAGATCACTGCACCTGTACATAGCTCCTCTGTTAATAGCCCATCCAATCTACCTCATCCCCATACTGTATTTATTTATCTTGATCCTTTCACCCCAGTATCTCAACTTGCACATTCATCTTCTGCACATCCTACCATTCCAGTGTTTAACTGCTATATTGTAATTACTTTGCCACCATGGCCTATTTATTGCCTTACCTCTGTTATCCTACCTCATTTGCACATGCTGGTTATAGATTTTTCTACTGTATTATTGATTGTATGTTTGTTTATTCCATATGTAACTCTGTGTTGCTGTATGTGTCGAACTGCTTTGCTTTATCTTGGCCAGGTCACAGTTGCAAATGAAAACTTGTTCTCAACTAGCCTACCTGGTTAAATGAAAAATAAAAATAAAATAAAAACCTGCAACAAATGGTTCTCCTATGGGGACAGCCGAAGAACCCTTTAAGGTTCTAGATAGAAAAAAAGGTGCTAAGAGTGTAGCTTATTCTTTAGATGTTTGGGGCTTGCAAGAGTCTTTAAGGTGTCTATAGCTAGGTTTCCATCCAATTGGTGACAAATTTTCATGTGAATATTCTAAAATGCACATTTTCCCATCAAACTTATGTTTCCATCTAATTGACTTGTTGCAGATAAGTCTGAGCATAAATACTTAGTGCACATAAAAATAGCTTTTGCTGTTAAATTTTCATGTACCAAATAAAAAATACAAGAAGTCTATTGATGCATCGGTGCGTCAATCTAATTAACATTTTAAAAAATCCCCATTAAAATCATCAGTTTTAGCTAGAGATATGTGTTGTTTTTTGCATGGGATGCAATGATTTTTAAATGGACCACTGTTGGCCGGAAATTCGTCACTCGTTCATCCTGCGATGATTGTTTTCAGCCACCGGTAGCTTGTGGGTGCTTTAAATGCGCTACAGTCAATTATGAGTGCATGTTTACTTATATTAAATATATCATTATTAATATGCGCCTACTGTATGATAGCTAGCAAATTAACTAACGTTAGCCTGCCTAGCTGAAACCTTTGAAGAAGGAAAATGTTTTATTTCTACAATTTCCAAAAGATAACCAAACAAAAACGTATTTACTTTTTACGACACGTGTTTGTGCATAAGTAGCACAATTTCTAACTTATTTGTATTTGTTTTTATTTACACTTGTATGTTTACTTCTCCATTGATGTTGTTTTTATGTTTTCGCTGACTTTTCTTAGCGGATGTACATTCGTTGCGTATTGAAGTATGGGGAGTTTCAAGCCCCGGAGTGAACATAATTGTACACTCGCAAAGCCAACTAAAAACAAGGGCTGAGGGGCTTACGATGCAAACATCCCTTGCTTGGCTAATCATTTGGACCACCCTCCAAGATGGCGACGGGGATTCCCCCAAGGGCATAAGTCGAGGCTAAGTGGACGAGGGTGTGTCTTTTAAGTGTTTGGACCGCAGCCCAGGAGACATCCCGAAAATTGGTCTTCTCACGAAAACTGTAGCATACGAACGGTATATTCTACTAACTAATATGACCCCACTATGGAAAGACGAGACTCACAAAAACGATGGTGTTGTACGTTTTGCTCTATGACTCTCACAAAGACTTGTCTGAAGGTATCCCATACAAATGAATGGAAGTATGGAGGTGGATCTGTGCCATCAAAAAAAGGGGTTAAATATGAGTCCAAAAACCAAAATATTTCCTGAGCTTTCTTATAGCTCCTAGATATAGGTCAGATACTTTAAAACCTTATTCCTTATGATTTCTGTTACTTTATTTCTAGACCTTATAAACTGTCGAGAGTAGACCCACAACTAATCCAAGTGGAATTAAACACTCTGCCTGGAGTATAATTTTGTACTCACTTGAAAACAATAATATAATTATTTATTGCATTATGGTGTTCTAGTCTAGGTAGGATAATTGTATTGTCCCTAAACAAGATCAATAGGGAAGCTTTTTGAGCTGAGTGTCTCATGTCTTCACTGTTCTTTCATGCGCAATGTTCTTGTGGATTCATATTGAAAATTGATGCAGCTTTTAATGCTTTTATGTGTGGTATGATTGCTAGTTAGTATATTGCAGATATGGACAAATGATCCACCTACCACTATTGTCACTATGTCACTATGAATGGTGGATGGAGGGCAGGGTAGACAGTTATATCGGCTGGTAGACTATATTCACCTGTGATATAGTACAAGTTAGCACACGGAAAAGCGTTGCGCGTATGGGAAGAACCAAAACACTTTGATATAGGGGAGGTGCATGCAAGCAGATGAGAAAATGTATCTAGGATGGAAGAAATGATGTTATACAACCTACAAAAGAGTGAATGTAAACCAGGGAAAAAACGCACTACTCTCCCCTGTGCCCCATTAAAAAAACACACACAACCCTCCCACAAAACTGTGTATGCCTTATATGGTACTATAATGGTCCGTAATGTTTAGTTGTGTGTGACAGTCATAACTGCAGTAGGCCACTGTGTGATATGACCCATACCACAGCTCCTACCTTTAAATGAGGCCTGTCTCACAAGTCTCATTTAAACTCTCAAAACTGAGTGTGTAGAAATGGGAAGTATCATGCCAAAACATTCCTCCCTTGTGTTTTGTTCATTATAGAACCTCAATCAATACCCATGACCTTTTGTGTTAAATGCTGTGTCCACACACTTCGAGTCTCATTTAAACGCTCAGAACTGAGTGTGTAGAAATGGGAAGTATCATGCCAAAACATTCCTCCCTAGTGTTTTGTTCATTACAGAACCTCAATCAATACACATGACATTTTGTGCTAAATGCTGTGTCCACACACTACTGTACTCAGAGCCCTGGCTGAACATCTCAAGAAAATCATATTAAAAACGAGCTCAAAGAGTATTTCAATGGCCTGTCTCGGTCTCTATCATTCCCCTGTTGTCTAAATAAAGCTTTAAAAAATTATCTGAGGGTGGAATTCCACTCTCCTTTAAAAAGGGAAGTTAGCAGTATGTTTTTTATTGTTTGTGTTATCTCTCCTGAACTCAGTTTGATTCATGCTTATATCAGCTACAGTGTGGTTGTAATTAAAAATGTAGAAATAACAAAAGGGCTTCTGCTCCTGAATAATGAGTGACTGTGAGGGCCGTTGCTGGATTAGAACTAGCATTCTTGGGTGACGCAAACACTTCAAATAAGAAACAGTTTAATGCATCTGTAAACCCAGATTGTGCTGCTTTCTCCCCATGAAACACACCAGCATTTCTTTCCCATTTGAGGTTATGCTCTGGCAAGGACCAAAATCTCAAATTGAACTAAGTTTATATGCATGTTGGCATGTTGCAAAGCCGTGTCTTCTGTTATTTCTCAGTTCTGTTCCATTGGAACTCAGACCTTTTGAACCCTGTTTTTCATCGTTACGTGACATCACTGAGTTTATCAAGCGTTCAATCAGAGATGCTGACAAGGCTGAGGTATTGACTTGGAGTGGAAAATTAGAGGAGGAGGAGGAGGAGAAGGAAGAGGGAGGGAGAAGAAGGAGGTGAAGCTAAGTAGCTTAGGAGACAGAGCGTCTCCCGCTGGTAGGGAATAAAACCATGACTCCATGGAGATGATGACAGCAGGGAGAGAAATGTCAAGTGTTCCTCTCCTCCTTTTCAGAGCTGGCTTTGTGTGGCAGTCACCACTGAGTCTCTCTTAGATTTATTACCCTCACAGGAGAAGCAAGTGGGCTCCCCGCTACTCTCTCTGGCCCTCTACCTAACACACATAGACATACAGTTTAAGTCAGTCTTCTGTATTCACTAGTGTGGGGTTCTTTACATTTGTTTTGGACACACTTCACCCCACTCCAACAAGGCAGACATCATTATTCCTGGGAGAAGGAATC
Organism: Salmo trutta; assembly: GCF_901001165.1. Taxonomy (NCBI): domain Eukaryota; kingdom Metazoa; phylum Chordata; class Actinopteri; order Salmoniformes; family Salmonidae; genus Salmo; species Salmo trutta. The sequence continues at coordinate 19,782,617 of NC_042980.1, forward strand.
AGATGACGTGGAAGAATCTGAATAAATCTCCCTGTTTGGCAAAGAGAATTCCTCTTAACGGGAGAGAATAATGAGAAATGGTGGAGGCGGGACCGAGGTAGGCAGGATGAACAAGTGGAGATTGATGTTTTGCTTGTTTATAACTTTTCAGTTTGCAGCTTTGCTTTGTTCTCATATCCAGTTGGACTCGTGAGACAGGTCCACCCACTTGTCATTGGACTGATGGGATTCATCTGGCTTAAGCTAAAGTATGTGTGGAGGGATCAGAAACAAAACCATGCCTTTTATGTAGTTGAGCTCAAGTGTAACGTGATAAATACCTGCCTTTCTCTTTAAAAATGACAATATCTACAACTCTTTGTATGGTTAGTCTTCCATATCGATAAGTCCATATTTTAAGATTGTGGGGCCCCACAATAACAGCAGCATTATTTATTTCACTCACTCAGTGAGCAGCAAAGCTGATTTTACAGCCCATTGGCTTTAATGCCTGTCTTATAAATCACATTTGACCTTATATAACAAAAAGCACAGCAGCACTGTTAGCTGCAAACAGACAACCAATGGTTTCTCATTAGTGACCCAAAGTCCCCCAGGTAGAGAAGTAACGAAAAGAGACTCCTATCTTCCATCACCACCTCCGTATTTAGATACAGCAGATCTGCAGCCTAAATGACTCCCTATTCCAATTATAGTGCACTACTTTTGACCAGTGCACTACATAGGGAATAGGGACACAAGCTTTATCTCTTCACAGTTGAACTACTGGTCACAGCTGTTTGGGAGAGAGAGTTAGGACTTTCAGAGTCCAGTCATTCAGTGAGCTGACAGCCACATATCTTAACGGTAATGAAGTGTATTTGTGGAGCCTGGCTGCTTGGCTGTTTCCCATTGAAGTGAAGCGTACGACAGGTAGCAATGAAAACCTGTTCACTGAAGTCTCATTGGAACTCCTGAAAGATTCAAGGTGGGGGTGTGACTATCGTTTAGCTGCTTTAAGGGACAGGTGTAAGCTTAGCAGCTGGTGAATATTTTATCCCTCTATGGGCCCTGTTCAAAAGTAGTGCACTATAGGTAATAGGTTGCCATTTGGTACACAGCAGAGCATCGTTCAGTGGGCTGACAGCTCCGAGCATTAGCTTATTATTCATTATGCAGATCTGGGCTCACTCATTCTCCTGTTGGGCCAGCGCTGCTGCAGCAGTGTTCATTTATTGAGGACAGAAAACAAGGAGAGGCAGGATATCTCTCTTTCTCAAAAGTTTAGACACACCTACTCATTCAACGTTTTTTCTTTATGTTTTACTATTTTCTGCATTGTAGAATAATAGTGAAGACATCAAAACTATGAAATAACACTTATGGAATCATGTAGTAACCAAAGAAGTGTTCAAAAAAAATCTATTTAGATTCTTCAAAGTAACCACCCTTTGCCTTTATGACAGCTTTGCACGCTCTTGGCATTCTCTCAAACAGCTTCACCTGGAATGCTTTTCCAACAGTCTTGAAGGAGTTCCCACATATGCTGAGCACTTGTTGGTTGCTTTTGCTTCACTCTGCAGTCCAACTCATCCCAAACCATCTAAATTGGGTTGAGGTCAGGTGATTGTGGAGGTCAGGTCATTTGATGCAACACTCCATCACTCTCCTTCTTGGTAAAATAGCCCTTACACAGCCTGGAGGTGTGTTAGGTCATTGTCCTGTTGAAAACAAATGGTAGTCCCACTAAGCACAAACCAGATGGAATGGCATATCGCTGCAGAATGCTCTGGTAGCCATGCTGGTAAAGTGTGCCTTGAATTTTAAATAAATCACTGACAGTGTCACCAGCAAAGCATCCCCACATCATCACACCTCCTCCTCCATGCTTCACAGTGGGAACCACACATGCAGAGATCATCCGTTCACCTACTCTACGTCTCACAAAGAAACGGTGGTTGGAACCAAAAATCTAACATTTGGACTCATCAGAACAAAGGACAGATTTCCACAGGTCTAATGTCCCTTGCTCATGTTTCTTGGCCCAGGCAAGTCTCTTCTTCTTATTGGTGTCCTTTAGTAGTGGTTTCTTTGCAGCAATTCGAACACGAAGGCCTGATTCGCACAGTCTCCTCTGAACAGTTGATGTTGAGATGTGTCTGTTACATGAACTCTGTGAAGCATTTATTTGGGCTGCAATTTCTGAGACTGGTAACTCTAATGACCTTATCCTTTGCAGCAGAGGTAACTCTGGGTCTTCCTTTCCTGTAGCGGTCCTCATGAGAGCCAGTTTCATCATAGCGCTTGATGGTTTTTGCGACTGCACTTGTAGAATCTTTAAAAGTTCTCTAAATTCTCTGACCTTCATGTTTTAATGTAATGATGGACTGTAATTTCTCCTTGCTTATTTGAGCTGTTTTTGCCATAATATGGACTTGGTCAAATATTAGGCCAAATAGGGCTATCTCCTGTATACCACCCCTACCTTGTCACAACACAACTGATTGGCTCAAATGCATTAAGAAGGAAAGAAATTCCACAAATTAGCTTTTAACAAGGCACACCTGTTAATTGAAATGCATTCTTCATTCTCATGAAGTTGGTTGAGAGAATGCAAAGAGTGTGCAAAGCTGTCATCAAGGCAAAGGGTGGTTACTTTGAAGAATCTCAAATACAAAATATATTTTAATTTGCTTAACATATTTTTGGTATCTACATGATTCCACATGTGCTATTTCATAGTTTTGATATCTTTACTATTATTCTACAATGTAGAAAATAGTAAAAATAAAGAAAAACCCTTGAATGAGTAGGTGTGTTATATATATATATATATATATATATATATATATATATATATATATATACACTACATGGCCAAAAGGATGTGGACACCCATTGACACCCATTTCTGACAGGTGTATAAAATCGAGCACACAGCCATCCAATCTCCATAGACAAACAATGGTATTAGAATGGCCTTACTGAAGAGCACAGTGACTTTCAATGTGGCACCGTCATAGGATGCCACCTTTCCAACAAGTCAGTCAAATTTCTGCCCTGCTAGAGCTGCCCCAATCAACTGTGAGTGTTGTTATTGTGAAGTGGAAACGTCTAGGAGCAACAACAGCTCAGCCGTGAAGTGGTAGGACACACAAGCTCACAAAACGGCACCGCCAATTGCTGAAGCGTGATTAAAAATCGTCTGTCATCTGTTTCAACACTCACTACCGAGTTCCAAACTGCCTCCGGCAGCAACATCAGCACATGAACTGTTCGTCGGGAGCTTCATGAAATGGGTTTACATGCCCGAGCAGCCACACACAAGTGTAAAGCTCGCTGCCATTGGACTCTGGAGCAGTGGAAACGCGTTCTCTGGAGTGATGAATCATGCTTCACCATCTGGCTGTCCGATGTTCGAATCTGGTTTTGGCAGATGCCAGGAGAATGCTACCTGCCCAAATGCATAGTGCCAACTGTAAGGTTTAGTGGAGGAGGGAAATCTTAATGCTACAGCATACAGTTATATTCTAGACGATTCTGTGCTTCCAACTTTGTGGCAACGGTTTGGGGAAGGTCGTTTCCTGTTTCATCATGACAGTGCCCCCATGCACAAAGCGAGGTCCATACAGAAATGGTTTGTCGAGATCGGTGTGGAAGAGCTTAACTGGCCTGAGCAGAGCCCTGACCTCAACCCCATCGAACACCTTTGGGATGAATTGGAACGTCGACTGTGAGCCAGGCCTAATCGCCCAACATCAGTGCCTGACCTCACTAATGCTTTTGGCTGAATGGAACCAAGTCCCCGCAGCAATGTTCCAACATCTAGTGGAAAGACTTCCCAGAAGAGTGGAGGCTGTTATAGCAGCAAAGGGAGGGACCAACTCCATATTAATGCCCATCATTTTGTAATGAGATGTTCGATGAGCAGGTGTCTACAAACTTTTGGCTATGTAGTGTATCTCTGTCACAGAGTTTCTATTTCTCTCTCTCTTTCTGGATCAGTGAGCTGCTTGCATGCGTGCTTGTGTTTGTGTGGAGCTGAATGTGCCCAACGCTGCTTCTTAACACTGTGCTAAGAGGATCATTCATGAGGGTTGCCAGGGTGGCCAATGGACCAAATCCATTAGACATTCTGCTGCTTATTGTGCTGTAAAGCTGCTTCTTCCTGGAAGGTCAAATGTGTAGCCTGGGCTGCATCTGAAATGGTACCCTATTCCCTATATACGTCACTTATTTTTCCCAGGGCCCCACAATGTATCTTATCTTATCACTGCACCTCTGGCTACTGCTACTCCCCATGTTATAGTCTGCAGTGTCTCAAGTAAGTGTACTCCACCCTGTTGTGATTGAGCTGTAGCCTGACTTACTTTGTGTAGCCTAGCATAGCCTTATCTCTTCTCTGCACCTCTGTCTACTCTCTTCTCCGGTAACTGTGTCGGGGTGAGAAAATAGATCCTTCTCAAAGCCCAGAGCGAGATATCTGATCCACTAGACTGGTTTCTAGTCTAGTGTTTCCAAACTCCATTCCCCGAGTACTCCCAACAGTACATATTTTTGTTATGGCCCCGGACAAGCACACCTGATTCAACTTGTCAACTAATCATCAAGCCCTTGACAAGTTGAATCAGGTGTTTTTGTCCGGGGCTACAACAAATATGTGTGCTGTTGGGGGTACTCGAGGACCGGAGTTGGGAAACACTGCTCTAGTCTATTGCCCCCAAGTGTTAAACCAGACACCTGGTGTATTTATTTCTCCCTGGGTTGTACTAGGCAGAAAACATGAACACAAATGTTCTGTCAGTCAGGGTAATTCAGTGTTCTGTCCACCACGCACAGCAAGCTGAATTTTCAACAAAGCTTTGTGAGTCACTCTACCTTGAATTGATCTGGCACCCACCCCTCAAAAGGGCCTTGTGTGAGCAAATTGTAGTGTCACCTTAATTAATGTGTAGGTGTATTCATGTAGGGACCATAAAAATGTACTGAAAATGAAAGCCTAATTTCTCGCAGGACTCCAAAGCTTATGAATATATGTGTCTGTGTGAATGTTGCAAATTTTCTGTTGACAGCTCGTATCAAATGAAGAGATCTATAAAGAGGAGCACAGACAGGGCTCCTGGCAGCTAGGGACCGGGAACATTGTGTAATTGTATTCTTCCACCGTCATCCACCTCCCCTTCTCCTCTGTGTCTCTCTCTGTTGTGTGTTTGTGTCGTGAGGTGTCTCATCCAGTGGTGGGAACAACCCCATTTCTCAGTCTGTCTCTCTGTACTCATCATGTACTTGTATGATGCAGCCAAGAAAGCAAATCTCAGACTGACAGCTCTTTTATTTTTTTACTCTGAATCTTAATCTATTGTGTACAGCAGAAAGAGAGTGGCTGCAGGCTTTTGTTCAGTCAAACATCTGCCACTGTCGTGTTGAAACAATTGCATTTGCCTGATGCTGAGTTATGAATTTAATCACTTCCAAGTGTCATAGTAAAAATGTTGCAGTAGTCACAACATTATTATATAGGCTACCTGCTCACTTCTCTGAAATGGACGCAGAAGCTTTGTAGAGGCTGTGGGTGGGTTGCATGCATAGGTAGTTGTGTGTCCATTGTCCATCCCCCAACAAATTTTGCGCAATTAGAATGGCGAGAGAGAGAGAGGGGCAGGCAGTCTGTTTAACTGCTTGCTGCTGCAGGCCTAATGGGGATGTGGAAGGTGTAATGGATGTCAGTGATCTATCATCAGCGATGCACAGAGAGGTGACAGATCAGTGCCACAGTAATTACCATAACACATAGGGTAGACATCACAGAGATCTAATTTGTGCTGTGTGTGAGAGAGAGGGAGAGAGAGAGGCGTTAATGGGGTCATTAACTTTGTCATTGTGCAGTTTTTATGACCTCTTCATAACTGCAGGCCTATAAAATGTAAAACCAATTAAAACGGATTAGAATGTATTTTCTCGCATATAAACGGCAGCTCTCAAGCAGTCATATGTTTGCCATTTGGCTCTTGGAATTACCTAATTTGAAAGACAGTATCTCATTCAAATGACTTAGTATCAAGTTTGAATGCTTTTTAATACGTCGTTCAAGCGAAATACTAAGTTGTTTTAACGAGATGCTATGTCGTTTAAACAAGATAATTGTTATTTTGTCTAATATGGCCTAATTTGTTATGCAGCTTGTCAGACCAAGCAAACATTCATTCACTGATTCCATCCATTGATATGATTGACAGTTCTTTGATAGCCTAAAGCAGGGCTGCTTTTGAATACAAGAGCATGTAAGTGGGCGAGTGGATCGAGGATCAGTGCTAATTGAGCAGATTTTTAAATGTGTATTGTGCTATTTTGGGGGGGAATTGGAGAAAGAAAACAAGTAGACTGCCAGTATGGTGCAATAAACCTTAGTGAACTATTTACAGAAAATATATACACAAGAATACATATAGGAGCAAATCAGCCTGAATATCAGGACGCACAAACTGCAAAGCGGTTCGACTACTAATTCATATGCACGTTGTATCTGAAACTGTTCTTTAGAGATTGCAACCCCTCTGTACACACAAAGTGTGTTTAGGGTTCCATCTATGTTCATTACACCTGCGCTTATTGACTCAGTTGTGGATACGTATAGTACTACAGACTAGTGCATAGACATATCCAAGTTAAAGGCAATAGAAAATGTCAGGAATAACTTTACCCGCTCTGAGAAACAAGCCCTTAAATCTCCCAAATGACACATCTGTAGTCATCCCCCCAGCGGACAAGGGAGGCGCTGTTACTGTACATGACTACGCTGTCTATAATACTGAAGTACTCAGGCAACTGATTGATCAGAAGTTCTATAAGAGACTCACTACAAAACCCACAAAACAGCTTTTGGCTGTAATCAAACAGACTGTCATCAAGGGCATGCACAATGGCGATATCACCAAAAGAAAACACAGATTATTGGTGTGTATAAACAGCTCTATGCCCTGATTGATAAATATGTCCCTGTGTATTGTGACACTTGTTTACCAAAGACACAATTAGACATTACTTAAACTTCTTCTTGCTCATAACTCCACACAACGTAATCTGTGCGCTCCTCAGAATGTTTTGTCCTGTAGGTGATTTTTGACTATAGCTTGAAGTATTTGAAATGGCCTAATCGGTCTGTGTCAGCCTGCACAGAATAGTAAGGTAGTACTAGTTTAATAGGGCTCCCGAGTGGCGCAGCGGTCTAAGGCACTGCATCTCAGTGCTAGAGGTGTCACTACAGAACCTGGTTCAATTCCAGGCTGTATCACAACTGGCCGTGATTGGGAGTGCCATAGGGAGATGCACAATTGGCCCAGCGTCTTCCGGGTTAGGGTTTGGACGGGGTAGACCGTCATTGTAAATAAGAATTTGTTCTTAACTGACTTGCCTAGTTAAATAAATATTATTTATTATAACTGCTACTACTGCATGAGGCTATAAAACTGCATGCCACAGCAAGTTGATCATGGCAATGGGAGGATTTATTTTATAACCCGTCTGCCAAATCCATCCATTACGCACGGTTCACCCTTATCAAATTAGGCATTTCTCATCGGCGCTATTGAAAATCAGATAGCTTCCTTACATTTCAGTAAACCATTAGCCAACACTTCAATGATTAAACAAAGTGTCATCAGAAAAGTTGACTCTCTTCACTTTGTCATCTTAAATATTTTTTTTTCCTGTTAATGTGAACTGTAGGCTATAAAAAGTTAGGCCTTCAATTAAAAGGTTTATCACAAACCTCTTTGTAGGCGATTCTGGTAGGCTAATAAAAGCATGTTGTTCACAGCATAAATCAGCCTATTATCTCTGAAGTTCATTCATTTATTGGTGATTGATACTTTAACTGTACATTTAGGCTACTGTTAGAGCTCACATAGGCTACTTTTCTGCAAGAGTGTGTGAGATAACTAGTCCTACCGGTGCGGACTAAGCAATTCCCCTATAATATCACGTTCCCAAACTACACAGGCGGCGTGTCCATAAGGCTAAGGTAAATTGAAATATTTGCCAAAATGACATAGCCTCATCCTGTCTATACAAAAATATGATCATGCTTTAGTAGTCTATTTTGAATGATTTGGTGTCACGTGTAAATTGGAGACAGGCACAGGAATGGCCAGGCTCTGAGGGGTGGCCAGTCCTCTTCTGGCTGTGCGGGATGGAGATTATAAGAGCACATGCCCATTTAAGGCCAGATTGTTCTTCAAGATGTTCAAACGTTTATAGATGACCAGCAGGGTCAAATAATAATCACAGTGGTTGTAGAGGGTGCAACAGGTCATTACCTCAGAAGTAAAATGAGGATTCAGAGGTTGAGACAGCAGGTGCGGTAGAGAGAGAGAGAGTCGAAAACAGCAGGTCTGAGACAAGGTAGCACGTCCGGTGAACAGGTCAGGGTTCCCTAGCTGCAGGTAGAACAGTTGAAACTGGAGCAGCAGAAAGACCAGGTGGACTGGGGACAGCAAGGAGTCCTGAGGCCAGGTAGTCCTGAGGCATGATCCTATGGCTCAGGTTCCTCCGGGAGGGAGAGAGAGTGAATTAGAAGGAGCATACTTAAATTTACACAGGACACCAGATAAGACAGGAGAATTACACCAGATATAACAAACTGACCCTAGCCCCAGCGCATAGACTATTGCAGCATAGATACTGGAGACTGAGACAGGGGTGGGTAGGGGGACACTGTGGCTCCGTCCAACAATACCTCCGGACAGGGCCAACCAGGCAGGATATAAAACCACCCACTTTGCCAAAGCACAGCCCCCACACCACTAGAGGGATATCAACACACCACCAACTTAATACCCTGAGACAAGGCTGAGAATTGCCCACGAAGATCCCCTCCACCGCACGAGCCCGAGAGGGTGCAAAACCAGACAGGAAGATCACGTCAGTGACTCAACCCACTCAAGTGACGCACCCCTTCAAGTAATGGCATGGAAGAGCACTAGTAAGCCAGTGACTCAGCCCCCGTAATAGGGTCAGAGGCAGAGAATCCCAGTGGAGAGACAAGGTAGCACGGCCAGGCAGAGACTGCAAGGGCAGTTCGTCGCTCCAGTGCCTTGCCGTTCATCTTCACACCCCTGGGCTAGACTACACTCAATCATAGCACCTACTGGAGAGATGTCTTCAGTAAAGACTAAAAGGTCGAGACCGAGTCTGCATCTCTCATATGGATAGGCAGATCATTCCATAAAATGGAGCTCTATAGGAGAAAGCCCTGCCTCCAGCTGTTTGCTGAGAAATTCTAGGGACAGTAAGGAGGCCTGCATTTTGTGACCGTAGCGTACGTGTAGGTATGTACGACAGGACCAAATCGGAGAGATAGGTAGCAGCAAGCCCATGTAATGCTTTGTAGGTTAGCAGTAAAACCTTGAAATCATCCCTAGCCTTAACAGGAAGCCAATGTAGAGAGGCTAGCACTAGAGTAATATGATAAAATGTTTTGGTTCTAGTCAGGGTTCTAGCAGCCATGTTTAGCACTAACTTAAGTTTATTTAGTGCTTTATCCACGTAGCTGGAGAGTAGAGTATTTCAGTAGTCTAATCTAAAAGTGACATGGATGAGCTTTTCTGCATAATTTTTGGACAAAAAGTTTCTGATTTTTGCTGTGTTACGAAGATGGAAAAAAAGCTGTCCTTGAAATATTCTTGATATGTTCGTCAACAGAGAGATCAGGGTCCAGAGTAATGCTGAGGTCCTTCACAGTTTTTTATTTGAGACGACTGTACAACCATCAAGATGAATCAGATCCAACAGCAGATCTCTTTGTTTCTTGGGACCTAGAACTAGCATCTCTGTTTTGTTCGAGTTTAAAAGTAAAACATTTGTCTCCATCCACTTCCTTATGTCTGAAACACATGCTTCCAAGGTAGGCAATTTTGGAGCTTCACCATGTTTCATCGAAATGTACAGCCGTGTGTTGTCCGCATAGCAGTGAAAGCTGACATTGTGTTTTCGAATGACATCACCAAGAGGTAGAATATATAGTGAAAACAATAGTGGGCCTTAAAATGGAACCTTGAGGAACGCCAAAACCTACAATTGATTTGTCAGAGGACAAACCATCCACAGAGACTAACTGATATCTTTCAGACAGATAAGATCTTAACCAGGCAAGACCTTGTCTGCGTAGACCAATTAGGGTTTCTAATCTCTCCAAAGAATGTGGTGATCGATGGTGTCAAAAGCATGGCGATAAAAGGCAATTTTTTTCTTGTGCAAAGAAAGAAGAAACATATCTGATAGAGGCTAGCCTATAGCTTAGGCCTACTCTACGCTATTTGTGCTCAGCCATGCATTGAATGGCAAGGTGAGAATTACTGGGGAGCCAGCGGGGCTCAGCTCCCCTGAATGAAACGTTAGCTCCCCTAATTGCAATGAAAGTCAAACTTGGGGGGATGGGGGGGGTCTCTAAATAATGCTAATTTAACCATTCTCCTATTTGTTTAAAATGTAATGGTAAATCTGTTTTATAGTGGTAAATTTGAAAATAAAACCTTCCAAATGAAACCAACCCCCACCTCTTTGTCATGGTTTAAACCATTTAATTCTACAGTATCTGGTGGGCGCTGTCCAAATACTGAATTTCGGCCTCAGCTGAGCTCCTTTACGCATAGATTTTCCTTCGTACTTCCTCATTTTAGCCATTTGTTTGCCATGCGTCCTTGATAAAATTAGCATTTTTCCCAATGCATTAAATTTATCAGTTGATTTGTCATTGCTTGCTTTTGTCAGTTAGCTGTTTAGAGCGCTGATTGTATTGCTTTTCAGGTGCGCGTGGGTACTTGTGTTCGCCGTGCCATCCGTTGGCAGAAATAGTAGACCATTTATTTAACTTTACTATTTTCTATCAATATTTGTTTTCATTCCTGGATTAGCTGATAATGGTGAACAATATCACTAGACAACTAGCCTACAACTAGACACCAATGTGCATCCAATCCATCCAACATGTAGGCTATACATTAATGACAGTAGGCCTATAAGGTGACTCTTTCAATTAGAAGAGTTTTTAGCATCCGGTTAGAAGCATTCGATTTGGCAAAGGCATAGGATTTGTGTGCCCATGAGAACTGTTTTCATGGCGAAACATACTTAAATGTTACCTAGGCATAGTTACACTAACATTGCATTTTCCGAGATCTCCAAGATTCATGATGCGTACAAGGTTTAAGTTCAATGTTTTAATTCAATTGTTAAATGCTTAATGATTATAAATAACACTGTCATAAATGTCATTAATGTAAGGAAAGAAAGGTAGTGTTTTATGTCACACGATTTCTGAAGACTCCAAGCTTTAACTCATGAATTATTTGACAACTCATGAACTAGGGTGTAAAACATGTTTTGATTCAACTCATATTAGAATGTCGGGACACCTGAAATGTAGGCTACCCGTTCTGCATGTATTCATGTGTGTAAAATTGCCTCGGCTGAGAGAGTAGGCTACCGGCAGTGGTGTTTTCTTAGTGGAGGGTTAACGCAAGTAAACACAGTTTACCCACCTTTTTCAGAAAAATGCATTGAATAGGGAGTGCTACGTTTTTGTACTGCGACGGCAATCAGAGTTTACCCACCATTTTTTTTACCACTGCATCACTGGCTACGGGTAGGGCTCTTTGAAGTTGATGGTAATACACATTGTAGCCTATTCTACTAAGTTGACCATGTGTGTTGGTGTGACCATCCCATTTTTTCCCGGGACAGCCCCATTTCAGGTGTCCCGAATTTTCATGCTACAAAAAAGGTACATTTGTTAATGTAGGCCTAATCAATGGCAATCGCTGAATGTCTATTTCCATTCATCAAATGATGTGAGTATACATGCAGTTTGGATGCTGGAATTATTTTGGAGTGGACAAACATGCCCAGGTAGCCTACTTTTTGAAGTGATTTGTTTGACAATGAGATGAAAATATCATGACTGGTTGTGTTCATGGCACAGTAAAAGGTAATTCATTTTGACCATTTAATTGACATCATTATTATTAGGCCCATAATTCTTTGAGGAATCCCATAAATGTCATGGTGTAATTCAGACTCTGTTGAATGGTCTTTTTTGTCAACGGTGATGGAGTTATATTATTAGCCTAAATTATGACTATCCAATCTACTCATCACATTACGAAGGTGTAATGCTGTTCATTGACTACAGCTCAGCGTTCAACGACATAGTTCCCACAATGCTCATCACTAAGCTAAGGACCCTGGGACTAAATACCTCCCTCTGCAACTGGATCCTGGACTTCCTGAAGGGCTACTCCCAGCTGGTGTGGGTAGGTAACAACACATCTGCCAAGCTGATCCTCAACACTGGGGCCCCTCAGGGGTGCGTGCTTAGTGCCCTCCTGTACTCCCTGTTCACCCACGACTGAGTGGCCAAGCACGACTCCAACACCATCATTAAGTTTTCTGACGACACAACAGTGTCACCGACAATGATGAGAGCCTGTAGGGAGGAGGTCAGAGACCTGGCAGTGTGGTGCCAGGACAACAACCTCTCCCTCAATGTGAGCAAGACCAAAGAGCTGATCGTGGACTACAGGAAAAGGAGGTCCGAACAGGCCCCCATTAACATTGACAGGGCTGTAGTGGAGCGGGTTGAGAGTAACAGTCGAGGACAGCTGTGTATTCCCTCCAGCAGGTGTGAAGTGTAGTCCTATGACTATGTAGCCTTGTGACACTGTCCTACTGCCAGTCCCTACTTAAATGTAATAGATTTTAAAGAAATAGCATCAACACACTGCGGGCTCAATGTATTTTAAAATGTTTGGCTTTTTGAATTCAATTCTCCTATTATGGCTATGTTCCCACTGATAGTATTTTATTTATCTAAGCTTTTACTTGGTGTATTTTTCTGTCTTTATAATAATATTTCATTTGTAGAGCACATTTCCCAGGCACATATGAAGCTTGTTGGGGCTTCTGTGTGCAAACATTTCACGTATGCAGCTTCTTTCATCATGTAATGACTGTTGAAGGGAGTAGACCAAGGCGCAGCGTGGTTAGTGCTCATCTTGTATTTATTAAACTGAGAACACTATAAACAAAGAAACAAAAACGACTGCCCACAGTTCTGTCAGGTTAGACAACTAAACAGAAATTAACCACCCACAAACACAATGGAAAAAAAACCCTACTTAAATATGGTCTCTAATCAGAGGCAACGAGATTCAGCTGCCTCCAATTAGAGACCAACCCCAAACAAATCCAACATAGAAATAGATACCCTAGAATAAACATGGAAATAGATGAACCTAGAACATAACCCCAAAACACACAGAAAAACACCCCCTGCCACGCCCTGACCAAACTACAATAACAAATAACCCCTTTTACTGGTCAGGACGTGACACATCACTTTTATTTATGAAAAGAAGCTGATATGGCCTTTATTATTTCTGATTTATTTGTGATATTTTAGCTTAAATGTAATTATATTATGGTGTTCCAAGAAAAACTAAAATACATTTTACAGTAGCCTATGTATTGCCTGCCTAAAACATCCGTTAATACAAGTCCTTGAAAATCCAAACTACGTATCCTAATGTTAGAAAGTAGAATATAAGATAGATATAATAATTACAACTGAATAGGCCTATGAAATATTCTAGGCAGAGCATGCCCAAAAGCTTGTGGCTGAGCAGTACCAGTATCTCATTTGAACGACTTAGTAAAAACATTTAAGTCTTCAAACGCGATACTAAATCGTTCAAACGAAATACTATGTAATTTGAATGAGATAAATCCAAGAGTGAATTTTAGAAGATTGTTTTGCCTTGGGCTTCAGGGCTTCCGTAGCCATATCATGCTGTCAGACTACTGTTTTTCCCCTTGAGTATTCCTAATGAAATGATATGTCATAATATGTTTTTATGTTTATGCATTGTGTAATGTTGAGATGAGTAGATCAATATTACACAGAGTAAACAATATTACTCTACCTGTGTCTGGCAGACTCTATTTGCTCTAGCACACAGGATGGGTGGGAGGTGGTGGCGACGGGGATATCAATACCGGTGACAGTTCTTCCACCAATTGTTTGGTTGTTACTTTCCCCCAGAGCATGATTGCTTGTCAAGGTGACAAAAACCAATGTGATGGTATCTTGATGAGTCAGGGCACATTTTGTTATGCATGGAACTCTTTTTCCTTCATAGCAATTGTGGTGGCTTGTTGCTGAATGTAATGGGTAAAACAAGGACCAATTCATTTCTGTGAAGGTTGAGATAAAGATGTGAATGGAAGGGAAATACTTGTGTTCTTATTGACTCGAAGCGACAGGCCTTTCCCTCAAATCTCAACCCGCTGAACAAAACCCATTTACCATTTCTCAATATCGTATTGAGTAGAAATAGACCAATGGAATTGTGAACCATATACTATACTCAGTTTGTGTGATGAAGTCATGAGTTTGAATCTCATTTATGCCTAAATAAAGAATTTGGACAGTCCAGAATACATGAAGTTGAACAGTCTGTTCTATAAACAACAGGTTTTGAAGAATAATACAAGATAATGGTGCTCTGCAAGGCATCTCTCTGGGTAATTTTGGTCTGAGTTGGTCTGGCTCTGCTGGGTTGCTAATGAGTAATAGCTTGTTCATAGGGGAACCAGTTATAGTGGTTGTATATTCTGTAGGACACTTGTGACTGTGTGAAGTGTCCATTCATGTAAATGTTTGGATTATTTTTCTAAATCGACATTATGTTTAAATGTTTAACACTGTAAACACATTTAACTTCTCTGGGAAAGGGGGGCAGTATTGAGTAACTTGGATGAATGAGGTGCCCAGAGTAAACTGGAATATGCATATAATTAATAGATTTGGATAGAAAACACTCTGAAGATTCTAAAACTGTTTGAATGATGTCTGTGAGTATAACAGAACTCATTTGGCAAGCAAAAACCTGAGAACAAATCCAACCAGGAAGTGGGAAATCTGAGGTTTGTAGTTTTTCAAGTGATTGCCTAGTGTCTGTGGGGTCATATTGCACTTCCTAAGGCTTCCACTAGATGTCAGCTGTCTTTAGAACGTTGTTTCAGGCTTCTACTGTGAATGGGAAGAGAATGAGAGCTGTTGGAATCAGGTGTCTGGCAGTAGGCCATCTTCTCAGTCACGCGCGTGGGCGTGAGCACGAGCTCCCTTCTCTTTCCTTTATGAAGACAAAGGAATTGTCCGGTTGGAATATTATTTAAGATTTATGATAAAAAGCATCCTAAAGATTGATTCTATACATCGTTTGACATGTTTCTACGAACTGTAATGTAACTATTTTGACTTTTCGTCTGGCCTAAACGCGCGCTCTTGGGAATTTGGAATGCTGGACTAAACATGTGAACTAAAAGGAGGTATTTGGACATAAATATGGACTTTATCGAAACAAAACAAACATTTATTGTGGAACTGGGATTCCTGGGAGTGCATTCCGATGAAGATCATCAAAGGTAAGGGAATATTTATAATGCTATTTATGACTTTTGTTGACTCCACAACATGGCGGGTATCTGTATGGCTTGTTTTGGTGACTGAGCGCTGTACTCAGATTATTGCAAAGTGTGCTTTCACCGTAAAGCTTTTTTGAAATCTGACACAGCGGTTGCATTAAGGAGTAGTTTATCTTTAATTCTATGCATAACAGTTGTATATTTTATCAACGTTTATGATGAGTATTTCTGTAAATTGATGTGCTCATTCACCGGGAGTTTTGGAGGCAAAACATTTATGAACATTACACGCCAATGTAAAGTGGGGTTTTTGGATATAAATATGAACTTTATCGAGCAGAACATACATGTATTGTGTAACATGAAGTCCTATGAGTGCCATCTGATGAAGATCATCAAAGGTTAGTGATTCATTTAGCTGTATTTCTGGTTTTTGTGACGCCTCTCCTTGCTTGGAAAATGGCTGTGAGGTTTTTCTTGTTTAGGTGCTGTCCTAACATAATCTAATGGTATGCTTTTGCCGTAAAGCCTTTTTGAAATCGGACACTGTGGTTGGATTAACGAGAAGTGTATCTTTAAAATGGTGTATAATACTTGTATGTGTGAGAAATTTGAATTATGAGATTTTTGTTGTTTTGAATTTGGCGCTCTGCTATATCACTAGCTGTTGGCGGGGTGTCCCACATTTCACCGGCTGTTGGCGCTAGCGTCCCACATTTCCCAGAGAGGTTCAAGTCATTCTAAACATGGTACTTGTCTGGTGTGACAGTGTCTCTCCATTCAAACACAATGGACGTTTAGAGCGCCGACAGAGATGGTCGCCTCGCTTCAGGTCCTTAGGAAACTATGCAGTTATTTTATGTATTATTTCTTAGATTGTTAGCCCAGAAAATATCAAGTGTTATTACATACAGCTGGGAAAAACTATTGGATATAAAAGCGATGTCAACTTACCAACATTACAACCAGGAATACGTCTTTCCCGAAGCGGATCCTTTGTTCGGACATCAACCCTGGACATGGGATCTTATCCCAGAGGCCGACCCAAAACAACGCAGTCGCCGCAGGAGAGGCAGACGGAGCGGTGTCAAAAGCAGGACGATAAATGAGGGAACGAGTTTATTAGCAAGTGCATCGCAGATGTTGTACCCACTGTTACTATTAAAACCTTTCCTAACCAAAAACCGTGGATTGACGACAGCATTCGTGCAAAACTGAAAGTGCTATCCACCGCTTTTAATCATGGCAAACTGGAAACATGACCGAATACAAACAGTGCAGCTATTCCCTATCAGCTTTCACACTGCACACTGCCCTATCCCATCTGGACAAGAGGAATACCTATGGAAGAATGCTGTTCATTGACTAAAGCTCACCATTTAACACCATAGTACCCTCCAAACTCATCATTAAGCTCGAGGTCCTGGGTCTCGACCCCGCCCTGTGCAACTGGGTCCTGGACTTTCTGAAGTGTCGCCCCCAGGTGGTGAAGGTAGGAAACAATATCTCCACCCCGCTGATCCTCAACACTGAGGCCCCACAAGGGTGCATTCTCAGCCCTCTCCTGTACTCCCTATTCACCCATGACTGCGTGGCCATGCACGCTTCCAACTCAATCATCAAGTTTGCAGACGACACTACAGTGGTAGGCTTGATTACCAACAACGACGAGACGGGGAAGAGGTGCGGGCCCTCGGCGTGTGGTGTCTGGAAAATAACCTCTCACTCAACGTCAACAAAACAAAGGAGATGACCGTGGACTTCAGGAAACAGCAGAGGGAGCACCCCCCTATCCACATTGACGGGACAGTAGTGGAGAAGGTGGAAAGTTTTAAGTTCCTCAGTGTACACGTCACGGACAAACTGAAATGGTCCACCCACACAGACAGCGTGGTGAAGAAGGCACAGTAGCGCCTCTTAAACCTCAGGAGGCTGAAGAAATTTGGCTCGTCACCTAAAACACTCACAAACTTTTACAGATGCACAATCAAGAGCTTCCTGTCGGGCTGTATCACCGCCTGGTATGGCAACTGCACCGCCCACAACCGCAAGGCTCTCCAGAGGGTAGTGTGGTCTGCACAACGCATCACCGGGGGAAACTACCTGCCCTCCAGGACATCTACAGCACCCGATGTCACAGGAAGGCCAAAAAGATCATCAAGGACAACACCCACCCCAGCCACTGCCTGTTCACCCCGCTATCATCCAGAAGGCGAGGTCAGTACAGGTGCATCAAAGCTGGGACCGAGAGACTGAAAAACAGCTTCTATCTCAAGGCCATCAGACTGTTAAACAGCTATCACTAACATAGAGAGGCTGCTGCCAACATACAGACTCAAATCCCTGGCTATTTCAATAAATGGACTTAATAAAGGTATCACTAGTCACTTTAAATAACGACACTTTAATAATGTTTACATATCCTACATTACTCATCTCATATGTATATACTGTATTCTATACCATCTACTGCATCTTGCCTATGCCGCACAGCCATCGCTCATCCATTTATTTATATGTACATATTCTTATTTATCCCTTTACATTTGTGTGTATAAGGTAGTTGTTGTGAATTTGTTAGATTACTTGTTAGATATTACTGCATTGTTGGAACTAGAAGCACAAGCATTTCGCTACACTCGCATTAACATCCTGCTAACCATGTGTATGTGACCAATCAAATTTGATTTGATTTGATTGAAGCGTGTCTCCCTTTGCACCAGTGGATATCCTGTACTGTACATTTAAGCCCTGTGTACTGTACATGCTTTCTGCGCTTTTTAAATTCACTGGCTTGTTTGTGTGCTTTATGTAACTGTTAAAGAGCGCTGAGAGAGAGAGAAATAGAGAGAAAAAGAGAGAGGTAAAAAGGCATGATTTCATGTGCATCCCACACATTGCAGTCCTGATGAATAATAGATGTTGGCCTACTAATAGTAAGAGTTTTAGGGATCAATTTTTTATTTTGAAGCAAGCCAGAGATACTCTCCCTCTTACTCTTATTCAATGTCTCTGACTGGCTGTATAAAATATAAGGATGTAAAAATGAATTCTAAGTCAGAAGTGGTGTTCCCATCTGTCTGTTTGGAAGTAAAGCAGTTCTTAATGGGATATAGTGTGGAATATTTCCAATACTGTGCATTTGGATAGTATTCAGACCACTTCCCTTTTCCACATTTTGTTACGTTACAGCCTTATTCTAAAATGTATTAAATGAAATGTTTTCCTCATTAATCTACACAATACACCATAATGACAAAGCTAAAATAGGTTTTTCAAAATGTTAGCAAATGTATATAAAAAAACGGATACCTTATTAACATAAGTATTCAACCCCTTTGCTATGAGACTCGAAATTGAGCTCAGGTGCATCTTGTTTCCATTGATCATCCTTGAGATGTTTCTACAATTAGACTGGAGTCCACCTGTGGTAAATTCAATCGATTGGATATGTTTTGGAAAGGCACACACCTGTCAATATAAGGTCCCACAGTTGACAGTGCATGTCAGAGCAAAAACCAAGCCATGAGGTCGAAGGAATTGTCCGTAGAGCTATGAGACAGGATTGTGTCGAGGCAGAGATCTGGGGAAGGGTACCAAAAAAGTGTGCTGTATTGAAGGTCCCAAAGAACACAGTGGCCTCCATCATTCTTAAATGGAGGAAGTTTGGAACCACCAAGACTCTTCCTAGAGCTGGCCGCCCAGACAAACTGAGTAATCGGGGGAGAAGGGCCTTGGTCAAGAAGGTTACCAAGAACCCGATGGTCACTCTGACAGAGCTTCAGAGTTCCTCTGTGGAGATGAGACAATCAATCAGGCCTTTATGGTAGAGTGGCCAGATGGAAGCCACTCCTTAGTAAAAGGCACATGACAGCCCACTTGGAGTTTGCCAAAAGGCACCTAAAGGACTCTCAGATGAGGAGAAACAAGATTTTCTGGTCTGATGAAACCAAGATTGGACTCTTTGGCCTGAATGCCAAGCATCACATCTGGAGGAAACCTTCCACCATATTTACGGTGAAGCATGATGGTGGCAGCATCATGCTGTGGGGATGTTTTTCAGCGTCAGGGAATGGGAAACTAGTCAGGATCGAGGGAAAGATTAACGAAGCAAAGTACAGAGAGATCCTTGATGAAAACCTTCTCCATAGCACTCAAGACCTCAGACTGGGTCAAAGGTTCAACTTCCAACAGGACAACAACCCTAAGCACACAGCCAGGACAACTCAGGAGTGGCTTCGGGACTCTGAATGTCCTTGTGGGACCTAGACAGAGCCAGAACATGAACCCGATCGAACATCTCTGGAGAGACCTGAAAATAGCTGTACAGGAACGCTCCCCATCCAACCTGACAGCTTGAGAGGATCTGCAGAGAAGAATGGGAGAAATTGTCCAAATACAGGTGTGCCAAGCTTGAAGCGTTATACCCAAGAAGACTCAAGGCTGTAATCGCTGCCAAAGGTGCCTCAACAAAGTACTGAGTAAAAGGTCTGAATATTTACGTAAATGTAATATACAGGTCCAAATACAGTACCAGTCGAAAGTTTGGACACACCTACTCATTCTAGGGGTTTTATTTATTTTTTACTATTTTCTACATTGCAGAATAATAGTGCAGACATAAAAACTATGAAATAACACATATGGAATCATGTAGTAACCAAAAAACTGTTAAACAAATTTTATATTTGAGATTTTTCAAATAGCGACCCTTTGCCTTGATGACAGCTTTGCACACTCTTGGCATTCTCTCAACCAGCTTCATGAGGTAGTCACCTGGAATGCATTTAAATTAACAGGTGTGTCTTATTAAAAGTTAACCTCTTGCATCTAGATGTTCCGCTAGCGGAACACCGCTCCAATATCCAATGATAGGGCGTGGCGCGTTTTACAAATTCCTCAAAAATCCCAAAACTTCCATTTTTCAAACATATGACTATTTTACACCATTTTAAAGACAAGACTCTCCTTTATCTAACCACATTGTCCGATTTCAAAAAGGCTTTACAACGAAAGCAAAACATTAGATTATGTCAGGAGAGTACCCAGCCAGAAATAATCACACACCTATTTTTCAAGCTAGCATATAATGTCACAAAAACCAAAACCACAGCTAAATGCAGCACTAACCTTTGATGATCTTCATCAGATGACACTCCTAGGACATTATGTTATACAATACATGCATGTTTTGTTCAATCAAGTTCATATTTATATCAAAAACCAGATTTTTACATTAGCATGTGACGTTCAGAACTAGCATACCCACCGAAACTTCCGGTGAATTTACTAAATTACTCACGATAAACGTTCACAAAAAACACAACAATTATTTTAAGAATTATAGATACAGAACTCCTTTATGCAATCGCTATGTCCGATTTTAAAATAGCTTTTCAGTGAAAGCACATTTTGCAATATTCTGAGTAGATAGCCCGGCCATCTTGGCTAGCTATTTTGACACCCACCAAGTTTGGCACTCACCAAACTCAGATTTACTATAAGAAAAATTGGATTACCTTTGCTGTTCTTCGTCAGAATGCACTCCCAGGACTTCTACTTCAACAACAAATGTTGGTTTGGTTCCAAATAATCCATAGTTATATCCAAATAGCTGCGTTTGTTCTTGCGTTCAAGATACTATCCGGAGGGTGACGCGCCGGCGCGTATCGTGACAAAAAAATTCAAAATATTCCATTACCGTACTTCGAAGCATGTCAAATGCTGTTTCAAATCATTTTTTATGCGATTTTTCTCGTAAAATAGCGATAATATCCAGACCGGGCGACGTTGTTTTTGTTCAAAGACTGAAAATGTAAAATGGACTCTTCACGTACATGCACGCACCCGTCTCATTGTTCTCAGATCGACCACTATCCAAATGCGTTACTGTTTTTCATCCAGGGACTGCAGAGTCATCATTCAACGTTCTGGTGCCTTCTGAGAGCCTATGGGAGTCTTAGAAAATGTCACGTTACAGCAGAGATCCTCTGTTTTCGATAAAGAGGGTATAGAAGGCCAAGAAATGGTCAGAGAGGGCACTTCCTGTTTAGAATCTTCTCAGGTTTTGGCCTGCCATATGAGTTCTGTTATACTCACAGACACCATTCAAACAGTTTTAGAAACTTTAATTATATGCATATTCTAGTTTCTGGGCAGGAGTAATAACCAGATTAAATCAGGTACGTTTTTTATCCGGCCGTGAAAATACTGCCCCCTATCCTAAACAGGTTAATTTGTGGAATTTCTTTCCTTCTTAATGGCAATCAGTTGTGATGTGACAAGGTAGGGGTTGTATACAGAAGGTAGCCCTATTTGTTAAAAGACCAAGTCCATATTAGGGCAAGAACAGCTCAAATAAGCAAAGAGAAATGATAGTCCATCATTACTTTAAGACATGACAGGTCAGTCAATGCGGAACGTTTTGAGAACTTTGAAAGTTTCTTCAAGTGCAGTCGCAAAAACCATCAAGCGCTATGATGAAACTAGCTTTCATGAGGACCGCCACAGGAAAGGAAGACCCAGAGTTACCTCTGCTGCAGAGGATAAGTTCATTAGAGTGACCAGCCTCAGAAATCAGCAATTAACTGCACCTCAGATTGCAGCCCAAATAAATGCTTCACTGGGTTCAAGTAACAGACACATCTCAACATCAACTGTTCAGAGGAGACTGCAAGAATCAGGCCTTCATGGTCAAATTGCTGCAAAGAAATCAGTACTAAAGAACACCAATAAGAAGAAAAGACTTGCTTGGGCCAAGGAACACGAGCAACGGACATAAGGATGGTGAAAATTTGAGATTTTTGGTTCCAACCACTGTGTCTTTGTGAGACACAGAGTAGGTGAACGGATGATCTCCGCATGTGTGGTTCCCACCATGAAGCATGGAGGAGGATGTGTGATGGTGTGGGGGTGCTTTGCTGGTAACACTGTCAGTGATTTATTTTGAATTCAAGGCATACTTAACCAGCATGGCAACCACATCCTTCTGCAGCGATAAGCCATCCCATCTGGTTTGCGTTTAGTGAATTTATCATTTGTCTTTTAGCAGGACAAGGACCCAAAACACACCTCCAGGCTGTTTAAGGGCTATTTGACCAAGAAGGAGGGTGATGGAGTGCTGCATCAGATGACCTGCCCTCCACAATCACCCGAACTCAACCCAATTGAGATGGTTTGGGATGAGTTGCGCCAAAAAATGCTCAGCATATGTGGGAACTCCTTCAAGACTGTTGGAAAACATTCCAGCTGACTACCTCATGAAGCTGGTTGAGAGAATGCCAAAAGTGTGCAAAGCTGTAATCAAGACAAAGTGTGGGTACTTTTAAGAATCTTAAATATAAAATATATTTTGATTTGTTTAATACTTTTTTGGTCACTACATGATTCTATATGTTTTTTTCATAGTTTTGATGTCTTCACTATTATTCAACAATGTAGAAAATAGTAAAAATAAAGAAGAACCCTTGAATGAGTAGGTGTGTCCAAACTTTTGACAGGTACTGTACTTTTGACAAGGTACATTTGGAAAGGAGACTAAGGTCTCAATATGTCTTCCCTATAAAAATACCGGTTAAATCAAATTTAAAAAATCATCAAGTTTGCTGTTTACACAACGGTGGTAGGCCTGATCACCGGCGGCGATGAGACAGCCTACAGGGAGGAGGTCAGACACTTAGCAGTGTGGTGCCAGGACAACAACCTCTCCCTCAACGTCAGTAAAAACAAGGAGCTAATCGTGGACTATAGGAGAAAGAGGAAAGAGCACGCCTCCATCCACACTGACGTGACTGTTGTGGAGCGGGTCGAGAGCTGCAAATTACTTGAAGCTCTCGAGGACTTAATATCGTCCACACACACCCGCACAGTCATGAAGAGGGCATGGCAGCGCCTCTTACCTGTCAGGAGGTTGAACAGATTCAGCATGGGCCCTCAGATCCTCAAAACGCTCTATAGCTGCAGCATTGAGAGCATCTTGACTGGCTGCATCACTGCCTGGTATGGCAAATGCACCGCCCTTGACCACAAAGCGCTAGAGGGTGGTGCAGACATCATTGGGGCTGAGTTCCCTGCTGTCTAGGATCACTATATCATGCGATATCAGAGGAAGGCCTGAAAAATTGCCAAAGACTCCAGCCACCCAAGCCATAGACTGTTCACTCTGCTACCGTCTGGCAAACGGTACTGGAGCATCGGCTCTCTGACCAACAGGCTCCGAGACAACTACCCCCAAGTCATAAGACTGCTAAATAGCTAGACAGCTAAATAGTAAATTAATGGTACCCTAACTATCTGCACTGACTCTATCCTTTTCTGACCCTACGCACACTTACTAGATTGTACAGTATATACACACCATATACTCACTCACTCACTCACTCAATCACTCACACACACTACATTGACACTCACACACAATACCCACACACATTCTCATACAGTACATACGCACACACACACGCATACCGACACAACACAAACACACACACACACACACACTCACTATTTTACACATCATTTGCTGCTTCTACTCTGTTCTTTATTTTACTCGTATTATTATCTATCCTGATGCGTAGTCACTTTACCCTGCTTTCATGTACAAACTGTATGTACTTCAAATACCTTGTACCCCTGAACATTGATCTGGTACTGGTACTGCCTGTACATAGCTCCACATTGATCTGGTACTGGTACTGCCTGTATATAGCTCCACATTGATCTGGTACTGACTGTATATAGCTCCACATTGATCTGGTACTGGTCCTGCCTGTATATAGCTCCACATTGATCTGGTACTGGTACTGCCTGTATATAGCTCCACATTGATCTGGTACTGCCTGTATATAGCTCCACATTGATCTGGTACTGGTACTGCCTGTATATAGCTCCACATTGATCTGGTACTGCCTGTATATAGCTCCACATTGATCTGGTATGGGTACTGCCTGTATATAGCTCCACATTGATCTGGTACTACCTGTATATAGCTCCACATTGATCTGGTACTGGTACTGCCTGTATATAGCTCCACATTGATCTGGCACTGCCTGTATATAGCTCCACATTGATCTGGTACTGCCTGTATATAGCTCCACATTGATCTGGTACTGGTACTCCCTGTATATAGCTCCACATTGATCTGGTACTGGTACTGCCTGTATATAGCTCCACATTGATCTGGTACTGCCTGTATATAGCTCCACATTGATCTGGTACTGCCTGTATAAAGCTCCACATTGATCTGGTACTGGTACTGCCTGTATATAGCTCCACATTGATCTGGTACTGCCTGTATATAGCTCTACATTGATCTGGTACTGCCTGTATATAGCTCCACATTGATCTGGTACTGCTTGTATATAGCTCCACATTGATCTGGTACTGCCTGTATATAGCTCCACATTGATCTGGTACTGCCTGTATATAGCTCCACATTGATCTGGTACTGCCTGTATATAGCTCCACATTGATCTGGTACTGCCTGTATATAGCTCCACATTGATCTGGTACTGGTACTGGTACTGCCTGTATATAGCTCTATATTGATCTGGTACTGCCTGTATATAGCTCCACATTGATCTGGTACTGCCTGTATATAGCTCCACATTGATCTGGTACTGCCTGTATATAGCTCCACATTGATCTGGTACTGCCTGTATATAGCTCCACATTGATCTGGTATTGGTACTCCCTGTATATAGCTCCAGATCTGGTACGGGTACTCCCTGTACATAGCTCCACATTGATCTGGTACTGGTACTGCCTGTATATAGCTCCACATTGATCTGGTACTGGTACTGCCTGTATATAGCTCCACATTGATCTGGTACTGCCTGTATATAGCTCCACATTGATCTGGCACTGCCTGTATATAGCTCCACATTGATCTGGTACTGCCTGTATATAGCTCCACATTGATCTGGTACTGGTACTCCCTGTATATAGCTCTACATTGATCTGGTACTGGTACTGCCTGTATATAGCTCCACATTGATCTGGTACTGGTACTGCCTGTATATAGCTCCACATTGATCTGGTACTGCCTGTATATAGCTCCACATTGATCTGGTACTGCCTGTATATAGCTCCACATTGATCTGGTACTGGTACTCCCTGTATATAGCTCTACATTGATCTGGTACTGGTACTGCCTGTATATAGCTCCACATTGATCTGGTACTGGTACTGCCTGTATATAGCTCCACATTGATCTGGTACTGCCTGTATATAGCTCCACATTGATCTGGTATTGGTACTCCCTGTATATAGCTCCACATTGATCTGGTATGGGTACTCCCTGTACATAGCTCCACATTGATCTGGTACTGGTACTGCCTGTATATAGCTCCACATTGATCTGGTACTGGTACTGCCTGTATATAGCTCCACATTGATCTGGTACTGGTACTGCCTGTATATAGCTCCACATTGATCTGGTATGGGTACTGGTACTGACTGTATATAGCTCAACATTGATCTGGTACTGGTACTGCCTGTATATAGCTCCACATTGATCTGGTACTGGTACTGCCTGTATATAGCTCCACATTGATCTGGTACTGGTACTGCCTGTATATAGCTCCACATTGATCTGGTACTGCCTGTATATAGCTCCACATTGATCTGGTACTGGTACTGCCTGTATATAGCTCCACATTGATCTGGTACTGGTACTCCCTGTATATAGCTCCACATTGATCTGGTACTGGCACTGCCTGTATATAGCTCCACATTGATCTGGTACTGCCTGTATATAGCTCCACATTGATCTGGTACTGCCTGTATATAGCTCCACATTGATCTGGTACTGCCTGTATATAGCTCCATTCTTGTTAATTTATTTTATTCCTCTTGTGTTACTACTATTACTTACAAACTCGTAACAAGCATTTCATGGTAAATAAAGTTTACACCAGTTTTATTCAACGCATGTGACAAATAATATTTGATTTGATTTAGATTTCAATTGATTTAATTGTGACGAATGTACCAATGTAACATTCCCTTTTATTTGGTTTAATTGCCAATTGGGTAATTGTATGTTCCTGGGAGGGGCTAAGTGCTTATATGTACCTGGTTCAGCTCTTGTTAGACAGATTTTATTTGGTTTTGATTTGGTTGGTGTTGTTATTCAAATGGCTTGTCTCGTAGTCTCAATAAATGGACAAAGATTTGTAGTTGAACAAGTCTTTGCATGTCTAGATTTTTTTTACTTGACTTGCTCTTAGAATGCACAATTTGGACTTGACTTGAGACTCGACCCGTTTTACTTGGGACTCAACTTTTGACTCAGACCTTGTGACTTGAGACTTGCTTGTGACTCTAAAATAGTGACTTGGTCCCACCTCTGGAAATTTAAGTGTGAAATCATGTGAGAACCTGTTTTTGGAACACTTCACACATGATCATATTTTCACGTGTAGTCTCATGTCATGTTGCTTAAGATGTTCACACATATCACATTAACTTCACATAAGATCACATGAAAACATGTCTTTTTGGAACACTTATTAACGTGTTAAAATTCTTGTTTTTTCGTAAGGGTAATGCACTACTGAAAACGTTCTACGGCTTTATCAGTGCAGTAAAAAGAGTCATCCATCTGCACTGACTGGCCAGCCCAGCTGTATTCGGTCATTTCACTACCCTCTTAGGGCACTTCAGGAAGCTCTGGCTGAAGAGAGACACACAGACTTAACATGTCTCTCTCCTAGCTCCTCTCCAGTGTAAGTGCACAATATGTCTGAGAAACTCACCGCGGGCGAAAATGACTCTCTGGAGCGCGACACATTCAAAGACCCAGGAACATTATGTTCCCCTCAATGATTCATTAAAGTCCCAGTCATATTAAGGACAGAGTTATAGCTGGAATGCGTCCCAATTTGACCAGCGCCCAAAAGTAGTGCACTATATAGAGAATAGGGTTCCATTTGAGATGCAGCAGGGCTCTCCTCTTCATGTTCAGGTTACACATTCTAAGCACCTGGGTCTCTGTGCACCTTACTGCAATGCCCAGGTCCTATTCTCCCTGGGCAGCCTCAGGGTGATGTAGAAGAGACAGGACACACTGACAGTCAGACAACTTCTGCATAAAGTAGGCGCAGGCTGTTGTTACTGTGGGTAATATTACCTTACTCTAAGCCTACACTTTATCCCTATCATCATACCAGTGTTATAAACCCCCTAAGGACTGAGAGTGGTAGCT
This sequence comes from Salmo trutta, assembly GCF_901001165.1. Taxonomy (NCBI): domain Eukaryota; kingdom Metazoa; phylum Chordata; class Actinopteri; order Salmoniformes; family Salmonidae; genus Salmo; species Salmo trutta. The sequence continues at coordinate 19,810,281 of NC_042980.1, forward strand.
TTAAAGACGTTCTGGTAGCTTTAAAGCCATCCAGACTTGTGTTAAATGGAATTCAGAATTCCCCTAAAATCACTTCACAATCACACAGAAGGGGACAGGAAGGGTTGGTGACCATGGTTGGGGTAGAGGACAGGTACAGAGAGAAGCTCTTTATCAATCAGAGGACCAGAGGTTAGTAGGCAGTGCATAGGAATGATGGTTCATTAACTAAAGCAAAACATCAACTCTGGATTGCCTTGGTCTCCTCCTGAGAGGAGCTATCCTTTATCTCCGTGCTTCTACACCTGCAATGCTTGCTGTTTGGGGTTTTAGGCTGGGTTCCTGTACAGCACTTTGTGACATCAGCTGATGTAAGAAGGGCTGTATAAATACATTTGATTGATTCATTCATTCATTCATTCATCTACACAGCTGTGGACATTGGAAGTTGAACTACTTATGGACAGGGAATGTTCACTGAAAATGTTTTAAGTGCTCTGACTTTCCCCTTCTCTTAGTGCAGGAGTTTATTTCCAGTGATACAGTAAATGGTTTCCAAGTTGCTGAAAGGTTGGCAAAATTCACTTGACAGTCTAAGTTTGTGTTTTGCCAACATCCACCAAATGTTTGTATTTCAACAATGCGTGTCATCTCCATCAATTAGTAAAGGATACCATATTGGATAGATGGGGTTGATTGTGCACAGAAGGGTTTGATTGTGAATTAATGTTTACCTATGAAGCTTATCTGCCACCAAATTGAAAACAGCACAGGACGTTTTCCTTGAAGACACTGAGTAGAAATGAACAATGTTGGCTATGATAAGAAGTTTTATTCCAAAAACCTTTCTTCTACTCTAATATTTTGTGTATGAGTGAATCAGATGTTCTTTGCTTCGTTGCTCCTCCATTTCTTCTTTCTCCAATCTCTCCTCAAGTCTCTTTCACAAATCTCAGCTTGGATTTTTTATGAGAAAAAATATTTTCCTGTTTACATTTTTATTTCGTAGGCATTCATCCTCCCTTGGCAAAGTACCAACACAGATAAAATGCAAGAAGCGTTGCACTCAACGATGTAATAGTTTTGATCAATTCTGGTGCCTCTATATGCGGTGCGCATACTGAAGCCTTTGAATATGCAATACGCTTTGAAGAAATCAAAAGGTCTGGGTCAGAGGAAGAGGATGGATGAGATTTGATATTTGTTGCCAGACACAGATTTAACACACTCCTTATTCACCGATTTCTGAGTCTTACACTACAGTGTAAGTTAGCTGCCAGCAGGGTCTGTTCTTATATAAAAGAGCAATCCATGTTGAGACATTTTCTGTTAGTCTTAATAGTGAGAGGTGAAGAAGGAAGACCTTGTGTCTCTCTCATGGCCATGCCTTCCACAGACAGATGTTCTATGTGTTCTTACAGATGTGTTCTTTCAAACTTGTAGTGAATTCAAGGTTGTCACGCCCTGACCTTAGAGAGCCGTTTTATTTCTCAGTTTGGTTAGGTCAGGGTGTGATGTGGGGTGGGCATTCAATGTTTTTTTTAGAATAAAATCATGAACACTTACCACGCTGCGCTTTGGTCCACTCCTTCCGACGAAACCCGTTACAGAACTACCCACCACCAAATGACCAAGCAGCGTGGTCAGGACCAATGGACTTGGGAGGAAATCCTGGATGGGAAAGGACCCTGGAGGCTGGCCGGGGAGTATCGATGTCCGACGGAGGAGATTGAAGCAGCGAAAGCAGAACGGCGACGATACGAGGAACTAGCACGGCAGCGACGGAAGCACGAGAGGCAGCCCCCCCAAAAAAATTTTGGGGGGCACACGGGGAGATTGGCAGAGTCAGGGTTGAGACCTGAGCCAACTACCTGTGCTTACCGTGGGGAGCATGTGACCAGTCGAGCACCATGTTATGCTGTGATGCGCACTATATCTCCAGTGCGCATTCATAGCCCGGTGCGCTCTGTGCCTGCGCCCCGCATTTGCCGTGCTAGAATGGGCGTTCAGCCAGGATGGATTGTGCCGGCTCAGCGCTCCTGGTCTCCAGTACGCCTCCTCGGTCCAGGATATCCTGCGCCAGCTCTACACACTGTGTCGGCAGTACGCCTTCACAGCCCAGTTCGTCCTGTGCCAGCGCCCCGCACTTGCCGGGCTAAAGTAAGCATCCAGCCAGGATGGGTTGTGCCAGCCCTATGCTTCAGACCTCCAGTGGGCGTCCACGGCCCAGTATATCCTGTGCCAGCTCTGCGCACCCGGTCTCCAGTGCGTCTCCCCAGTCCGGTGAGACCTGTTCCGGCTCCACGTACGAAGCCTCCAGTGATGATCCATGGTCCGAAGCCTCCAGTGATAATCCATGGCACGACGCCTCCAGTGGTGATCCATGGCCCAGAGCCAGTAGTGATGATCCATGGCACGAAGCCTCCAGTGATAATCCATGGCCCGGAGCCTCCAGTGATAATCCATGGCACGAAGCCTCCAGTAATGATCCATGGCAAGAAGCATCCAGCGATGATCCATGGTGCGGAGCCTGCAGCGACGTCCTCCAGTCCGGAGCCTCCAGCGGCGGTCCCGCAGTCCGGAGTCTTCAGCGGCAGTCCCGCAGTCTGGAGTCTTCAGCGGCGGTCCCGCAGTCCGGAGTCTTCAGCGGCGGTCCCGCAGTCCGGAGTCTTCAGCGGCGGTCCCGCAGTCCGGAGACTTCAGCGGCGGTCCCGCAGTCCGGAGTCTCCAGCGGCGGTCCCGCAGTCCGGAGTCTTCAGCGGCGGTCCCGCAGTCCGGAGACTTCAGCGGCGGTCCCGCAGTCCGGAGTCTCCAGTGGCGGTCTGCAGTCCAGAACCTCGGGCGATGATCCACAGTCTGGTTCCTTCGGCGACGATCCACGGTCTGGTGACACAAAAGTGGAGGGATCAGCTGGCGGAGCGGGGGCTACGCCCCGAACCGGTGCCGCCACCAAGTCTAGAGTGATGTGGGGTGGGCATTCTATGTTAACTATTTCTTTGTGTTGGCTGAGTAGGGTTCCCAATCAGAGGCAGCTGTCTATCGTTGTCTCTGATTGGGAATCATACTTAGGCAGCCTTTTCCCACCTGTGTTTGTGGGTAGTTGTTTTCTGTTTTGTTATCTGTACCTGACAGAACTGTATGCTTTCCTTTTTCCCGTATGTTATTTTGTTTGAGTGTTTTTTTGTTGTTGAATAAAATCATGAACACTTACCACGCTGCGCTTTGGTCCACTCCTTCCGACGAAACCCGTTACAAAGGTTTAAAAAGGCTTCTAAAGTTTGTAATTTCCACTTTATAATGTCAGACTTTATTTGCCCTAACAAAAAATGTATCAACCCTGAAACAAATTCCATTCATTATAATGCACTTAATAATTAAAGTTGTATGTTGCTGCAGAATGATTTTCCTGCTGTAGAAAACTGGCTTAAATTAAAATCCTACATCTGTAGAACACTGTTCTTCCTAGAACATCCATTCAGTGAGTTCACTTTGTCATTATGGGATATTGTGTGTAGATGGATGGAGAAAAAAAAATATTTAATGCATTTTGAATTCAGGCTATAACACAACAAAATGTGGAATAAGTCAAGGAGTGTGAATACTTTCTGAAAGCCCTGTAGCTAGAGACAGGTAGAGATGGAGAGAGGGAGGAAGGAAGGAAGGAAGGAAGGAAGGAAGGAAGGAAGGAAGGAAGGAAGGAAGGAAGGAAGGAAGGAAGGAAGGAAGGGAGAGAGCGAGCGAGGGGAGAGAGAGGAAGGGCGAGATGGGGGGAAGAAGATAGAGGGAGAGATAGAGAGAGAAGAAAATGATGTGATAATAGAGTTGGCTGGCGAGTCAAACCGTCAAAAGCCATTTGAAAAGGAAATCCCATTCTGTCAGAGTTAATTAGATAAGTCTGTTGTTCGCTCTCTCTCCACTCTTACTCTCCCTCAATTATTCTTTCTTATTCCTTTCTTCTGTACAGACTATGCTATACCAGCTCCGCGCACTGCTCTCTGTACCTCCATCTTCTGTCAATGCTTTTCACCATTAGCTGCGGGAATTTAAAGGAACAAATTTGTATGCAGTGTAGTTCACACAAAATGTACTTATTCGCTTCAGTTTTCATGTACTGAATAAAAATCCAAAGTTCAATGTGTTTCCATCGCATTTTGTGGTAAATAGCAAATGTGTCTACTCTGGTCTTGGCACGTGCGCTCTAGCCAACAGTGCGGGTAGGCTATGCGGGTAGGCTAGTCTACATGATGAGATTATTATCGATAAGAGTAAAAATATTTTTTATTTGTCAAACGGCAGTCAAGTATTGATCAGCATGTCTGATTGGAAAGGAGCTTCAAGATAACTGTGCACTTTCACCACCCTGTGAAGTTCAACATAAATGATTTAATCTGTAGCCTAATAAACTGCATGGTTTCCCGAGTCGTAGTGGGAGGACCACACAACATATCATCGTGTGACTCCAAGTTTACTTTGATATGATGGTTATTATATTAATATTTGCTCATATAGACGTTTCCATAATGAATTTTACTTACAGTACCAGTCAAAAGTTTGGACACACCAACTCATTCAAGGGTTTCTTTATTTTTACAATTTTCTACATTGTAGACTAATAGTGAAGACATCAAAACTATGAAATAACACATATGGAATCATGTAGTAACCAAAAAAGTGTTAAACAAATGTTATATTTGAGATTCTTCAAAGTAGCCACCTTTTGCCTTGATGACAGCCTTGCACACTCTTGGCATTAACCTAACGGAGAGAGCGAGAGACAAAGTCTTCTGCGAACTGGCCAGCTAACAGTGTGTCATGAAGGAGTACTTGGGAGACCTAATTAATATTTTTAGCCAAAAGCCATCTTTTTGCACTACGATTCCTCCCTTTGTTTCTTCTCCTCTCAGAGGTTCAGTTTGGGCTGACCCTGAACTGGCCAACTTGTAAATTCCTCCCCTACCTTACTCCCCTCCTGTACTCCCTGTTCACCCACAACTGTGAGGCCAAGCATGACTCCAACACCATCATTAAGATCAGGCCTACGACACAACAGTGGTAGGCCTGATCACCGACAACGATGAGACCGCCTATAGGGAGGAGGTCAGAGACCTGGCAGTGTGGTGCCAGGACAACAACCTCTCCCTCAATGTGAGCAAGACAAAGGAGATGATCGTGGATTACATGAAAATGAGGGCCGAACAGGACCTCATTAACATTGGGCTGTAGTGGAGCGGGTCGAGAGTTTCAAGTTCCTTGGTGTCCATATCACCAACAAACTATCATGGTCCAAACATACCAAGACAGTTGTGAAGAGGGCACAACAACACCTTTTCCCCCTCAGGAGACTGAAAAGATTTGGCATGGGTCCTCAGATCCTCCAAAAGTTCTACAGCTGCACCATCGAGAGCATCCTGACCGGTTGCATCACCGCCTGCAATGGAAACTGCTCAGTATCCGACCATAAGGCGCTACAGAGGGTAGTGCGTACGGCCCAGTACATCACTGAGGCCAAGCTTCCTGTCATCCAGGACCTATATACTAGGCTGTGTCAGAGGAAGGCCCAAAAAATTGTCAAAGATTCCAGCCACCCTAGTCATAGACTGTTCTCTCTGCTACCGCACAGAAAGCGGTACCAGAACACCAAGTCTAGGACCTAAAGGCTCCTTAACAGCATCTACCCCCAAGCCATAAGACTGCTGAACAATTAATCAAATGGACAACCAGACTATTTTCATTGACACCCCCCCCCCCTCTTTATTTTTACACTGCTGCTACTCACTGTTTATTATCTATGCATAGTCACTTTACACCTACCTAAATGTACAAGTTACTTCTACTAACCTGTACCCCTGCACATTGACTTGGTACCGGTACCCCCTGTAGCCTCGTTATTGTTATGTAATCTTATTGTGTTACTTTTTATTTTATTTTTCACTTTAGTTTATTTAGCAAATATTTTATTAACTCTATTTCTAGAACTGCATTGTTGGTTAAGGCCTTGTAAGTAAGCATTTCACATTTCACAGCACTGTTGTATTCGGGCACATGTGACAAATACATTTGATCTGATTTGATATCTCTAACACAGAGTGCTTTTCTCAGCTCTGAGCCCTGGGGCAGTGATGCTCTGTGATGCTCTGCTCTTTGGAGTTGAGAGCGTGTTTGTGCCCTTTTAACAGTTTAAAGCAATCTCCCAGTCCAGTCAGCCTTGTCAAACAGTGAGAAACTGCTACCACATGGTGTAGTGTAGACAGCACTTAGAAAGCCTCTCAAAGCCAGAGAATTTTCTACAGGAACTCCAGGTATGAGGTTTTAACCTGTCAGTACTGTCAGGTGAGATCTTTCCAGAGCTCTGTTGGATCTCAGAGATAAAATGTTAAACAGTATCCTCTATTTAAAATAGAACTGATAGATCCCCATACCTCTGCTCATCAATGTGAAACATCTGTGAATGAGAGCTACACTGGCTCAGACCCGTACCATGTGATTATCCCCAGGCTATTGAGTTGGAAGTCTATGGCGTGAGACTACCATGTAGTTAAAGATAAAAAACATGACATTTATCTGAGTCTCTACACTACATCTCTGTTCTAACCCTCTGTCCTCTCTCTCTCTGTTCCCTCAGTTGGTTATGCTGTGTTGGTCTACAGTACATCTCTGTTCTGACCCTGTCCTCTCTCTACTCCCCAGCATGCCAGTCTGTGTCGGTGATGGCTTGTGGCGGGACCTATGAGTACGCCATCGAGGAGTTCTGCCTGGGGAAATTCAGACTGGACATGGAGGAACTTGACCAGCATCACTGGTGCAGCTGGGAGGATACAGTGGAGTGAGTATTCTATGTAGCACTAATGTAGTATCTTAGTAGTATTCTATATAGCACCTATGAAGTATTCTCATATTCTACAGATGTAGGATCTTCACTTGATCACCCTGTTGCAGGAGAATTTTCCTGCAATGTGTCACGACTTCTGCCAAAGTTGATGCCCCTCCTTGTTCGGGTGGTGCTCGGCGGTCGACGTCACCGGTCTTCTAGCCATCATTGATCAATTTTTCATTTTCCATTGGTTTTGTCTTGCCTTCCTACACACCTGGTTCCAATCCCATTAATTACATGCTGTGTATTTAACCCTCTGTTTCCCCTCATGTCCTTGTCGGAGATTGTTTGTGGTTATGTGTTCGTGTATTTGTATAGGTGTACGACGGGTATGTTTACCCATGTTTATTTTTATGTACGTTGGTTTTTTGGAGTCTGTTTTAGAATAATTAAACTACTCCAGTTCCACCAAGTTGGTTTCTCTTGCGCCTGACTTCCCTGCCACCTACACACATGACAATGACACAATGCAGGAAATGTCAAACTTGTAGTGTATTTTAGTTTTTAAAAGGCTTCTGAAGTTTGCAATTTCCACTCTGAAATGTTCGATTTGATTTTCCCTTATGAAAAATGTATCACCCCAACAAAAATGTTCATTAATTGTAATCCCCATAATAATTCACATTTCCTGTTGCTGCAGGATTATCTTCCTGCTGTAGCAAACTGGCTCAAATTAAAATCTTACATCTGTATAGCATTCTATGTAATGTAGCACCTCCATGTCATTAACATTACAGTCACTCCTCAACCGGTAGGGAGGTAATAGGGATATGTAACGTTTATTTAATCAGCGTGTGCACAAACCTTTGGCCTGGCAATACTTGCAATTTGAATATGCTGGCGATAGGTTTGCACTTTTTCCGCTCTCACCCTCTCTTGGCTTCCTATGAGCATATCATTAAACTCTTGGAGGGTGACCAAAATTAATCCAAATGTAACAGGCCCAGCCAGTCCCACAGGCTGTTAACTCTAGGAGTAGCATCTTAAATGTAGACTGGGACTGGGCCCCAAATGGCACCCTATTTCTATTTACTGGGGTAGCACATAGTATGCTAGTATACACCACTCCGATGGTCATCAGTCCAGTCTAATGTCCTCCCACCAGGAACCAGGAATGCTGGGTTGACATGGGGTTTGTTGCCTGTTTGTCTGCCCCCATTGCTGGGGTTTTGTTTTTCCTCTCTGGCTGTAATGTTAGTCTGGATTTGTCAATCGGAGGCTTGTGGAAGGTGACACTGGTGTCCCAGCTGTCAGAGCAGTGCCAGGACGCTCAGCCCTTTCCTGTCATCGACAGAAAAGTCACCTGTCCCCCTCCAACGTGCCACAGGGAGGGACAGTTTGTGTACTTACATAAAAATGACTCTTCACTATTTCTCTTCCTCTATCTTTCATTCTCAACATCCCTCCGTCATTGTGGCTGGAAATGTTGATTTCTCACAAGGGGAATTATCTCTAAAGGTGTTTGTTTTTCCAAATGATTTGTGAATGGCTGCACTGACACAGTGCTCTGGGGATATGCAGCTTAGAGAGTATCTCATATGGAACAGCTAAGCAACATCCCCAGATCAGTTACTTGTCTTGGACATGCACACCAGAACAGTACCATTGTCTGTAGTAAGGCAAGGCAGACCACCCAGTGTTCACCACAGGAACGATGGGGAGCAGTCTCCTGATCCAGATGCAGCCAGGGCTACAGTAACCTTTCACATCTTGGCAGGCCCTTTTATGTTTATTATTTTAGTTAAATCTAGAGTCAGGTTCTGGCTTAGTGGGGGAGATAAACCCACACTGGATAAGGAAATAAACCAGTTTCAAGCAGTATTTGTGTATGTTTTCAGGGCAACGAAGACCCCCTGGTGTGTGTTCTGATGTACGCAGGGAGAAATGACCCCCGTCAATGCCTCTCAGTTTCAAACCGACATATTGAGTCTCTTTGCTTATAGTATTATGAGCTCACAGACACGTTCATTCCTGTCTTTCTGCAGACATAATTAAGACATAATTAAACGTTTGTTCTGTTTAGCAGCATGTGTGTGTGTGTGTGTGTGTGTGTGTGTGTGTGTGTGTGTGTGTGTGTGTGTGCATGCGTACGTACGTACGTGTGTGTGCGCGTCCACCCCCCTCACCAGAGTTGACCTTGATATAGTGATGGCATGTTAATGTTGTATTATGTTAGCATTACCAACACTGCTGTAGAACAAACACAAGAGAGCAGGGTGAAAGGCACAAATCAAATGTTATTTTTCACATTCGCCGAATACAACAGGTGTTGAAATGCTTACAAGCCCTTAACCAACAATGCAGTTTTAATTTTAAGTTATTAATAAACAAATTAGGAACATTTGAGGAGTCTTGACACAAAATTTTGAACAGAAATGCAATGATTCAATGGATCAGTCTAAAACTTTGCACATACACTTCTGCCATCTAGTGGCCAAAATCTAAATTGCACTTGGGCTGGAATAATATATTATGGCCTTTCTCTTGCATTTCTCAAAGATGATGGTACAAAAAAATACAAAAGAACGGTTGGCTTTTTCTTCTATTATCTTTTACCAGATCTATTGTGTTATATTCTCCTACATTCCTTTCACATTTCCACAAACATCAAAGTAATTTCCTTTCAAATGGTACCAAGAATATGCATATCTTTGCTTCAGGGCCTGAGCTACAGGCAGCTAGATTTGGGTATGTCATTTTAGGTGAATTTTTTATTTTTTTTAAAGGGGCGGTTCCTTGTTAAGACAAATAAGTGTTAAGAAAGTATTTACTCAAATAAACTGAAGTAAAAAAAAAAAAATGTAAAAAAAAGAAACAATAAAATAATAGTAACGAGGCTACATACAGGGGGTACTGGTACAGAGTCAATGTGCAGGGGCACAGTTTAGTTGAGGTAATATGTACATGTAGGCAGAGGTAAAGTGACTATGCATACAAATAGTCCGGGTAGCCATTTGATTAGCTGTTCCGGGAGTCTTATGGCTTGGAAGTAGAAGCTGTTATTAAGAGCCTGGCACTAGACTAGGTGCTCCGGTACCGCTTGCCATGTGGTAGCAGAGTGAACAGTCTACGACTAGTGTGGCTGCAGTCTTTGGCCATTTTTAGGGCCTTCCTCTGACACCGCCTGGTATAGAGGTCCTGGATAGCAAGAAGCTTGGCCCCAGTAATGTACTGGGCTGTACGCACTATCCGCTGTAGTGCCTTGCAGTCGGAGGCCAAGAAGTTACCATACCAGGCGGTGATGCAACCAGTCAGAATACTCTTGACGGTGCAGCTGTAGAACTTTTGGAGGATCTGAGGACCCATGCCAAATAGGCGTTGTCGTGCCCTATTCACGACTGTCTTGGTGTGTTTGGACAATGATAGTTCGTTGGTGATGTGGACACCAAGGAACTTAAAGCTCTCAACCTGCTCCACTACAGTCCCGTCAATGAGAATGGGGGCATGCTCGGCCCTCCTTTTCCTGTAGTCCACGATCATCTCGTTTGTCTTCCTCACGTTGATGGAGAGGTTGTTATCCTGGCACCACACTGCCAGGTCTCTGACCTCCTCCCTATCGGCTGTCTCAGAGTTTGAGCCGGTGTAGTAGCCTCCTTAGTGATGATATATCTTTGTTATAAAAATGTTATTTCATTTCCTCACACTTTGACAGACATATACTGATCTCATTTTATGATCTTGTAAAAAAGGAATGTCCATACAGTTTTTTTCCATACAGTAACATAATACAGTACTTTGCCGAATTTATTCTATATTTAAAAACATTGTCATGGGTCTTTTAACATAAAGTAGGTGTTATGCTCAGACTGGCGAAAGCAATAGGGAAAGCAACAAGCCACAAAGCCTGTATGGCTATGAACAGATTCCCAAACAGTACCCTTTTACACTCCCGCCCCATGTCCAAACTATGTTTATACATTCTCCTCTCATCAACAGTGTGATCAAAAGGGCTATTATAATTTAGTAGTTAGCGTGTCATGCCTGGCCTGTCTGTGTGTGGTCCTTTGAGGTGAGGTGGTTATGCTTGGCTTAGGTTCTAGTCACACTTGGTCTCTCAGCCGTGAAAGGACTCATTAAAGTATGCATAGCCCCCCAGCTGCCTCAGCTCCTCCATAATATACACTGTACTGTTAGCACTGTTTTCAGGACAGTCAACCTGTCACTGTTCTGAGTGGACTGCCTAGCAGGTTTAGTTAGCATTGGTGACTTAGCATAGACTGTCAAACCCATTAGCAAACCTGCACCAATGTAACTTGACGATTGAGCCTCAGACACAGAACTTCACTTGTTGTGAGATTACAGAGAGCAGGCAAGATGGGATCCTTTTCTATGTTGTAGTGTTTCTGCAGTCTTGGTCCCAACAATACAGACTGTGAAACCCATTCACTATCACAGAAAAACAAATCTATCAGAGGGCTGCACACCACTCCACTAGCAACATTTTAGAGACAACCTGCTGGTCACTGTGTAGAATACTTCACACATTCTGCAGAGTCTAGCAGCAAGCATAGAGCTGCACTGCTCTAAAGGTCCCATCGCGTGTGAACTACATGGGGCCACGTTACCTGCCCCAGGCCTGAGCTCTGTAGACTCCACTCCGTCTTCTCTTGGCAGGTGGCATCTCTCTCTCTCTCTCTCTCTCTCTCTTAGCACGCTATGATAACCAATCGGCTAAACAATCTCCCTCTGCTGTTAAATCACACACAAAAGCCAGTAGGACCATAGCATCAGGGTGGTTGACATGATGTAGAGAGCGAGAGGTGAGGATAGGACAGTGTTAAGCGCCCACGCTCTGTGTCACACATAAAAAATTGTCTAAATTTGCTGTGTTTTACAGGACCCACAATAGCAAAAGTAGTGCATTTTTTTATCTTGACCCAGCCTCCCTTGATATCAAAGTTTGGTCTTTGTTCCTGAGGTAGAGGATGTGTTCTATGGCCATCTGAGAATTAGGTGACCTATACGTGTGGTCAAAGAACACTATAATTTAACTAACGAACGGGCGGACGGACGGGCAGACGGACTATCTAACTAACTAACAGCTATTTTCCTTGATCCACTCTTCCCTTTCCTTCTCACTCTCTCCATTCAGCTCTAAGTTCATGTTTTATATAGTTTATGATCTACTCTCTGTGATCAGTCTGTTGAACGCTGTGGCAGTCGGTCATGCCTGTTTGGGAATCATTCATGATGTAGACATGCCTGTATGAGTTTACTGGCTAATAAGCTTCATCATATCCGCGCCAAATCTTATGACCTCAGGTGTTTGGAAATAACTACGGTTCTTGAACCACTATGATTGCATCGCTAATTACACTGTAATCAGAGGAATTGGACTGTGTTTTTACATAGCTCTCCAGATGGCTGCTTGCCAGAGACTTAGCCTAATGCTCTAAAATAAGGCGGCCAGGAGGTTTGTTCTGTGTCAATGTCCCAAATGCCACCCTATTCCCTATATAGTGCAATGCTTTTGACTAAGGCCCATATGTACTATATAGGGAATATCGTGCAATTTGCAGCTCTTAACCCAAGCAACTCTTCCTTTGTGCTCTCCTGATCAATAGCCAGAATGTTCACCTTGGGACCTAATGTTTCCACTGGATTTTCGTTCAGGGAAAGAAGGTAAAGTCGGATGCTATTGCCAGGGATATCAGATACTTGTCTTGTCTGTCTCCACATCCCCTGCCTGCCTTTAGTTGAAATCAGTCAGTTTGGTTTGGCTGGAGGAGCGTCTCCATCCGGATCTGAAAGCTCAGCTTCGATCACCCTGTTTTTGGTCGATGAGCATTCTCTGAGCGTTCTCATGACTCGTGACTTGATTTCATTTTGTGGCAGTTGAGGGAAGCATATATAAACCTTTATACCATGGCATTGTTGAATACTAATTTCTAATTGGCTTGAAGGAATGGCATTCTAGAGCGTGCATTATTTAAGTGATAATGCCAGAGAACCCGGTGTTTGGAGGATATATTGGCATGGGTGTTGCCAAACCGTGCCAATATATCCTCCAAACACTGGCTTCAAGAGCATTATCACTTCAATAAAATGTGTTACCATAATCAAATAACGATTGACATATTTTCATTAAAAACATTATTTTGATTAATGTATTCATACTATTTCATCCTTCCACAAGATATAATACCCAAGCCAGTTGGTCGTTCATTCTATCGGTTCGGTTGTCAGAGACATGACTCAGTCGTTCAGTCTTTTTGTTCTGTATCTATGGACGTGACCCAGTCGTTCGTTCTAAATGTTCCATTGCATACTGGCTGGCAACGTTCTTATCCCTTGCTTGCTAGCTAGCCAACTATGGCTAATTTAACCTCGCGTCAAAAAGTGCAGCCAGAATAACAGCAAAGTATCTGCATTTGCATAAGCTGTTTTCTGCTGACATTTATTTGGATACATCTATAACAATGAGCTAATGAGGCGCAATTTCGCCTTGCATAGAAAATGCGCTCACTCGTGAGGACACTGTTGTTCAGAGGAGCTAGCCAACAACACAGCTAACACAATCACTTCAAACTGAAGCTGGAAAGACTGCAAACTAGCTGTACTTTGTTTCGTTTGACCTTTTTTCAATTGACATTTCTTTGTACATATTCATAAAAATTATGCAAGCTCATTCATGATTTCGACTGGCTGAGAAACGCTGCCTGCCTGCCTGACTTCTGACATGTTCATTACTATGGGACAGCTGGAGATCGAATTTGAATATTGAAACAATGTTGCGAACGTCGGAGAGACAGACAGCAAGGTTTATACAAATCTATGCTGTTGAAAACTAAATGTCAGTCTAAAAGAAATGTGAGATAATGTCTACATGCTTTTTATAGTGGAGATCAAGTTTATAAATTGCCTGGCTGGGCTGATGAGACAGTGGATTGCACAGTCAGATGGAACAGAGTAAATATGCATTTTAACGTCATAGATTTAACCAATGGTAATGTGTGGAATAGACACCGGCTGGAATGCATTTTTAACGCATCAGCATTCAGGATTAGACCCACCTGTTGTATAATTCTCTACAACTGTAAGGGGTGCGTAACTGGTGGCAGGGAAGTCAGATGCAGGAGAGCAGAACTGGGTAATAACCGGAGCAGTTTAATTATCAAAACCAACGGCATCCAGAAATACAAAATATGGGTACAAAACCCGTCGCACACCAGTCAAAGTGTGCACTTACAACAAACAATTTCACACACAGACATGGGGGGAACAGAGGGTTAAATACACGATAAGTAATGAGGGAAATGTAAACCAGGTGTGTGGGAAAACAAGACAAAACAAATGGAAAATGAAAGGTGGATTGACGATGTCTAGAAGACTGGTGACGTCGACCATCGAACGCCGCCCGAACAAGGAGAGGAACGGACTTCGGTGGAAGTCGTGACAATTACGCACAGTATATTTGCACGGTAGAATTCAATGGCTATGGCTCATTAAACATGTTTTAAGTTTGAGCTGCTTTTGAAAGCAAAAGTCTAATTGAAACCTTTGTTGAATTCGATTTTCATAATAGCAAGCTAGGACGATGATTTGGTTAGCTAAACTAGCAAGTCTGTTTGGTTACCAAGGCAACTACTGTCGATATCTAGTAAACGTTCTAGCTACTTCAGTGGATGTTGAACACATTTCTAGCGGCAAATTTGTTAAATTATAGCCATGGTATAAAATGGATAATCAACTTGTGGCTCTATGCGTTCTCTGGAAAATAATTAAACTCTGTGGAAGGTTAGTTATGGGGAAAAGAGGAGTAAAAGTCCTTAAACTGTAATTTTTTTCCTTGCTTTTTTCATGAATTTGTATGTATATGTTCTTCCTATTGCAGTGCATTTTTTCCATTCAAATATTTGTCAAAAACAGACAATAAAGAAATATCTAATTTACTCTATTCTGGCAATATAGAAGGTCGCACAACCTTGAGATACAAAATGTGCATGTTTGAGAGACACAGGTTGTGTGTAGGTCTGCACAGATCAACAGACATTTACAATGCCTGGAGAAACATCCTATCAAATGCCACAATAATCATATATTTTATGTATCGCTATATATCCCCCCCCACATGCAGCTGCCTGGCGCCTAAAAAGAGGGCTCAAGTGCTGCTGGGATTGTTTCCATGTGCTCCTCTCCAAGTGGAATGCTTCCGACCGTTGTGGAGAGCTTCTAAAAACATAATCCACCCCACCCACCACCACCCCCACATGCACGCACGTGTGCACAGTGGTGGAAAAAGTACCCAAAAGCCATAATTGAGAAACAGTAAAGATACCTTACTGGAAAATGACTCAAGTAAAAGTCACCCATTAGAATACTACTTGAGTAAAAGTCTTGAAGTACCTGATATTAAATGTACTTAAGTTTCAAAAGTAAAAGTATGAAACGTAAGAGCCACAAATCCAAAAAGCAAAACAGCCAGACCTTTTATTTTATTTGAGCTTGAGTTTTTCTGAAAGGTAAGTCTTACAGTCTCATCTGATGAACTTGCGCCATCACCTAGCTGCAGCAAGGATTCTTCCATGTGGTCCTTGATGTAGTCCATTCCTGAAATACAAGGGAGATGACAATAGAAATCATGCAGTTATGTTTTTAGTGAGCCTACATTAATCCATCCCCCATCTATATACAGTTGAAATCGGAAGTTTACATACACTTAGGTTGGAGTCATTAAAACTTGTTTTTCAACCACTCCACAAATTTCTTGTTAACAAACTATAGTTCTGGCAAGTCGGTTAGGACATCTACTTTGTGCATGTCACAAGTCATTTTTCCAACGATTGTTTACAGACAGATTATTTAACTTATAATTCATTGTATCACAATTCCAGTGGGTCAGAAGTTTACATACACTAAGTTGACTGTGCCTTTAAACAGCTTGGAAAATTCCAGAAAATGTTGGTTTTAGAAGCTTCTGATAGGATAGTTGACATCATTTGAATCAATTGGAGGTGTACCTGTGGATGTATTTCAAGGCCTACCTTCAAACTCACTGCCTCTTTGCTTGACATCATGGGAAAATCTAAAGAGATCAGCCAAGACCTCAGAAAAATAATTGTAGACCTCCACAAGTCTGGTACATCCTTGGGAGCAATTTCCAAATGCCTGAAGGTACCATGTTCATCTGTACAAACAATAGTACGCAAGTATAAAAACCATGGGACCACGCAGCCGTCATACCCCTCAGGAAGGAGACGCGTTCTGTCTCCTAGAGATTAATGTACTTTGGGGCGAAAAGTGCAAATCAATCCCAGAACAACAGGACCTTGTGAAGATGCTGGAGAAAACAGACACAAAAGTATCTATATCCACAGTAAAACTAATCCTATATCGACATAACCTGAAAGGCCGCTCAGCAAGGAAGAAGCCACTGTTCAAAAACCGCCACAAAAAAGCCAGACTATGGTTTGCAACTGCACATGGGGACAAAGATTGTACTTTTTGGAGAAATATCCTCTGGTCTGATGAAACAAAAATAGAACTGTTTGGCCATAATGACCATCGTTAAGTTTGTAGGAAAAAGGGGGAGGCTTGCAAGCCGAAGAACACCATCCCAACCGTAAGCACAGGGGTGGCAGCGTCATGTTGTGGGGGTGCTTTGCTGCAGGAGGGACTGGTGCACTTCACAAAATAGATGGCATCATGAGGAAGGAAAATCATGTGGATATATTGAAGCAACATCACAAGACATCAGTCAGGAAGTTCAAGCTTGGTCGCAAATGGGTCTTCCAAATGGACAATGACCCCAAGCATACTTCCCAATTTGTGGCAATATGGCTTAAGGACAACAAAGTCAAGGTATTGGAGTTGCCATCACAAAGCCCTGACCTCAATCCCATAGAAAATGTGTGCAAAACTGAAAAAGCATGTGCGAGCAAAGAGGCCTACAAACCTGACTCAGTTACACCAGCACTGTCAGGAGGAATTGGCCAAAATTCACCCAAGTTATTGTGGGAAGCTTGTGGAAGGCTACCCAAAACAGTTGACCCAAATTAAAAAATGTAAAGGCAATGCTTCCAAATACTAATTGAGTGTATGTAAACTTATGACCCACTGCGAATGGGATGAAAGACATAAAAGCTGAAATAAATAATTCTCTCTACTATTATTCTGACATTTCACATTCTTAAAGTAAAGTGGTGATTCTAACTGACCTACTAGGATTAAATGTCAGGAATTGTGAAAAACTGTATTTGGCTAAGGTGTATATAAACTTCCGACTTCAACTGTAAATCAAGCAACAGGGCTAAGTAGGCTACCCATTGGACTGAACCACAAAGTCAGGATTGTAGTTCAAATGGCTGGTTCTCAAATCTATGAAGTGTCAAAATGTACACTATACAAAAGTTGTTTATGAATAATAAAATATTGTTAATTAACCACATTTTGTCTTACCCATTCTGATGGTGGTGTCATCCTTTGTCCACGCTGTTGTGAATTTGGGGAGAAGGATTGCAGCTGCGATCGGCTCAGGGTCTTGAAACATGTGGCTGAAGCGTTTCTTTTGTCGCAGTTGTAGCACATCCAGAGGCTTACAGTCCTTCAGGGACAATTTGATTGGGTCAAGTTTTGTGATCACTAGGTTGATAGTAGGAAGTAGCCACCCCATCTGGACATTGGTTTCAGCCTGCAGGACGTTGATGACCTTTACGACTGGGCTCATTGTGGCAACATACTCTGTGAGGAAGGCGAGTTCAGCTGGATTGAACCAGAGAAATAAAAACACTAATAATAATAATAATAATAATAATAATAATGTGTTTCCTATCCTACAAAGGGGACCACTAACCATTTCACCTGATTTAACAACAGGAATCAATGAGTAGTTGACTAAATGAGTATGGCTACAATATGTGAATCCGTTATTAGTCAACATATTTAGACTATATTCAAGACCTTACATTATGATAAAATAATACATAATCCTTACTTACATTGGAACCTTGAAGTCTGTGCAGAGAACTCTGACGGCTGCCTCTCCTTTGTCTTTGACGATCCTCAGGAGTCCTTCTACATCCATGAACCAGGAGTTCCACCTTGTAGCGTTCAGGCGCAGCAGCTGGAGGTCGCAAGTATCTTCAACGGTTTCAGCTGCAAGTGTGGATCTCCCACGTTTGTTCCAAAGTGCCTGGCACTTGCCAAATGTTGAACAGGACACTTTTTTGTAAGCCTCACTGGATGTTGCTTTTAGGGAATTGCCTTTAGACACTAAGTTGAGTAGGTGGCAAGCACACCGCTGGTGCTTTGGCAGCTGGTACTCAAAACCATCACCTTCATTCAGGATCGTTACCACATCAACAAACTTCACTTCTTCACTCTCCTCTTGTTCCTCTTCACCATCGTCCTGTCCTGGCTAAGCTGCTTCACCCCCACCACCCACTGCCTCGTTATTTTTCATCTGCTCCATAAACTTGGAAAGCTTTCAAGAAGTTAGAGCCATTGTCTGTTATTGTTCTTACAATCTTACTCTGGATTTCAAACTCAGAATGGATGTCATTTAGGGCACCTGCCAACACATCAAAGGTGTGCGATCCTGAACTGTTCACAGGCCAGGGATGCAGAGCATCTGTTGAGACTGTCAGAGTCTATCCAATGGGCTGTAACACCAATGAAACTCTGTCTTCTTGCAGACCCGCAGTCGGTGGTGGTGGCAATGTGGTCAACTCCTCTCATGGCCTCAGTCACCTTCTTCTTCATTTCCTGGGATGCTTCATCAATCCTGGAGCGCAGTGTGGGCCTTGATATTATCTTTGAGTTAGGCTGCAGATCCTGCACAAACTCTCTGAACGGTTTTTGTTCTACAACAGCAAATGTTTGGAGACCTTGGACCACATACTTCACCACAGCTTTGCCAATGGATTTTTGAGACACTACCTTCAGTAATGTGTTCTGCTTGATGGTGGAGGGAGTCTCAGGGGCATGTTTTCTCTTCAGTGTGTTTGCTGTCAGTTCTCCATACTTCTTAAGATGGTGTACCTGCTTCCTCTGAAATAATAAGAAAAGGAAAAGAAAGACAATAGTTAGTTAGCGAGATAACTACCATCACCAAATACTTAAGGTATAGGATCCTAATTTTAAAGCTATAAACAACATTAGTTAAGGGAGTTTTTTTGTGAGCATTTAATATTACTATGAGAAAAACAATGTTAATTGATCTAGCTAGTAGGTGACGTCAATAGCTTAAGTCTACAGTAATTAACTAGGTAAGAAGAACAACTTTATCAACTAACATATGGGGCGGCAGGTACCCTAGTGGTTAGAGCATTGGACTAGTAACTGAAAGGTTGAAAGATCGGATCCCCAAGCTGATAAGGTAGAAATCTGTTGTTCCGCCCCTGAACAAGGCAGTTAACCCACTGTTCCTAGGCTGTCATTGAAAATAAGAATTTGTTCTTAACTGACTTGCCTAATTAAATAAACAGTTTAGGGCCCTTGGATTTGCCCAAATATGTGAGGATTGGCTCAACTCTGCTTGCATGTGCGCACAGACATGCACATTGCTCTACTCCCCTCAACCTCCCTTCATCTATATTATATGAGAACCCACGGTGACATTAAAGACTTTGAGCAAACAGACATAGAGACAGAAGGGTGAACAGACAAACAGAGAGAACATTTCAATACTATGAGGCCTCTTCAATAACAATAGGGTTGCTGTGCACTACCTACCTCCTTGAATCACTTTGCTGATTGCTGATTGTTGTGGTGAGTTGAAGATTAAAGAGAGATGACAAATGCTCAAGACCCTCTGAGTTTCTCCCTGTATAATTCATAACATTCTTAGAAAAAAATTGTGCGATCTAGAACCTAAAAAGGTTATTTGGCTGTACCATAGAATAACCATTTTAAGACACCTTTTGGGTGTCAGGTAGAATCCTTTTGGTTCCAGGCAGAACCCTTTTGGGTTCCATGTAGAACCCTCTGTAAAAAGGGCTCTACATGGGACCCAAGAGGGTTCTACCTTGAGCCAAAAAGGATTCTCATATGGGGACAGCCGAAGAACCCTTTTGGAACCCTTTTTTCAAAGAGTGAAGGAGTGAGGGAGCATCAGCAGCACCTGCTTAGACAGAGTACTAACAGAGAATATTCCTTAAAGCTAACTCATGCGCCATACTGTCAAATGATATATTTATTATAAAAAGTACTTGTATTTCTGAATATTGGCATTACAGTAACTGATTCCATAGGAAGTCTTTGGCATAATTCGCTTGGATCTATGTCAATGTGATCATATACAGAAGTATCTTTGAAGAGCTCGCACTAAGCAGCTGCAGGAGTATTCACTGCTATGCAGACCAGGCTTTGACCAGAACAGAGCATACAGAACTACAACTACAATCAGTGCAGAACAGAACATGTGTAGAGCTACCGCAGCACAGCAGAACTTTTCTATGAACATATAGAACTTATAGATATTATTTCAGAAGACAGTGGAGCTGGCTGTAGAACTATATAACTGTTGAACTCTATAACTTTAGAAATAGAGATTAAAGTTACATAACTCTAGTAGAACTAGAGAGGTGGGTTAGCTGTTGCTGCTCCGCACATAGACAAGAGAGGGACAAAGCCAGGATACTGTTTCTCCCATCAACTGCTACAGAGATACAGTGAGCTAACTTGATGAAACAGTTTGACAGAGCGGCCTGTTTGGGATACTGAGGTTTGCAAAGAGGACAAGGAGGAGAAGTAATTTGGCATTCTCTGTGCTGCTGCCTCCAAAGAGAGGAGTGTGGCAAACTTTGTGGTGAGTGGTGACACAAATCCGTTTAAGTTTTGACGCTGAATCAAATAAAGTGCTTTGAGAGGTGGCTTTGACGGGAGAAGACTCCCCTGTCATCACACAGTTCCAGTTGAAAGACTGCACTCAAAGTACTTCAATACCACAGATAAAATAAAAAATGCAGGGTGGTGAAAAACCGGTTGTAAAAGATTTTCCTTTATCAACAGAAATGTCCATGTGCATATCAGAAGTACATCAAAAACCAGGCCCAGATGATATCTCTGTTTCCTCTGACTTTTCTGTACAGTTGGTACGATGTAGACTCAAACATACGCTGAGGGAAGAACACTTCAGAAATGAAGAAGTTCATGCAGATGTTAGATGAAAGAAAATGAACATGGAAAAACTATTGACCTGCAAACCGTACTGAGTTGCAGGTACAAGGTGTTGTCGCCTCTTTCTTGTTGAGAGTAAGTGGAAGTATCTTGCTGCTAAGCTACAGTCACATCCCTCTGTGTGTTGACGTTAGTCCCTGTCCCTCCTTGTCCCTCCACTCAGTTATATTTAGTGGTGTTAAACCCTCCTGAAATTCAATCTGGTGACATATGGTGGCAAAATGTGCTGTAGGATTTTCCCACCCCATGTCCATCTGAATGGAGGGAGTTGGAGCATATCCTGGACCTCCCTGCTTTAGACTCAGGAGAATCTAAACTGGTCACAGGGAATCTAAACTAGTTACTGTGTTGTCCTGACTCTATTTCAACAGCTACACAGGTGATTGGGTGATTGTCCTGTTGAAAATCAAATGATAGTCCCACTAAGCCCAAACCAGATGGAATGGCGTATCACTGCAGAATGCTGTGGGAGCCATGCTGGTTAAGTGTGCCTTGAATTCTAAACAAATCACAGACAGTGTCACCAGCAAAGCACCCCCACACCATAACACCTCGTCCTCCATGCTTTACGTGGGAAATACACAAATACAGAGATCATCCGTTCACCTACACCACGTCTCACAAAGAGAATTTCGACTACAGAACAAAGGACACATTTACACCGGTCTAATGTCCATTGCTCGTGTTTCTTGGCCCAAGCAAGTCTCTTCTTATTATTGGTGTCCTTTAGTAGTGGTTTCTTTGCGGCAATTTGATTATGAAGGCCTGATTCACGCAGTCTCATCTGAACAGTTGATGTTGAGATGTGTCTGTTACTTGAACTCTGTGAAGCATTTATTTGGGCTGCAATTTCTGATGCTAGTATCTCTAATTAACTTATCCACTGCAGCAGAGGTAACTCTGGGTCTTCCTTTCCTGTGGCGGTACTCATGAGAGCCAGTTTCATCATAGCGCTTGATGGTATTTGCGACTAAACTTGAAGAAACTTTCAAAGTTCTCTACATTTTCTGGATTGACTGACCTTCGTGTCTTAAAGTAATGATGGACTGTCGTTTCTCTTTGCTTATTTGAGCTGTTCTTGCCATAATACAGTGAGGGAAAAAGTATTTGATCCCCTGCTGATTTTGTACGTTTGCCCACTGACAAAGAAATGATCAGTCTATAATTTTATAACATTTTTGACATGCGTTTTTTCTGGATTTTTTTGTTGTTATTCTGTCTCTCACTGTTCAAATAAACCTACCATTAAAATTATAGACTGATCATTTCTTTGTCAGTGGGAAAATGTACAAAATCAGCAGGGGATCAAATACTTTTTTCCCTCACTGTATGGACTTGGTCTTTTACAAAATAGGGCTATCTTCTGTATACCACCCCTACCTTGTCTCAACACAACTGATTGGCTCAAACGCATTAAGAAGGAAAGAAATTCCACATATTAACTTTTAACAAGGCATACCTGTTAATTGAAATGCATTCCAGGTGACTACCTCATGAAGCTGGTTGAGAGAATGCCAAGAGTGTGCAAAGCTGTCATCAAGGCAAAGGGTGGCTAATTTGAAGAATCTCAAATCCAACATGTTTCCATATGTATTATTTCATAGTTTTGATGTCTTCACTATTATTCCACAATGTAGAAAATAGTAAAGATAAAGAGAAACCCTTGAATTAGTAGGTGTGTCCAAACTTTTGACAGGTAATGTATACCTGGGGAAGGGTATAAAACAATTTTGAGAGTGTTGAAAGTTTCTAAGAGCACAGTGGTCTCCATGATTGGGAAATGGAAAAATATGGACATACCCAGACTCTGCCTAGAACTGGCTGTCTGACCAAATTGAGTAACCGGGCAAGAAGGACCTTGGTCAGGGAGGTGACCAAGAACCCAATGACCACTCTGCCAGAACTATAAGTTAAGTTTCTTGGCTGAGATGGGAGAACCTGCCAGAAGGACAACAGTCTCTACAGCAGGGATCATCAATTAGATTCAGCCACAGGGGGGGGGGGTGGAACATAATTACAAATAATTTGTAGACTGCAAATTGACCACAAGCAGCCCAAACAGATATAATATTTGACTAAAACCAAATCATTTCAAAACGTGTATTTGTATACGATCATGTGTCTTTCATGCGTGCGTGGGAATACTTGGGAAGAGATTTCCAAAATTAAATCAACTGGAGCTGATTTCCTGGTGTTTTACAGTCTTTTATGTTTAACTAAGAAAATATAAATATATTTTGCTCAGAAAACTTGGGGGCGCAAATAAAACCACCTGCCGGAACCCTGCTCTACAGCATTTCACCAAGCTGGGCTTTATGGGAGAGTGGCCAGACGGAAGCCACTTCTGAGAAAAAGACACATGACAGCACATCTGGAGTTTGCAAAAAGGCACGTGAAAGATTCTGTGGTCTGATGAGACAAAGACTTAACTCTTTGGCCTGAATGCAAAGTTCTATGTCTGGAGAAAACCAGGCACAGCTCATCACCAGTCTAACACCATCCCTACTGTGAAACATCATGGTGGCAGCATCATGCTATGGGGATGCTTTTTAAAGGCAGGGACTGGGAGACTGGTAAGGATAGAAGGTACAAGGAATGGAGCCAAATACAGGTAAATGAGAACCTGCTTCAGAGTGCAAACGGCCTTAAACTGGGCCAAGATTTATGTTCCAACGAGACAATGACCCCAAGCATACAGCCAAAGCAACACTGGAATGGCTTCAGAACAATATTTTTTTAAATGTGTTATTTTATTTATTTAACCTTTATTTAACTAGGCAAGTCAGTTAAGAACAAACTCTTATTTACAATGACGGCCTATCAAAAGGCAAAAGGCCTCCTGTGGGGACGGGGGCCTTGGATTAAAAAATAAAAACAATATAAATATATGACAAAACACACATCACAACAAGAGAGCAACACAACACTACATAAAGAGAGAACTAAGACAGCAACATAGCAAGGCAGCAACACATGACAACACAGCATGGTAGCAACACGACATGGTAGCAGCACAAAACATGGTACAAACATTGTTGGGCACAGACAACTGTCAGTAAGAGGGTCCATGATTGAGTCTTTGAATGAAGAGATTGAGATAAAACTGTTCGGTTTGAGTGTTTGTTGCAGCTCGTTCCAGTCGCTAGCTGCAGCGAACTGAAAAGATGAGCGACCCAGGGATGTGTGTGCTTTGGGGACCTTTAACAGAATGTGACTGGCAGAACGGGTGTTGTTTGAGGAGGATGAGGGCTGCAGTAGATATCTCAGATAGGGGGGAGTGAGGCCTAAGAGGGTTTTATGAATAATCATCAACCAGTGGGTCTTGTGACAGGTGTACAGAGATGCCCAGTTTACAGAGGAGTATAGAGTTCAGTGATGTGTCCTATAAGGAGCATTGGTGGCAAATCTGATGGCCGAATGGTAAATAACATCTAGCTGCTCGAGAGCACCCTTACCTATCGATCTATAAATGTCTCCTTAATCTAGCATGGGTAGGATGGATATCTGAATCAGGGTTAGTTTGGCAGCTGGGGTGAAAGAGGAGCAATTACGATAGAGGAAACCAAGTCTAGATTTAACTTTAGCCTGCAGCTTTGATATGTGCTGAGAGAAGGACAGTGCACCATCTAGCCATACTCCCAAGTACTTGTATGAGGTGACTACCATAAGCTCTAAACCCTCAGAGGTAGTAATCACACCTGTGGGGAGAGCGGCATTCTTCTTACCAAACTACATGACCTTTGTTTTGGAGGTGTTCAGAACAAGGTTAAGGGTAGAGAAAGCTTGTTGGACACTGAGAAAGCTTAGTTGTAGAGCATTTAACACAAAGTCCAGGGAGGGGCCAGCTGAGTATAAGACCGTATCATCTGCATATAAATAGATGAGAGAGCTTCCTAATGCCTGAGCTATGTTGTTGATGTAAATTGAGAAGAGCGTGGGGCCTAGGATTGAGCCTTGGGGTACTCCCTTGGTGACAGGCAGTGGCTGAGACAGCAGATTTTTTGGACTTTATACACTGCACTCTTTGTAGAGAGGTAGTTAGCAAACCAGGCCAAAGACCGATCAGAGACACTAATACTCCTTAGCCCACAAGAATGGAATGGTCTACCGTATCAAAAGCTTTGGCCAAGTCAATAAAAATAGGAGCACAATATTGCTAAGAATCAAGGGCAATGGTAACATCATTGAGGACCTTTAAGGTTGCAGTGACACATCCATAACCTGAGCGGAAACCAGATTTCATACCTGAGAGAATACTATAGACATCAAGAAAGCCAGGATGCTTCAAAGACTCCTGACACTTGTTGGGCCCAAAGGCCTTTTACTTCACACCTTAGTGCTAATTGAATTTGTATCTGGTCTGTCCTTGCAAGCCTGGGAGCCTTAACTCAGCATTCAGCCCCATGAAGGAAAATATATCATTGTAATGTACTTTATTTTTCATTTTTCTTTCAAAATAGGATCAGACCAAACACTACTCACTCAGTTACAGGTTGGAATGGTGTCCTCAGGTCTCTGCTGTTTGTTTGCTAGAGCACCCTCCGTATAGCTTTGAAAAAGAAAACCTTGGAAGCAGTAATCTCTCTGGTTAATTTTGGTCAAAATTAGGCTGTAGGTTTGGAGTTCTGATCTGGAGCGCAGGCCACGTCGTGGAGGGTAGCATCCTGCATATGTACCTGACGAAAAATCCACGTTTTGTAAGGTTTGCGTAACTGGTGGCAGGGAAATCAAACGCAGGAGAGCAGAACTAGGTAATAGCCGGAGCAGTTTAATTGCAAAACCAACGGCATAAAAGAATAACAAACATGGGTACAAAACCCATCGCGCACCAGTAAACATGTGCACAAGCACTTACAACAAATAATTCCACACAAAGACATGGGGGGAACAGAGGGTTAAATACACAACACTTAATGAGGGAAATGAAAACCAGGTGTGTAGGAAAACAAAACAAAACAAATGGAAAATGAAAAGTGGATCAACGATGGCTAGAAGACCGACGACGCCGACCACCGAACACCACCCGAACAAGGAGAGGAACCGACTTCGGTGGAAGTCGTGACAAGTTTATCTAACTCCAAATCTATCCTTATGTAAAAAACATGTTAAAAAACATTTAAAACATGTAAGAATGTGAAAGTCCTTGAGTGACCCATCCAAAGCCCAAACTTGAATCAGTGAAAATAATTGAAGATTGCTGTTCAAGCCCGCTCCCCATCTAACTTCAAATCCAGTTGTGCAAAGCTGGTACAGACATACCCAAGACGACTCAAAGCTGTAATCGCCGCCAAAGGTGCTTCTTCAAAGTATTGACTCGGGGTGTGAATACTTATGTAAATAAGATATTTCTGTATTTCATTTGTAAATTAATTGCCAAAATGTGTAAAAAAACGATTTTTCAGGCTGTAACACAACAAAATGTGGAATAAGTCAAGGGGTATGAATACTTTCTGAAGGCATGGGGGTGAGGTTCTTGACATTGTGCCATATATTGGCTGTTATAAATGTCTTAGTTCTCAGGACTGAATAGGTTCCAGTCAGCAGGCCCTTAGGAGGAAACATACTGTACCAGAGATGTTTTGGAAGAAAATACAGGGAGAGAAATGGGACTGTCTAGGAATGATCCATTTCCTCCGATGATGAAAAGTTGCAGATGACGTGACTTTGGCAAGCGTCCCATTTTCAGTAAAGCAGCGGTAATATAAAGGTAATCAATTCTGTCATGTAAACAATGGTAATCTGGAGTAATAACATTGGCCATGGCCGTACGTCTGTCATGGATAAATGTCAGAGGAGAGAATAGGGGCTTGCTCATATTTCTATTCCCTGTAGGAGATCTAATTTTACACTCCTTCTTCCTGTCTCTCAACCCTACCTCTCTCTCCCCCACTTTCCTTCACTGTCTATGTACCTCTCTCTCTTCCTCCCAGTCTCTCTCTCTCGTCTCCCTGCTCTCTGTTGCCCCTATCTATACTTTTGTCTTGCTGTTCAATTTTTCTTTTAGGAATGAATTCATTTGTGCCTAGATATTGTTTATTCCTGTCCATACGTCTGCTGCCACTGTACTGTTGTATGCCAAGTCATTATTGCAAAATAGAAAGTATTCTCATCTTAATAACCTACCTGGTTAAATAGAGGGCATATGTTATCAGTGGTGGAAAAAGTACTCAATTGTCAGACTTGAGTAAAAGTAAAGATACCTTAATAGAAAATGATTCGAGAAAAAGTTGAAAGTCACCCAATAAAATATTACTAGAGTAAAAGTCTAAAAGTATTTGGTTTTAAATATACTATATATTAAATATAATATATAAGGATCAAAAGTAAATGGAATTGCTAAAATGTACTTAAGTATAAAAATTAAAAGTATAAACCATTTCAAATTTCTTATATTAAGCAAACCAGACGGCACAATTTTATTTTTAGATTTTTATTGACGGATAGCCAGGGGCAGGCACACTCCAACATCATTTACAAACGAAGCATTTGTGTTTAGTGAGTCCAGCAGATTTGTTATTTTTTTACCTTTATTTAACTAGGCAAGTCAGTTAAGAACAAATTCTTATTTTCAATGACAGCCTAGGAACAGTGGGTTAACTGCCTTGTTCAGGGGCAGAACGACAGATTTGTACCTTGTCAGCTCGGGGATTCAATCTTGCAACCTTTCAGTTACTAGTCCAACGCTCTAACCACTAGACTACGCTGCCGCCTGAAGAGGCAGTAGGGATGACCAGAGATGTTCTCTTGATAAGTGTGTGAATTGGACCATTTTTCTATGAAAATGTAGCAAATACTTTTGGATGTATGGAGTAAAAAGTATATTATTTACTTTAGGAATGTGGTGAAGTAAAAGTTGGCAAAAATATAAATAGTAAAGTAAAGTACAGATACACCAAAAAATGTATTTTAGTAAAAATGTAGTATTTTTACTTAAGTACTTTAAACCACTGTATGTTATTGATGATAGTGTTTCCACCAGCTGTACATCTGAAGGTGATTAGCATGTATGGATATAATGTATGACTGGCTTGGAAGATGAGCCAGATGGTCTGCCTTTACCCCATGTATCACTCTCCCACTGGGGGAAAGTTCTGGGACTGGGGGGTTGGTGGGAGCAAGGCGGGGGCTAAAGGGGGTTGGAGGGAACAGGACCCATTGGTTGTGTAAGGGAAACCTGGGGATTATAAAAAGGTCCTAGCTATGCCAGACGTTCCATGCCAGGGAGGATGTGGGTATAAATAATAGGCCATGTGGCGGGCATGCTCTGAGGAAAGGGGGAGAGGGGGCCCTTCAATCAGAGACCTGTCAGTAGGAGGGGAGGGTGTGTGTGCGCTTTTGAGAGTGTGTGTTTTTATGTATGGAGTGGACCCTCTGTCATTACCATGAATCATTACTCTCAATCATGACAGGACTGTACAGATTTGGTGAAGGAACTCACTCACTCACTCACACACACACACACACACACACACACACACACACACACACACACGTTCTTCTATTCTCGTGGGGACCCAAAATGTATTTTCATTCAAAATCTTATTTTCCTTAACCCGTGACCCTGACCCAAACCATATATAATTTGCATTTAGAACCCACACTTCAGAGCCCCTTACCTTCCTATATGTCTATTAAAATATGTAGGCTATCATTTACCCTCATTATGATATACATTTTAGTCATTCAGCAGATGCTCTTATCCAGAGCGACTTACAGGAGCAATTAGGGTTAAGTGCCTTGCTCAAGAGCACATCGAAATATGTTTTACCTAGTCAGCTCTGGGATTCAAACCAGCAACCTTTCGGTTACCGGCCCAATGCTCCTAACTGCTAGGCTACCTGCCGCCCAACAGTATGAACCTTGCCCCATTCACTTGATTTTACCTCCTTCTCTCTCTTTGTCTCTCCCTACAGACCTTATGGTGAGCTCACCAACTGCACCTACCTGATCGCCCTGAAGATGGACTGTTTCTGGCCCAACCGGCAGGTGGACGAGTTCTTCATCCGCATCCACAAGCACTACTTCTACGACTGCTCCCTGTCGGGACGGCAGCTGCGTGATCCGCCCAACCGTATCCTTGGGCCATTCATTGTGGTGCCCATCCTTGTCACGCTGCTCATGACTGCCCTAGTGGTGTGGAGGAGCAAACGCAGTGAAGGCATTGTGTAACCGGGGCCAACCCCAAGCTCCAGGCCCCCAGCCAGGGGAGAAGAGGTCTAGAGGAGGCCCCCTTCACCCTCCACCCAGGACGGAGACAGGTATACATAACGCTGCTGCTACTACAGAACAGACATCATGGACCAGGCAAGGGACTGGGAGGACTATCAAAGCCTGTATCAAGGACAACATTATAGACCATCTATGTTACTGTCACTCTGTTGGAGTTGACAATGAGCTACAGCCACAGGATATAGGAAAGGACATAGACTACAAGATGAGGATTTACAGAACTACACTGATTATACCCTGCAGGAGGACTGCTTTCATGGAGTGTCTGCTTTCATGGAGTGTCTGCTTTCATTACTCTTTATCTGCAAATCCAATCTAGGTGGAGAATCACAAGCTGTTAGCCATGAAGGACAGATGGTGTATGATTGGTTTGAAGGACTTCCTGGGCACATGAGGTAATTTCCTGTGCAGTGAGTTGGGATACTTTGGCACAGCTCCTGAAGTGGACTTTTGACAGTCAGTCACCGATTGGTTGATAGATAGGATGATGCTATCATCTCTGTGCTTTATGGATGATGTCTGTGCACTCTATACTCACCTAATAAACACTGTCTGGATCCAACATCCCTGTACCTGCACCTGTCCCTGTCCATGTCCCTGTCCTTGTTGCTGTCCCTGCCCTGTCCTTGTTCCTGTCTCTAACAGTCAGAACCAACATATTTCTACACTCACCCTTCAATTCCTTACTTTGGCATTTTGCCAAATCGATGTAAGTTATCAAAAATAATATAATAAATCTGAAAATGAAAGAGATGATTAAAAATGACTGATGTGCATGAGACTGTGCAAATGATGATTAGGGGGTGTGGTATGATTGCTAGTCAGCCTATTGCAGATCTGGACAAATGATCCACCAAACACTATTATCCGTATGAATGGTTGACACAGGGCAGGAAAGGTCCACCCCCCCTGTACATTTTGACTGTGTACAACAAACTTGGATTAAAACAAAGACGTGACATTGTGAATCAGTTGCTTTGTAAGAACATGCTCCAGAACTTTGATGACTAGTAAGTCTTTTTGTAAACCTCCCTCTTTGGGCTGGATACGTCAATGTGTAGTTCATACATGCATAATCTATGAGCAGAATTACTGTCTTACCTCAGTTAGCCACGAAATCCCTAGTTTGAAAGCAAATGTTTTATGGAAGATGTGTGGAGCCATTTTCCCAACATTTTCCCACACGTGGGCCAGCCCTCTAGCAATTACAGTTCTAGCCAGTGTGCTTCAGCCCCTCACCATTTCAGTGACAGCTGCACACACAGCAGAGCGAGAGAGAAAGCAATGACGTGGTGCACATATCTGCACATATGTGACGCAGTATGCAATTTTCAGGGACCACTTTTGGCTCGTGAGTGCTATTTTCAGAACTACTTGCTAAAAAGTATACAAAGTACCGGAGAATCTCTAAACAGTGATTTTGTATGATGACTCCTCTCTGCGTAGTCACACTAGGCTTAAGGCTAGTAGATTGTTTAGTAAGTTACTGATAAACTGTCATGTCTGTGTAACAGCAGTGTTAAAGATTGGTCCCTTTATTGGGTCCTTAGCAAGGCTAATGGCATCATCACCCGATAGGGACATTGCCTTTAAGTGCAGAGTATCCTACTTATTGAATTTTCTGACGTACTCTTCATCTTATTAGTACTGAGAGGTAAAGTGTCTGTGTGTCCGGCTGCTTTTCTAATTGCCTTTATATTACTATGGCTGAGACCCGGCTTTGCCGTCTGCAAGACCTGGACTCCCAAAGCCCCCATAGCTACCAGTTTACTCCTATTCACAGGGAAATACTCTCTCATCTCAGCAACCTTTCCACACAGACTTCAAAGCAATTTGATTGCTTTAAGAGATTTAATAACTTTACTGGTCCTCTGCTGAGCTCCCGTATTCAAAACCCTCCTCTTCATTATGAGTCTTGTCAGGCTCGTATGTAGAACATCGTGTACTCTGGGAAACACGGTAAGAGGGTTTAGGGTTTCCCGGGATGATGGTGTTGATGTGAGTCATGACCAGCCGTTCAAATCACTTCATGGCTACCGACATGAGTGCTACGGGGCGGTAGTCATTTAGGCAGGTTACCTTTGCTTTCTTGGGAAGACCAAGAAAGACCTGCTTGAAACATGTAGGTATTACAGACTCGGTCAGGGAGAGGTGGAAAATGTCACTGAAGACACTTGCCAGTTGGTCAGTGCATGCTAGGAGTACACATCCTGGTAATCCGTCTGGCCCTGCGATCTTGTGAATGTTGAACTGTTTAAAAGTCTTGCTCACATCGGGTATGGAGAGCGTGATCACAAAGTCGTCCGGAACAGCTGGTGCTCCCATGCATGCTTCAGTGCTGCTTGCCTCGAGCAAGCATAAAAAGCATTTAGCTCATCTGGTAGGTTTGTGTCACTGGGCAGCTTGCGTCTGGGTTTCCCTTTGTAGTCCGTAATAGTTGTCAAGCCCTGCAACATCCGATGAGCGTCAGAGCCTGTGTAGTAGGATTCAATCTTAGTCCTGTATTGACGCTTTGCCTGTTTGATGTTTTGTCTGAGGGCATAGCGGGATTACTTATAAGCATTCGGCAGCTCTAGCCTTTAGCTCGGTGCGGATGTTGCCTGTAATCCCTGGCTTCTGGTTGGGATATGTACACACGGTCACTGTGGGGATGACGTTGTCGATGCACTTATTGATGAAGCAGGTGACTGAGGTGGAATACTCCTCAATGCCATTGGATGAATCCCGGAACATATTACAGTCTGTGCTAGCAAAACAGTCCTGTAGTGTAGCATCCGCGTCATCTGACCACTTCTGTATTGAGCGAGTCACTGGTACTTTCTGCTTTAGTTTTTGCTTGTAAGCAAGATGTACTAAATGGAGGGGGAGCTTTGTATGCATCTCTCTGTCTGGAGTAAATATGGTCTAGAGTTTTTTGTCCTCTGGTTGCACATGTGACACGCTGGTATAAATTAGGTACCTTAGCTGTATTAAACATGGCAGGTTCTCATGCATATATTATGTCATTTACAACTGATCAATAAATTAAAGAAAGCTTGAGGAAAGGACTATGGGAAAGCCTGTGGGTTTGGATTGAGGTTAGTAGTGTAAATGCAATTACATTTACAGAATGTTAAACAGTTCAGTGTCTCATGACAAAGCTGGTACAGAGGTGACAGGAATGTGGGATTTCAGTGTGCTTTATTTTCCCTGCCTGTGGCGTGTTCCTGGTTTCCCCACAGTAGTTCTGCAACCAGGGCAAACCTCCATCTCTTCCTCTTTCCACTCCATCTCTCTGTTCTCTCTCTCTCTTCTCCCTCTCCCCTTCTCTCCTCTCTCTTTCTCCTCTCTTTTCCCTCCTCTCTCTCTCCTCTATCGCTCCCTCCTCTCCCTTGTCTCTCTTTTCATATCTCCCTCAGAGTTTCATGAACTTGTCAGGTCTCCCTTGTTGTGTTAGCCAGAGGGACAAAGTCATAATGTCATAATGCCACACACCAGCTACTGTCGTTAGATCTCTAACACTGAACCGGTTATGAAATCATTAAGAAAGGATAGGTGAGCAATGGAACATATGGTGGTAGCCTATGTCCAGGGTTGGGTTGGTTACTTTCTAAATGTAATCCATTACAGTTACTAGTTATCTGTCCAAAATTGTAATCAGTAATGTAACTTTTGGATTACTCAAACTCAGTAACATAATCAGATTACCTTCCCCTTAAGAGGTGCAGGTTAGTTGCTAGCACTGTCACAAAGTTATAAAATCAGACTTTAAACCTCAACCTAACCCTAACCTTAAATTAAGACCAAAAATATTTTGGGGGTTTTCAATTTTGACTTTGCAGTTGGCACATCTAGTGGAAATCATCAGTTCTCCCTCAAGGACAAGACTCATCCCCAAAAAACGTCAATCTGCTTAAGACGCATTAGACAAAGACAAAAATGAATATTACTGAACAATTATTGAACAACATCTATTGCAGAATAGATCAATGTTAGAATTTACATAGCTGGCCATAAATGGATGTTGCATTCTACTTTGTGGGTTGGTTATGTAGGATTATTCTAACCCATTGCTTTCTACTACAGATAATAATACAATTATGATATATCTTTACATAAGAAAAAAAAACTGTCTGTCAGATTTCCAGTCATTCCAATTAATGTAGTACCCCTTGATCTGAAAGAATAGTACTCGGAAATATGGAAATATAGATTAATTAATTAGTTTTACTGGAGTATAAAAACTAAGGACTAATTATCCTACTCTGTTGTTTATGATTTTGTTGTCATGGAGGACTGATTGGGTTCATTGCTTCTAGTTGAAAAATGCTGCTCTCGGAATGTCATGCACTGAGAACTACCGAAAGTGCTATTTGCATGTAAAAAATAAAACGTAACAAAACGTTTGCTCTGTTTGCTTCCATTTGGTTCTTAAACGGTAAACGGTTTCCGTAATGAATACACCCTTGGTTGCAAAACCAATTATAATAGGTAGCTTAAACTTCTTCAGTTCAATAATTATTGGGTTAAAATACACATATACATTTGTGAACAGTCATCCACAACAACCACAATCCATAAAAGTCTAAATAGCTAAATGAGAGAGCAGCAGTGTGATTCACATCAATGCGCTATGTAGCCTAGATATTAATAATAAGTGATATCGGTATCGCCCTTTTAGGCTACACCACTGCTGTCATCCTTACCTCAAAGTAGAGGTCTGTGCAAGACTCATTTATTCATCCCTTCCCCAACCGCAGCAGTACCAGCCCACATCCGCTGGCTTTCTGTATGAATCCCACCCGCAAGAACTGGTCAAGAAACCCAACTGCAGTCCAACATTGTTATTGTAGCGCATGGGATGACACAGCTCACTTGCCAGTCTTGGTTGTAGCAATTTTGACAGAGATTCTCACGTGGACCATTATATTAGGCTATAGGTATTACTGCGCTATATCAGCAAATGGGCTAGACATAGTTTGGAGACAGCTGAGTTGAAGAGACTTATTCTCTTGAGCTATCTTTTATAGCCTACCGACATCAGCAGTGGCTGTGCAGAATTTAAGGTGATATGGCCTCAGCAGAAGTCAGGGCATTCATACTTATTGCGCTTTGCCAAGCATCGCAGAGCTGTTGTGAAGGAAGTTGTAAAGGAAGTGAGTTGTGATTATATAGGGACCTCCTGCCCTCACCTACCAACAACAAATCATGTCAATGCAGAGCTATACCGAGTCCTCTGCAATACAACATTTGAGAGGAATTTGAGAGGTGCACAGCTATGCGGTATGGAGCTCAGTCTGGCCTCTGCATGTCTCCAGAGGTACTGCAATTGCGTCACACCATCCATAAGGTGCCTTCAACCACAGTTTCGGATCGAGCATAAATTGGCTCTTAGGAGTGGGACGTTTTTCAGACAGAGACAAATATGGGTGATCAATATTTATTTATTTATTCTAGGCAATGTAGAAATAGCCTAATCATTTAGGAAGTACATTCCCTTGGAAAGATAAATGCCCCATGCTTCTCCGCACATGCATAAGCAGCCTAGTCTATTCAATGGCAGCCCCTCATTCAGGCCCCACATTTTTTTGAGGGGGGGGGCACATATCAGTTTGCAAACAATGTAAAAAATTATATATATCATTGCGTCAATAAAGCCTCATACATTTTTTGTTTTCTTGAGTAAGGCAACTCCAACATGCAGGTGTTTCAGCCTAGCTCAGTGCTTTCTGTGGTGGAGGGGCAAGCCAGCAGAAAATACGGAGAGTTGCACAGTGATTTTCTCAGTGTTCTGTCACTCATGGGGACACTACGTCACCACAAAGTATAAGAGGAGACCTTGAAAAATCTAGCCTTTTTGGTGCTGCCATAGAGTTACATTAGAAGTG
Source organism: Salmo trutta (assembly GCF_901001165.1). NCBI lineage: Eukaryota > Metazoa > Chordata > Actinopteri > Salmoniformes > Salmonidae > Salmo > Salmo trutta. The sequence continues at coordinate 19,845,345 of NC_042980.1, forward strand.
CCCATCCAAGAAGGCTCAAGGTCATTGGCCACAGATAAAATTACGTCAAATCACGTTATATGTACAGTAGCTTTGATTGGACTGATCATGTCAACATTATACTTTCAAAATCTTAGCTAGCAGTCATCATGAATCAAGTCGACAATCTACTGGCAAATCCTTTTTAATCCTTGTCATCTGAAGAGAAATAATGTAGAGAAATTATAGATAAAATGTATCGGTGCTCATCGGCCATTGGACATAAACAACAAGTTGGAAATCACAAATTCAATGAGTGGTTTGGAAGGAATCAGTGACAGTGGCTGCGTGGTCCCAAATCTGGGATTAAGGAGCTCTTTTCCAAATTTAAAATGATAAATATTCAACATTGTCTATAGAATAGTTTGTGGTCATACGCTCATCCTTAAAAACATAGGTGTTGGGCTAATAAAGAGTACTGGTATAGAACAAGAAGGCCCTCACACTGTTAAAGCTCCCAATTCACCGCTTTATTGACAACGTTTCCATCCAAAACGAATTTTCGTCAGGTCAAACACACTGAGTGTTCACATCCCAAAATATACACATTTCACCTCACATGACCATTGTAGACATGACGCATGGTGGACGCAAACAACTTTTGGATATCTCTAATAATTACATAACAATGAGATGGGTACATTTAATAGTTACAGAACATAATATATATTTACAAAATGACCAAGTGGGTAACCTGGAAGGCAAGACAAATCAAAGTGAAGTAACATATTCAGGTAAGAAATGGTCTGATATCAAACTCTCGATTCAGACCTCTAGGAGACATGGTACACAATCCAATACAATTCTCTCCTCAATATTAGATTATCAGTATCTCCGCCCCTCTTAGGAGTCTTAACATGTTCAATGCCAATGTTTCTCAAAGAGCTAATGTTGTGACGAGCCTCCATGAAATGCACAGCCACAGGGCATGCTGTCAATGAAGCATGATTTGTGCTGCACTCAAAACAACTGTTAACTCGGAACTGCAAAAACTTGACTTCAGTGAGTTCAAGACAACTGGGAAGACGGGAATAAACAAGGTCTGATTGGGAAAATACGTTTTGAATGGTCGTCCATCTTGGAATTGTAAATCCGGCCTCCAGTTGTTTTGAAAGCACCATAAATCCAGAGAATGCCAGAGTTTGATGACAAAATTTGCCCACGAAGGACCACCGTGCCACCTTCCTGTTCAAGTGAGCACAGCATGACAAGATAAGTCCAAAAATGTATTGTACAGTGGTTCCTACTTTAAAAGTTGTGTCATACTGCGACACACCTTGCATGCTGCCGCAGCATTCTGTGGCACGTAATTTAATTGTCAGCCGTTTCTTTTGTTAATGCAAGTTATTGCTAGTTTGACCACCAGAGGACATCTTTGAGAAGCATTTGATAGTATTCCATATTGGCATTACCAGACAATTTAAAACCTTTTTTTGAAATAACATAGTTTATGGGATTGATTTTAAGAAATTTGGCTTAATTAATTTGATTAATATTATGGTGTTTCTAAACGAAAAACAAAACACTCAGGGTTTCCGTTAGGATGGAATGTTAAATATTCAAATATATAAAGTGTTTTTAGCCACAATCGGCCCCAACCACAATTAATACATTTGGGCACCATCGATAGCGTGCTGGACTTTGGGCTAGAATGTTGAGGATTCGAAACCTGCTCCCTGCTTGTTTCATTACATTATTATGTCGGTCTCAGAACAAAAAGCCTGGATTGTTACTCCCATCTCGTTCCTCGCATCATTCAGCATGCTTGTGAGCGTGCTGGCAGGATGTACTGTTTTTTATTCTGTATATATGAATTACAAATCAGCCTTTACTTAAATCATGTTTCTAGTCTATTGCATAGTTACATTGTGTAATCATTGCTGTCCCAGGAGCTGGAGTGGTAAACACTGTGTATAACTGTAATACATACATGCAGACACAGCATCATTCAAAGAATGGAGTTTGATACACCTGGTACTGGATATGACTGAAAAAACACTTGCTAAATAGAGATTTTCATTAACTTCTTAAAGTGTAGGGGGCAGTATTTGCACGGATGAAAAACGTACCCAAATTAAACTGGTTACTAGTCTGGCCCAGAAACTAGAATATGCATATTATTAGTAGATTTGGATAGAAAACACTCTGAAGTTTCTAAAACTGTTTGAATGGTGTCTGTGAGTATAACAGAACTCATATGGCAGGCAAAAACCTGAGAAAAATTCAACCAGGAAGTGGAAGATCTGAGAATTGTAGTTCTTCTTTCTAATCCCTATCGAAACTACAGTGTCTGTGGGGTCACGTTGCACTTCCTGAGGCTTCCATTGGCTGTCAAAAGCCTTCAGAAAGTTTTTTCATCATTGTCATGTTACCGGGCAGAGAATAGGAGCTCAGTCAATGAGTGGACTGCCTAGGGACAAAGGGATTGGTGATGTGCGATCCCGCAAGCGCGCCTTTCCTTCTTTTTCTTCTTCAATGAATACGCTATTGTCTGGTTGGAATATTATTGCATGTTTACGTTAAAAATACCATAAAGATTGATCGTAAACAACGTTTGACATGCTTCTAAGAATGGTAATGGAGCATTTTGACTTTTTGTGTCTCGGATTGCACTCGCGCCTTTGGATAGTGACCTGAACGAGGTTTTTGGACATAAATATGGATTATTTCGAACAAAAACAACATTTCTTGTGGATGTAGCAGTGCTGGGAGTGCATTCTGACGAAGATCAGCAAAGGTAAGAGAATATTTATAATACTAATTCTGAGTTTAGGTGACCCCAGACCTTGGTGGGTGTCTGTATAGCTTGCTTTAATGGCGAGCTATGTACTCAGAATATTGAAAAATGTGCTTTCGCCGAAAAGCTATTTTAAAATCTGACACAGCAGTTGCATAAAGGAGTACTGTATCTATAATTCTTAAAATAATTGTTATGTATTTTGTCAACGTTTATGATGAGTTTTTTTTGTAAATTGATGTGCTCATTCACCGGAAGTTTTGGTGGGAATACATTTTCTGAACATCACGAGCCAATGTAAAATGCTGTTTTTGGATATAAATATGAACTTTATCAAACAAAACATACATGTATTATGTAACATGATGTCCTAGGAGTGTCATCTGATGAAGATTGTCAAAGGTTAGTGCTTCATTTAGCTGTGTTTTGGGTTTTTGTGACATATCCCCTTGCTTGAAAAATGGCTGTGTGGTTATTTTTGTCTATGTACTCTCCTAACATAATCTAATGTTTTGCTTTCGCTGTAAAGCCTTTTTGAAATCGGACAATGTGATTACATTAAGGAGAAGTGTATCTTTAAAATGGTGTCAAATAGTCGTATGTTTGAGAAATTGCAATTATGATATTTTTGCTGTTTTGTATTTCGCGCCATGCTATTTCATTGGCTGTTGAATAGTTTGGGACAGTCACGTCCCACCTTGCCCAGAGAAGTTAATTAACTTTATGACAACAAAATATGCACAATCATTTGTCTCTACATTAACTAACATATTCCTCTCAATTGTACATTTTTTGCATGACTCGTTATGACGTTATAACTACTTACATTTGCTTCCCCCGTAATATTTTGTCAGCCATCTTTGCTGAAGAAAGTCACCAGGGACAGGTGGCTCACGTCAAATTCATCATTGGAACTACTCGATATGATTGGTCATATAAAAACCTTGGGACCCAAATGCATAATGAGTGCTCTAACTCCTCCTTGTGGTGGTCTGGAGCAATGAAGCCGTGACGCTGGGTACCTCTAAGTCCCGCGGTGTAAGCTCACAACTTTTAAAGGAGGAACCACTATATGCTGCTGCAAAAATTATGTATTATGCCAGGGAGATATGTATACTGTAGCTAAGAAAGTAATACTAAGTGTAAGTTGTGTAATAAGATGTTAGTAGCCCATGTGCCTCACCCTAATAATTTGGTCTATTTACCGCTCTTAATTTTGCCTACTGTTCTGACTTGGTGGTGCACATGTAGCCTATAACCTGTTTTAGAGAAATGTAATCATCGAATATTGTAAGAGATTTCATTGTCTGCTTATATGCCCCCTTTTTTTATCCTATGGTTCTGACTTGGTGTACAGGGAGAACACTGTAAGAACAGCCCATGTTCTGAATTCTGTCGAGGTACATTTCAAAAGTGCTAAACAAATAGTTATATTGACTAACGTTATGTCCGTCGTAGCTCGCGCATTAATGTCTTAATCAAAATTACGGACTGCCTCTTATCCACTTGTCGTCCCTGTCATGACTCTCTCTCCTTGGTGAGGATCAATGGCTGACAGATAGCCAGACTCTCTCTCTCACAGGGCCGGTTTTATGACTTAACAGCCGGTCGTAAAATGTTGAGAGAACTTTCTCTTTCATGGTGTGTAGCATGGGAAGGCTGGAAATCCTTTGTTACACAGAGAGACTATGCTGCCAAAACTTCAACATCAAACAATGGACATTTAAACAATCTTTCTAACATAAAGAATGTTGGGAACGATGAGAGATGGAATATGGAAAATGCATGTATATTTTGTTGGGCTCCTGAGTGGCGCAGTGGTCTAAGGCACTGCATCTCAGTGCAACTGGTTCAAATCCAGGCTACATCACATCCAGCTGTGATTGGGAGTCCCATAGGGCGGTGCACAATAGGCCGTCATTGTAAATAAGAATTTCTTCTTAACTGACTTGCCTAGTTAAATAAAAAATTTTGATGTCATAAAAATGATCAGAAGACGTTATAGAAACATTTTAACTTTAAAAGCTTTCACAATGTATATATCAGATTTACATCTAAATGTTGTAAAAATTATACGATTAAATATGAAAATATTATTGAGATAATGGCTTTTCATATAAACCTGGACCCAGTCAGTAACCACGCCTATGTGAGCACAGAATTTGTGTCAACAGGACAGAACACCCTCCAAGGCCAAAGTGCTTAAAAGGACTCGTTGAGAATTTAACTATAGACCAGAGAACATGAGGACATGGACCACACGTTGAAATGGTTAAAACTACAAGTCCAGAAAATGGTAAAACCTTCTGAAACTCTCAACGAGTGAAGAAGGTGAAGACTAGACCAAACATTAACAGTCTGCAGCTGGGTATGTGAAGTAGTCTAGGACAATTGACCAAAGACGGACGGGAAGAACAGATCCCTCTCACCACCGTGTGGTACACCTGGAGGTAACCATTCTAAGAACACTCCATGATGAATTTAATCAAGTAATAATTAAACGTAGTGGGTAATTATTCGATAAATAGCAGTCATCACATTAATGATAGTCACGTCACAACATATTGGTGCCCCATGTGAAGAATCAAAGATGGAATGAGGCCTTCATGTTGAATTCAGCCTATATGAAATTGGGCAGCAGATTACGTTATCCACCCAGATTACGTTATACACCATTAGAACTGTAGGCAGGAATTGTTGAGGTGTGTGTGTTTCCATTTTAACAAGATACATAGACGTTGCCTCCGGTGTTGTTTCTCTGATAAAGTCAGCATGTAAGGGTTAATTACTGAATACTACGAGCCAGGACATACATATGGGCTGGCCGGTTTAGGTATTCTGAAAATAGATTAGTTGGGCCAAAAAGTAGTACTATTTCTGTCTCTCGTGTTTCAGAAGCGGGTAGACTCAGTCATTATTAATTTTTTGAGCTGAGACATATGGGCCGACCAATTAGAGAAATTTGAGTAGATATGTTAGCTTGACCGAAGTGAGTAATTATCTCTCAATCTCTTGCGTTTCAATAGCGTGGGTAAAAAAACGGTGTATTTCTTTGTTACCGCTCATTCAGGAAAAACATTGCGAAAAATAACACTGAAAGGGTTTGAATGTGAGACGTCACTAGTAAACACGTTCCCTTGTTGAAGGGGACCCTATTTTACTCAGAAGTGAGATTCCAGTACAAAGTAGGGTTAGCTTTAGCTAGATGTTAAGCCAACAAAGGGAGAGCAGCCATTTTTCCTTTGTTCACATGGCGACAACGCCTGTGCCATGGGAAACGGAAGTTACGCCTCCTTTGGACTCCCGTTTGATTTTAGCTTTTTGGTGGTGGTCACGTGATATCCAGCCAATCTCAACTGATTGGATATCATTGTCTCATTCAATTTTAACTAGGAAGTTAAAATTTCCAAAACTTACCTTTTCAGGGTGATCATTTGGATAATATCCAAATTGATTTGTTTCAACAGAGGAGACATGTAAACTTTTTCACATTAACCTAGATACAGCAACGCTTTCAGGTTAATTAAAGTTTAAATTCCCAGATAGCCTATACAGGGATGACTAATCATTAACATTCGCAAGCTCATTGAGGCCAACTCCCACAGTACTAATCCAGTATTGACGGAAGTCCCGCCTTCGTGGGAATCCCATTTGGTTTCAGCCCTCAGGTATAAGTGACTCCTGGTGGTAAAGAATCAACAATATATATATTTTTTTAAATAAAATATCCATTGAGGCCCAATGTCATCTCACATTTGTAACAAGTGGTTACTCTTCTGATATCCAGCCAATCTCAACTGATTGGATATCGTTGTCTCATTCAATTTAACAAGAATGTTAAAATTGCCAGACTTACCTTTTCAAGTTGATCATTTGAATAACATCCAATTGGATTTGGTCCAACCAACGAGACTTTTAAAATGTTTCCACATTAAACCTAGATACAGCAATGCTTTCAGGTTAATTAAAGTTTAATTCCCAGATAGCCTATACAGGTATGATTAACTTCTCAGGGCTACGTGGGACGCTACCATCCCACCCAGGGTTCACACTATTCAACAGCCAGTGAAATATCAGGGCGGCAAATTCAAAACAACAAAACCTCATAATTCAAATTTCTCAAACATACAACTATTTTACACCATTTTAAAGATACATCTCTCCTTAATCCAACCACATTGTCCGATTTCAAAAAGGCTTTACAGCGAAAGCATAAAGTTAGATTATGTTAGGACAGTGCCAACACAAGAAAAACCACATAGCCATTTTCCAAGCAGGAGAGGGGTGAGAAATACAGCTAAAATTAAGCACTAACCTTTGACGATCTTCCTCAGATGACACTCCTAGGACTCAATGTTACACAATACATGTATGTTTTGTTCGATAAAGTTCATATTTATATCCAAAAAACCCATTTTACATTGGCGTGTGATGTTCAGAAAATATTTTGCCTCCAAAACTGCCGGTGAATCAGCACAACATTTTACAAAAATACTCATCATAAACGTTGATAAAATATTAAACTGTTATTCAAAGAATTATAGATAAACATCTCCTTAATGCATCCGCTGTGACAGATTTCAAAAAAGCTTCACGGGGAAAGCACACTTTGCAATAATCTGAGTACGGCGCTCAGAAAAATACATCAGGCAATACAGATACCCGCCATTTTGGAGTCATCTAAAATCATAAATAGCATTATAAATATTCACTTACCTTTAATGATCTTCATCATAAGGCACTTCCAGGAATCCCAGGTCCACAATAAATGTTGTTTTGTTCGATAAAGTCCATAATTTATGTCCAAATACCTCCTTGTTGTTTGCGAGTTCAGTAAGCTACTTCAAATGTAGGAAGCGCGCCAAACATTTCACGACGAAAAGTTTAAAAAAAAGTTATATTTACGTTCGTAGAAACATGTCAAACGTTGTAAAGCATCAATCTTTAGGGCCTTTTTAACATAAAACTTCAATAACATTCCAACCGGACGATTCCAATGTCATGAAAAACGTTATGGAACACAGCTACCTCATCACGTGAAAGCGCGCCAATGAACTCATGTCATTTTCTGAGTCACCAACTTCCCGGCCTTCTTGTTCGCTCTCTGTTCACTGCCTGCCATATGAGTTCTGTTATACTCACAGACATCATTCAATCAGTTTTAGAAACTTGTTTTCTATCCAAATCTACTAATAATATGCAAATATTTGACTCTGGGCCCGAGTATTAGGCAGTTTACTCTGGGCATGCTTTTCATCCGAAATCAAAAATACTGCCCCCTATACCCTAAAAAGTGAATTATTAACATTGATTAATAAATAGAATTTGCTTTTGCAAATTCATTCACGTCCAACTCCCACATGACTGATCCAGTACTGGTGGTTCATTAACGTCTTTAAATAGATGAAAATTGTTTTTGCAGCTTCCAATGACTCAACCCAAGCTAAAAAATAAAATAAAATGTTTTTTAATAATATGCAAGCTATCAGAGAGTCCCCCGCTAATTAGTGAACCCTCACCCATAAAAGGATTGATTGCTGACCTCGGGGAAAAACAGCAGAAATTGCGACCAACACTCGTCAAAATCAGGCCTTGTAAAGGTTCTCTCCAGTTTAACCCTGGTCTATCACCATCAGAGATTGGCATCGGCCCAGTACCGCAGTGAACAGCTGAAGCACGAGCAAGAAATGGTTGATATGGAAATATTGATTTCTAAGCAAGCGGAGGAAATCTCATCACTGAATCTCTCGCACCGTACTCAGACCTCTACCTGCAATCCATGACAGATAAGTATGAGGCCGAATGGAGCAAGTGCGACACTCACGTGTCTGAATTAAGTACTCTAAGTGCCCAAGTGGACTCTGCAATGCAGCAAAATACCACCCTTAGGTACCATCTGGAGGAATTCCAGAACAGTTCCTGGGTATGACGCTATGAGCTTGGCACACCTATATTTCGGGAGTTTCTCCCATTCTTCTCTGCAGATCCTTTCAAGCTCTGTCAGGTTGGATGGGGAGTGTCGGTGCACAGCTATTTTCAGGTCTCTCCAGAGATGTTCGTTCAAGTCCGGGCTCTGGCTGGGCCACTCAAGGACATTCAGAAACTTGTCTCGAAGCCAATCCTGCGTTGTCTTGGCTGTGTGCTTAGGGTCATTGTCCTGTTGGAAGTTTAACCTTCACCCCAGTCTGAGGTCCTGAGCACTCTGGAGCAGGTTTTCATCAAGGATCTCTCTGTACTTTGCTCTGTTCATCTTTCCCTCGTTCCTGACTAGTCTCCCAGTCCCTGCCACTGAAAAACATCCCCACAGCGTGATGCTGCCACCACCATGCTTCACAGTTGGGATGGTGCCAGGTTTCCTCCAGACGTGACGCTTGACATTCAGGCTGTCATGTGTCTTTTTCTGAGAAGTGTCTCTCTATCATAAAGGCCTGATTTGCGGCATGGTTTTTGCTCTGACATGCACTGTCAACTGTGCAACCTGATATAGACAGGTGTGTGCCTTTCCAAATCATGTCCAATCAATTGAATTAACCACAGGTGTACTCCAATCAAGTTGCAGAAACCACTCAAGGATGATCAATGGAAACAGGATGCACCTCAGCTCAATTTCGAGTCTCATAGCAAAGGGTCTGAATACTTATGTAAATAAGGTATTTCTGTTTTTTATTTTTAATACATTTGCAAAAAAATCTAAAAACCTGTTTTCACTTTGTCATTATGGGGCATTGTATGTAGATTGATGAGGATAAAAAACTATTTCATGCATTTTAGAATAAGGCTGTAATGTAACAAAATGTGAAAAAAGTCAAGGGGTCTGAATACTTCCCAAATCTCCTGGTTTTAATGTAACACACCAAGTCTTCCACTGACACTGAAATATTCAAGGAATGCATGGTGACTGAAGGAATTGGCTGACAAAATCTATGGATAGCAGACTATAATTTCGTCTGTCAAACAGGTAGGCCTACTTCTTATTTCTTGAATAGGAAGAAATAGGCTCCAACACAAATCCCTCTTGTTGTAAGTAGCCTAAAGTCGAATTAAAATACTGTTTAAATGAACAAGGCCTTCGTGAATTAGCCTACTTTCAGCACCCATGCACTGTCCATCTTTACAGCTGCAGCTTCATAGTAATGTAAGTTATGTAAATTACTTAAATATGCCTTATTGTGATGTCAATACTTCCAATAAATAGCTTTATTACAGGCAACGAAACATATTGTTTAAATTAATATCAATTCTAGCAGTTGCAAGCTTACCTCCGGTTCCCCTTCTCATCTTCGTGCTGTTCTTCTCAAACTGAACAGGATATCAGTAGGCCTAGTCCGCGTGAACAGATATATTTTTGGGACAAATAAAAATATATTTTTGGGAGGAAACTTTTTACTTGCTTCCTGAAGTGCCACCGTACACAGCATAGCCATTGGTGATGCAGGACAGAAGGGTTTACATCAGCAAGGGCAGGGCAGGGCTCATGATTGGGATATCCTATGAATTGCAGTCTGTAATGCAGTGTAGCCTAGTTTTATATACACCATCCTAGCAGCAGAAAAACTCGGGAAGGAAGTACATTTTCTCATAACCTTATGCTTCTCAGATTATGCTCTTCGTATAGCCTAGGCCTATAGCCTATAATATAGGTTATTGATCATTTGATTGAGACCACACTAGGCACACTTCATATTGCGCCCACAGCAGAGAATCAGGGATGAGGGGCAGCACCGGGCACACATAGAGATATAATAAGCAACTCATTCTCAAACACTGAGCAATATGACATTTAATCGATTGCAAATTACATGACACTCCCCTGGACTAAATAAAAAATGACAACCCTCCCCCTGACTGAAATTGAAAAAGCATGACCCTCCCCCATTTTCCTCTGGGTAGCAATTGTGTAAATGTCGACCGCGCCGTAACTGGCCCATGGTGAGAAAACAACACGTATTCAACAGTCAAAACACACTACAGTCAGAGACATCACAAAGATGAAAGACACATTCAGAATCATTAATAAAAGGACAGAAAATGTAATCTCTAATCTCCTTGCTAATGATTCAAGGAGTCGTTAGTCAGTGAAGTGGCACGGGGCCTAATTGCAATCACACAGAAGTTGTTATTTTTGGGGTACACTGACATGAGAGATTCTGGAGGGGACCCAGCAACTTACTAATTATCAAAGAGCCAGTTTCATAGGGAGACAGACAGGGATGAGGAGAGAGATGGAGTGAAAGAGGAAGAGAGAGAGAGAGAGAGAGACAGGGACGAGGAGAGAGATGGAGTGAAAGAGGAAGAGAGAGAGAGAGAGACAGGGACGAGGAGAGAGATGGAGTGAAAGAGGAAGAGAGAGAGAGAGAGACAGGGACGAGGAGAGAGATGGAGTGAAAGAGGAAGAGAGAGAGAGAGAGACAGGGACGAGGAGAGAGATGGAGTGAAAGAGGAAGAGAGAGAAAGAGACAGACAGAGGAGAGAGATGGAGTGAAAGAGGAAGAGAGAGAGAGAGAGAGAGAGAGAGAGAGAGAGAGTTAGAGAGATAGAGAGAGAGAGAGAGAGACAGACAGGGACGAGGAGAGAGATGGAGTGAAAGAGGAAGAGAGAGACAGGGACAAGGAGAGAGATGGAGGAAGAGAGAGAGAGAAAGAGACAGGTCACGAGCAGATGAGCTCCTGCATTTTTCAGCATGTTCTTAAAAAATATATAAAATTTAGAGTTAGATAAACTTGGATTTATTCAGGATTATATACAGGATTCTACCTTCCACAACATAACCTTCACTCCAAATCAAAACTCAAAACCTACAACCTGATTTTGGACAGAATTACAGAATTACCTGGAAGGCTTTCAACTACCAAAGATGATTATTCCCAAGCTATACAACAAATGCTCTGACAAACGAACAGAAACTTGAAAACACCATCCAACCTGGAACTGAGTGAGTAATGTTTAATCTGAAGCTATATTTTATATTCAAAAGCCAAGAAGAAATATGCATTACAATAATATATTTTACTTTATAAGGACTGAATGCTAAATTAAGGCTACCAAGCTGCTAGGACAAAGAGATACAACTTCAATTAGCACTGTCGTGTCAAGTGGCCTTTAGCCCAACAATGGCAGAAGAATCAAACAGGCTACCCAACCAAATGCAGAGGGTTTTGAAGCTGCCTCACGCTGTTCAGAGGTAATTAAAATACAGTACCCTCTGTATGTGAAAAATGATAAGGCAAAGAAGAGTACAAAATGAAGCTCCTTATGGAAAATCTAGAGACACTTTTTGCTGACTGTTATAAAAATGGGAACATAAGCAACTTAATCTTCCACACAGACAATCCCCTGGCATGGCACAGTGCTATATAAATAAACTACGCCTCTGTTAAGATGGGGGGAGTTAGCAATAGGTGGAAACACAGGATATTAGACAATGAGGACCCTGAGTCAGCTAATATAAATCACTATAAGTCTGGAACAGTATTGGTACAGGGCAACCCCAAACCGTTTCAGCTGGACTTTCACCTAATCAAAGAATTAGCTCAGCAGGAGAAGCTCTCCCTTGAGAAAGATACCCCCACCAGACCAGACCTCTTCATTATATAACCCAACAGATGAGCAACCCCAAGCGGAAAGTCAACCTCCCAGCACAGAGTACTACTCCCTCATTGAAATGAAGGATAAATTCACCCAGCTGGAGGTAAGGCAGGTGGAGCTGGAACAGCAGGGGATTACATTCCAGTCAGCACAGACCCAGACAACAGTCCAGCACAACAAGTTAACTAGACCTGGAGAGCTGGAGGTGGAGAGAGACATATATGCTCTCTGGACTGTAGTGAGACAACATAAACAGGAGAAAGAGCAGGAGGTGGTGAAGAACAGAGCACTAGAGGAGAGGATCAGACTGCTGGAGGAGAAGGTGAGGGGGATGGAGGAGAGGATCAGACTGCTGGAGGAGAAGGTGAGGGGGATGGAGGAGAGGATCAGACTGCTGGAGGAGAAGGTGAGGGGGATGGAGGAGAGGATCAGACTGCTGGAGGAGAAGGTGAGGGGGATGGAGGAGAGGATCAGACTGCTGGAGGAGAAGGTGAGGGGGATGGAGGAGAGGATCAGACTGCTGGAGGAGAAGGTGAGGGGGATGGAGGAGAGGATCAGACTGCTGGAGGAGAAGGTGAGGGGGATGGAGGAGAGGATCAGACTGCTGGAGAAGAGGGTGAGAGAGATGGCGTGTGACAGAGAACAACCTACTAGAGAGGTGGCCACCTCCACAGAGAAGCCAGCAGAACAGCCCACCTCAGCTCCCAACAAAAGTCTCGACACCACAGCGGAACAATCCACCCCTGACCATAGCGTCGAAATCAGAGTGGGACAGACAAAGGAAGAACCCCAAGCCCAGGGGATCTCACCACCCTGTCAGCCACCCTGATAGTCCCCTGACAACCCCCCCACACCCACTGAGGACATACACAAGACACAGATTGTACTCCTTATGGACTCAAATGGGAAATATATACAAAAACTCTGGTGTCCAAACACCCAGCACACCCTAGACCTCTGTCTGAGGACCAACTAGGGTCACCCAGCCACATAATAATACACACAGGCACAAACGACCAGAGAGCACAGCAGGAAAGGGTGGCCACAGCACTCAAGGGAGTGATTGAAAAAAGCTTCTTCTACTTTCCCCAATGCACAAGTGGTTAAAAATTGGAAAACACTAAACAAACAACAACACGAATAATTATCTATCCAAAATGGAGATGTATGGGTAAACCACTTCCGCAAAGGCGGAGGTGTTGCTAACATTAGCAAATTTCAATTTACAAAAAAAAATGACGTTTTCATCTATTGAGCTTCTAGTCATGAAGAGCAAACTAGAATGTTATTTGGCCCTAAACAGAGAGTACACAGTGGCAGAATACCTGACCACTTTGACTGACCCGAACTTAAGGAAAGCTTTGCCTATGTACAGACTCAGTGAGCATAGCCTTGCTATTGAGAAAGGCCGCCGTAGGCAGACCTGGCTCTCAAGAGAAGACAGGCTGTGTGCACACTGCCCACAAAATTAGGTGGAAACTGAGCTGCACTTCCTAACCTCCGGCCAAATGTATGACCATATTAGAGACACATATTTCCCTCAGATTACACAGATCCACAAAGAATTTGAAAACAAACCTGATTTTGATAAACTCCCATATCTACTTGGTGAAATAACACAGTGTGCCATCACAGCAGCAGGATTTGTGACCTGTTGCCACAAGAAAAGGGAAACCAGTGAAGAACAAACACCATTGTAAATACAAGCCATATTTATGTTTATTTATATTCCATTTTGTACTTTAACTAGTTGCACATCATTACAACACTGTATATATACATAATATGACATTTGAAATGTTTTTATTATTTTGGAACTTCTGTGAGTGTAATGTTACTGTTCATTTTTGTTTATTTCACTTTTGTATATTACCTACTTCACTTGCTTTGGCAATGTTAACATATGTTTCCCATGCCAATAATGCCCCTTGAATTGAATTGAATCGAGAGAGCGAGAGAGAGGGAGAGAGAGGAAGATGAGGAATGGAATGAAGTGGAGGTGAGCAGAACTCATAATGAGAGTGTAATTAATCACTTTGATGCATTAGAAATCAGTAAGAACTGAACCCAGACCTGACCTTAGCTGATGACTTCAAAATGGTAATTGGAGACTGGAAATGCAGTTTCACACTGTTTAATAATCAGACTTGGAACCAAAGGAAAAGGTCAGTTCGTCTGAATATTTCACATAACACAGAACTCATAATCCACAACATATCTCATCGTCATAAATGTTGCCAGAAAATATACATATCAAATGGTCAAAGATGTAGTTTGACCGGAGTTCCTTCTATCTTCAATAATAATATATACAATAATATACAATAATAACTAGCATATTAAAAAGTGATAAATAAAACTCAAATCAACCTTCTGGATAGAAGAGTGCATGGATCAAAGCCCTGGAGGAAGCAAGAAGCATTATCTCTGTCTCCAGTAATATAATTTATCCTTCACACAGACAGCTCAGATTAGCTAGCAGAGGATGAGCACAAATTACATTTTTCAATTGAGCACATTTGGATCCGGCCTTGCAGCTATGTCCAGTGGCCCAGATTCACAAGGCACGGGCGGAGACTGCTGATATCACAAGAGACTCGATTCTGCATCCCAAATGGCACCCTATTCCTTTTAAAGTGCTTTATTTTTAACCATTGATCAAAAGTAATGCAAACAACTAGAGCACTATTTAGGGAATAGGGTACCATTTGGGATGCAGACTCAGAGTCATAGACATTCATATTCATTGGAGAGGTTGTACTATTGTAGGCATATTCATTGTCACATTTCACTTCTCTGGGTATAACTTATGAATCCCCTGTTGTTTCAGAGCAGTTATAAGAATTTCAGCATTCCATCATTTCTTTGTGAATGGGGATTGTCTGATATAAAAACCATGGTATGGTAAAGACAAATTGATGGGAAGGTACAGTATATGAATATTAATGATTGAATTATGATTTTGGTTTGAAATAATACCTTTGCTACTTTTCAAAGTGAGTGTGAATGAGAGAGAGAGCGAAAGAGATTGAGAAAGAGAAAGGGAAAAAAGAAAGAGAATATTGAAATGTATGTACAGTGCCTTCAGAAAGTATTTATACCCAGTGACTTATTCCACATTCTGTTTGTGTTACAGCGAGAATTCAAAATGGATTAAATACCCCATAAAGACAAAGTGAAAAGTGAAAACATGTTTTTAGACATTTTTTAAAATGTATTGAAAATGATATACAGAAATATATTTTACATAAGTATTCACACTCCTGAGTCAATACTTTGTAGAAACACCTTTGGCCTTTCTGGGTGTATTTAAGAGCTCTTTCCACACCTGGACTGTGCAACATTTGTCCATTATTCTTTTCAAATATCAAGATCTGTCAAATTGGTTGTTGATCATTGCATAGACAACCATTTTCAGGTCTTGCCATAGATCTTCAAGTAGATTTAAGTCAGGAACATTCACTGTCTTCTTGGTAAGCAACTCCAGCATAGATTTGGCCTTGTGGTTTAGGTTATTGTCCTGCTGAAAGGTGAATTAATCTCCCAGTGTCTGGTAGAAAGCAGCCTGAACTTTAGTGCCTTGTTGCAAACAGGACGCATGTTTTGGAAAATGTTTATTCTGTACAGGCTTCCTTCTTTTCACTCTGTCAATTAGGTTAGTATTGTGTTCAGTTTTCTCTTATCACAGCAAGTAACTGTTTTAAAGTCACCATTGGTGAAATACCTGAGCAGTTTCCTTCCTCTCCGGCAACTGAGTTAGGAAGGACTCCTGTATCTTGCTAGTGACTGGGTGTATTGATACTCCACCCAAAGTGTAATTAATAACTTCACCATGCTCAAAGGGATATTCAATGTCTGCTTTATTTTACATTTCTAGCTATGTACCAATAGGTGCATTTCTTTGCGAGGTATTGTAAAACCTCCCTGGTCTTTGTGGTTGAATTGGGGTTTGAAATTCACTGCTCGACTGAGAGACCTTATAAATAATTGTAAAATCATGTTAAACACTATTATTGCTGTCCATGCAACTTATTATGTAACTTGTTAAGCAAATTCTTACTCCTGAACTTATTTAGTTTGACTTGCCATAACAAAGTGGTTGAATGCTTATTGACTCAAGACATTTTAGCTTTTCTTTTTTCATTAATTTGTACAAATTTCTAAAAACATACAGTACAGTTCAAAAGTTTGGGGTCACTTAGAAAAGTCCTTGTTTTTGAAGAAAAGGACATGTTTTGTCCATTATATAATATGAAATTGATCAGAAATACAGTGTAGACATTGTTAATGTTGTAAATGACTATTGTAGCTGGAAACGGCAGATTTTTTATGGAATATCTACATAGGCGTACACAGGCCCATTATCAGCAACCATCCCTACTGTGCTCCAATGGCGTGTTGTGTTAGCTAATCCAAGTTTATCATTTTAGAAAACCCTTTTGCAATTATGTTACCACAGCTGAAAACTATTGTCCTGATTAAAGAAGCAATAAAACTTCTTTATACTAGTTGAGGATCTGGAGCATCAGCATTTGTGGATTCGATTACAGGCTCAAAATGGCCAGAAACAAAGAACTTTCTTCTGAAACTCATCAGTCTATTCTTGTTCTGAGAAATTAAGGCTATTCCAATGCGAGAAATTGGCAAGAAACCGAAGATCTCGCACAACGCTATATATACTACTCCCTTCACAGAACAATGCAAACTGGCTCTAGCCAGAATAGAAAGAGGAGTGGGAGGCCCCGGTGCACAACTGAGCAAGAAGACAAGTACATTAGAGTGTTGAGTTTGAGAAACAGACGCCTCACAAGTCCTCAACTGGCAGCTTCATTAAATAGTACCCGCAAAACACCAGTCTCAATGTCAACAGTGAAGAGGTGACTCCGGGATGCTGGCCTTCTAGGCAGAGTTCCTCTGTCCAGTGTCTGTGTTCTTTTGCCCATCTTAATCTTTTCTTTTTATTGACCAGTCTGAGATATTGCTTTTTCTTTGCAACTCTGCCTATGTGTTATTTTTTGGACAATATATGCGGCTCTTTGTTTATAATGCACTGTCCGCTCACACTTGACGCTTTTCCAAGTTGATGCCCAAGAGAACAAACATCCTCAGATAACGGTCTCAGATCATGTTCGAGCCTCGGATTGGACAGTGAAACACACACGTTGTCACACCCTGACCTGAGAGAGCCTTTTTATGTCTCTATTTAGGTTTGGTCAGGGTGTGATTTGGGTGGGCATTCTATTTCTCTATTTCTATGTTGGGGATTGCTTTGTTTCGGCCGGGTATGGCTCCCAATCAGGAACAGCTGCACATCGTTGTTGCTGATTGGGAGTTATACTTAGGCAGCATGTTTTTCCTTTGGGTTTTGTGGGTAGATGTTTTCTGTTTAGTATTTTGTGACCTGACAGAACTGTTGGCTGTCGTTCTTGTTTGTTTTGAAGTGTTTCTTATTATTAAAACATTAATATGAACACTCACCACGCTGCGCTTTGGTCCCCTTCTCTCTTCAACGACAGCCGTTACACACGTTGGCACCTGCAGGCGACGTGCAGAGGTTTAATTTCTCTCTCATGATGAAGCCAGCGCAAATTCCTACCATTTATGTGTCCAGGTTAAACGTGGGACGTCCCTCATTATAAAGAAACAGTCGGGTAAATTCATGGTTATTGCATAATTTTTAGATCTATTAGAAGCGATTAATAGACGAAACAACAATGAACCAATTGACTGGCCACAGATCAGGGCATTCATCAGCAAAGACGCAGTGCAAGCTGATAGAACTTTGGACAACCAAATTGAAGTAAAAATGATTGATGATATCGAAGTGTGTCATCTGTATGGTGATTTGCGATTCAAAACGTTTTACAGGTACTACCAGTAGTAGTAGGCCAACCGATAACACCAAGACAGAATGCGTTTGAAGTGATGATGCGCCACCGAGAACAGCTAGCACGTCCAGCAAAGTACATCCCCAGTGGCACGCACACACTTCATGCAGATCAGCAGGTGGGGGCTTTTCGTGGCAGCCAGACGAGACAATCGAAAGAGGATGTGGTGAGCAAAATTACTGGGATCGAATTTAGTCACGCTTGATCTATATAGATTGTTGCTTCTAATTGTGCATGTTATAAACAACATTTCTTTTTGATGATTAAAGATTATACTCTATGGCTGGATTTATGTATTTTATCCAATGCTACATTCATTTGGCAGACCTAACTTGATTGACCCTCTTTCTACTAGGCCTAGTCTATGAGAGGCCTAACCATATTTATATTAACATTTTGTTAACGCCTAGGCTATAGAGAAGGTAATGAACTCATTATTATGCATCAACATTTAAATTTGATTACAATTATTTATTGCTAATCATTCTTGAATTTGTATAATTCAAATAACCAGCAAACTTAACAGTTTTGTACATTATTATTTAGAAATGTTTGGTAAGAGGAACGGCGTATGACAACAGTTCCCTTCTTCTAAAGGAGGGGGGAGGAGAGACATGCTAGTCCAGCGCAATAATGTCATACAATTAAGTAGATTTATGAACTGATAATACATTCATACATTACTTTTTTTTCAATCATTTTTGAATATGATAGAATATTGCATTCTATTATACATCCTATGTGAATAATGTTGATTAATGTTAATTTGTGTATTAATAATAATAATAATCTGAAAATCAGTCTGAAATTGAATATTTAGCATATTGTTCATGTCCATATAGCCTAGGACAATGTCATAAAGTACTGCTACTCCTTATCCACCTAAATATTATTATGTATTTATTTTCGCTCGCCTCACTTTTCTGGGGGGAAAATCCAATGCATTTTTTGGGGGTTGAAATGTTTACAAATTTATTACAAATAAAAAACAGAAATACATAAGTATTCTACCCCTTTGCTATGAGACCCGAAATTGAGCCCCAATGCATTCTGATTCCATTGATTTACAACTTGATTGAAGTCCACCTGTGGTAAATTCAATTGATTGGACATGATTTGGAAAGGCACACACCTGTCTACAGTTGAAGTCGGAAGTTTACATACACCTTAGCCAAATACATTTAAACTCAGTTTTTCACAATTCCTGACATTTAATCCTAATTAAAATTCCCTGTCTTAGGTCAGTTAGGATCATCACTTTATTTTAAGAATGTGAAATGTCAGAATAATAGTAGAGAGAATGATTTATTTCAGCTTTTATGTCTTTCATCACATTCCCAGTGGGTCAGAAGTGTGCATACATTCAATTAGTATTTGGTAGCATTTGCTTTAAATTGTTTAACTTGGGTCAAATGTATCGGGTAGCCTTCCACAAGCTTCCCACAATAAGTTGGGTGAATTTTGGCCCATTCCTGACAGAACTGGTGTAACTGAGTCAGGTTTGTGGGCCTCCTTGCTCGCACACGCTTTTTCAGTTCTGCCCACAAATTCTCTATGGGATTAAGGTCGGGGCTTTGTGATGGCCACTACAATGCCTTGACTTTGTTGTCCTTAAGCCATTTTGCCACAACTTTGGAAATATGCTTGGGGTCATTGTTCATTTGGAAGACCCATTTGCGACCAAGCTTTAACTTCCTGACTGATGTGAGATGTTGCTTCAATATATCCACATAATTTTCCTACCTCATGATGCCATCTATTTTGTCAAGTGCACCAGTCCCTCCTGCATCAAAGCACCCCCACAACATGATACTGCCACCCCCGTGCTTCACGGTTGGGATGGTGTTCTTTGGCGATATAGGACTCGTTTTACTGTGGATATAGATACTTTTGTGCCAGTTTCCTCCAGCATCTTCCAAAGGTCCTTTGCTGTTGTTCTGGGATTGATTTGCACTTTTCGCACCAAAGTACGTTCAGCTCTAGGAGACAGAACATGTCTCCTTCCTGATTGGTATGACGGCTGTGTGGTCCCATGGTGTTTATACTTGTGTACTATTGTTTGTACAGATGAACGTGGTACCTTCAGGCATTTGGAAATTGCTCCCAAGGTTGAATCAGACTTGTGGAGGTCTACAATTTTTTTTCTGAGGTCTTGGCTGATTTATTTTTGATTTTCCCATGATGTCAAGCGGCACTGAGTTTGAAGGTAGGCCTTGAAATACATCCACAGGTACACCACCAATTTACTCAAATGATGTCAATTAGCCTATCAGAAGCTTCTAAAGCCAAGACATAATTTTCTGGAATTTTCCAAGCTGTTTAAAGGCACAGTCAACTTAGTGTGTATAAACTTCTGACCCACTGGAATTGTGATACAGTGAATTATAAGTGAAATAATCTGTCTGTAAACAATTGTTGGAAAAATTACTTGTGTCATGCACAAAGTAGATGTCCTAACCGACTTGCCAAAACTATAGTTTGTTAACAAGACATTTGTGGAGTGGAAGAAAAACAAGTTTTAATGACTCCAACCTAAGTGTATGTAGATGTATCATCCCTGATTTTTTTTATATCTCCTAGATATAGGACAAACACTTCAATACCTTATTCCTTATTATTTATTTTTTGACTGTCTGTTTTCCCATTCATGAATATGCTATTCAATGTGTTTCTATGGCTATAGCAGTAAAAGCCAAACACAATATTTTATTAAACATTTGTTTTATACTTTTGTTTTATACCTACAAGGGTCCAAAAATGCCAAACGTAATAGCTAAATGATCCATGGTGTGATTATCTTAGAACAATTCCATATGTTAGCTTACCAAGGGCTTAAACTTACAGGGGGTAAATGGATCACGTTTTATTGGGGCACTTTCTTGCTGAAAGGTTAACCTGTGAGCATAACCTTGCCCTGACTAAAAACTATGCTCTAAGAAAATTAGGAACATGAAAAGAGAAAAAGAGAATCAAAGACTGCAGAGACAATGCTACATAAAGACTTGAACATTACCACTTTCAATGTCTTAAATAGGTAAATAGTTTGATTAAAAACAAAGCAATGTTGTTTAAGTTCCAAACAGTTCAGATCCATGATTGAAGCAGACACCAGTGTTGAGTGATGGAGGCGTTAAGGTAGGGATTCAGCTGCGCAACTAGAAACTGGCCCATACGCCTACTGGGTCATTACACAACTAACAGAGAAAGAGAGAACAGAGAGAGAGAGAACAAACACCAGCAGAATAAAGAGAAGATGGGCTTGCTCCTACCTATCTGGGCTTGCTCCTACCTATCTTTCCGATTTGGTCCTGCCGTACATACCTACACGTACACTACGGTCACAAGACGCAGGCCTCCTTACTGTTCCTAGAATTTCTAAGCAAACAGCTGGAGGCCGGGCTTTCTCCTATAGAGCTCCCTTTTTATGGAATGGTCTGCCTATCCATGTGAGAGACGCAGACTCGGTCTCAACCTTTAAGTCTTTATTGAAGACTCATCTCTTCAGTAGGTCCTATGATTGAGTGTAGTCTGGCCCAGGTGAACGGAAAGACATTGGAGCAACGAACCGCCCTTGCTGTCTCTGCCTGGCCGGTTCCCCTCTTTCCACTGGGATTCTCTGCCTCTAACCCTATTACAGGGGCTGAGTCACTGGCTTACTGGTGCTCTTCCATGCCGTCCCTAGGAGGGGTGCGTCACTAGAGTGGGTTGAGTCACTGATGTGGTCTTCCTGTCCGGGTTGGTGCCCCCCCTTGGGTTGTGCCGTGGGGGAGATCTTCGTGGGCTATACTCGGCCTTATCTCAGGATGGTAAGTTGGTGGTTGAAGTTTCCCTCTAGTGGTGGGGGCTGTGCTTTGGCAAAGTGGGTGGGGTTATATCCTGCCTGTTTGGCCCTGCACGGGGGTATCATCAGACGGGGCCACAGTGTCTCGACCCCTCCTGTCTCAGCCTCTAGTATTTATGCTGCAAAAGTTGATGTGTCGGGAGGCTCGGGTCTGTCTGTTATATCTGGAATATTTGTCCTGACTATCCGGTGTCCTGTGTGAATTTAAGTATGCTCTGTCTAATTCTCTCTCTGTTTTTCTCTATTTCTTTATTTTTCTCTCTTGGAGGACCTGAGCTCTAGGACCATGCCTCAGGACTACCTGGCCTGATGACTCCTTGCTGTCCTCAGTCCACCTGGTCGTGGTGCTGCTACAGTTTCAACTGTTCTGCCTGCGGCTATGGAACCCTGACCTGTTCACCGGACGTGCTACCTGTCCCAGACCTGCTGTTTTCAACTCTCTAGAGACAGCAGGAGCGGAAGAGATACTCTGAATGATCGGCTATGAAAAGCCAACTGACATTTACTCCTGAGGTGCTGACCTGTTGCACCCTCTACAACCACTGTGATAATTATTATTTGACCCTGCTGGTCATCTATGAACATTTGAACATCTTGGCCATGTTCTGTTATAACCTCCACCCGGCACAGCCAGAAGAGGACTGGCCACCCCTCATAGCCTGGTTCCTCTCATGGTTTCTTCCTAGGTTTTGGCCTTTCTGGGGAATTTTTCCTCGCCACCATGCTACTACACCTGCATTGCTAGTTGTTTGGGGTTTTAGGCTGGGTTTCTGTACAGCACTTTGTGACATCAGCTGATGTAAGAAGGGCTATATAAATACATTTGATTGAAGATTAGAGAGAGGGAGTCAGAAGCTGTTATACCATACCTTTGTCTAGCTGGATGGTATGCTTACAACACACACACACACACACACACACACACACACACACACACACACACACACACACACACACACACACACACACACACACACACACACACACACACACACACACACACACACACACACACACACACACACACACACACACACAGACTTAGCATTCTCATATCAAAATGCCCCCACCCCCCCACACACAAACACCCTGGCCCCCTACCCGACGTCCCACAGAAACAAAACAAACCCTTGTGATTGGTGAAGCAGTTAACTCAACCGCCAAGAAGTGTAAACAAATCAATCAATCATTCAAAACGCCTCTAACTGAAACAATACAATCTGCCAGCGCCTTTGAACAAGAACCCATTAGAATAGAAGCATGTCATCACTTCCATATTTGAAAGGAGGGAATTGTTGTTCTGCTCCTGCTCTGAAAAAATGACTGACTTCATCTGCCATCCCATATCTGGATTTGTGTGTGCGGGTAGATTATCATAAAAGACGATTCTTCAGTTTTTCCTGCAAATTAGCATTTTTTTGTCATGAATCTTGTTCTGGAGGCAGCTCTGCAGAGTGGCACAGCCACAATGTCATAAAATCTGATTTTAAACCTTAACCTAACCTTAACCACCATGCTAACACTAATGCCTAACCCTAAATGAAGACCAACATTTTTACAATGTAGCAAATGTTTTCTTTGCAGCTGGCCTATCTAAGGGGAAATAGCTCAGTTCAGCCTCCAGGACGAGACTCATAACAATAAATGTCAACCTATGTTTTTCATGGCTTCCACTTTGTGAAATGGGTGAACTTCAAATTTTGAAAGTACATAATAATATAACACAGTTTGCACTGCAGACAGACTGCGGTTGTTTGTTGGGTTTGGATGTGGTGGTTGATGATGATGATGGCTACACTCGATTAAGGCAGCCCCCCAAACATCTCTGATTCAGAGGGGTTGGGTTAAATGCGGAAGACACAATTCAGTTGAATGCATTCAGTTGTACAACTGACTAGGTATCCCCCTTCCCCTTCCCTTTTTGAAAAAAAGGGTTCCAAAGCGGTTCTTCGGCTGTCCACATAGGAGAACACTTTTTGGTTCCAGGTAGAACCCTTTTGGGCTGGGTTCTACATGAAACCCCATAGGGTTCTACCTGGAACCAAAAAGGGTAAATCCAAGTGTATAAGATCTGAACACAAAACTAAACACTTTTCTCTAACACTTTTTACACGCGTCAAGGCATTTATAGTTTTAATGAAAATGCATCACAGTGTTTAGATTATAAATACCAGAACATGTTTATTTGCTGTAACCCTTTTTAAACACATGAACACATCAGCACAAGGCGTTTAGGTTTTAAACACTAAACACTGGGGGGGGTGGGGGGGGGCGTTGTTTTAACACTGTAGGGTGTAAAGCCGTGTTTACATATTTCACAGCATGCCTTACAAGTTGGAATAGTTTAGAAAAATGTAACTTTATCTTTGTATAGTATGAGACCAATTAATCAATCAATGTGCATGATGAAACATAGATATTAAAATAAAATATTTTAAAAATCAACCTGCAACACAGCATGCTGGGAAATATGATGAGGCCGCTTCCACATCTTTTTCACTCTGAGAGTTAACGGAAATGAACTGAACACAGTCAAGTAACACCACCATCCGATTAAAAATATTAAAAATATTTCTTGAATCAAATGACCTGTTCAGTTGTCCTGAAATGTAGTTAAGGTGAAAGACATTCCTAACACTGATCTTAATAAAAGGCATGGAAAGTCACATCAATTTCTAATGACTAAATGCATTCTAAAACAGGACAATGGGGAAGTAAACAATAGTGTTTAAAATCTGAACACTTAGGAGATATAGGTGTTCTCCTGGTTGGACTGGAAAAAGGTTGAACTATCATGTTGACTATCATGTTTAATCTTGCATTCTAAACGCTTGTGTTTACGATGAGAACACTTAATGACAAATCTAAATACCTAATGTTTAAGTTTTAAACACTGACATTAAGGTTATAAACGTGTCACGATTTATGGTTTTACAGTGTACATGGAACTCAAATGCATTCTACCTGCAACCAAAAAGGGTTCTCCTATGGGGACAGCTGAAGAACCCTTCAAAGTTCTAGACAGCACTTTCTTTTTTTTAAGAGTGCACCCACAGATTTGACTGGTCATACTATTTAAAAAAAAATATATATATTTCACCTTTATTTAACAGGTAGGCTAGTTGAGAACAAGTTCTCATTGTTCTCAACTAGCGACCTGGCCAAGATAAAGCACAGCAGTTCGACACATACAACAACACAGAGATACACATGGAATAAACAAACATACAGTCAGTAATACAGTAGAAAAAAAGAAAAGTCTATATACAGTGAGTGCAAATGAGGTAAGATAAGGGAGGTAAGGCAGTAAATAGGCCATGGTGGCAAAGTAATTACAATATAGCAATTAAACACTGGAATGGTAGATGTGGAGAAGATGAATGTGCAAGTAGAGATACTGGGGTGCAAAGGAGCAAGATAAATATATAAATACAGTATGGGGATGAGGTAGTTGGATGGGCTGTTTACAGATGGGATATGTACAGGTGCATTGATGTGTGAGCTGCTCTGACAGCTGGTGCTTAAAGCTAGTGAGGGAGATAGAGTCTCCAGCTTCAGTGATTTTTGCAGTTCGTTCCAATCATTGGCAGCAGAGAACTGGAAAGAAAGGCGGCCAAAGGAAGAATTGGCTTTGGGGGTGACCAGTGAGATATACCTGCTGGAGCGCGTGCTACGGATGGGTGCTGCTATGGTGACCAGTGAGCTGAGATAAGGCAGGGCTTTACCTAGCAGAGACTTGTAGATGACCTGGAGCTAGTGGGTTTGGCGACAAGTACGATGCGAAGGCCAGCCAACGAGAGTGTACAGGTCACAGTGGTGGGTAATATATGGGGCTTTGGTGACAAAACGGATGGCACTGTGATAAACTACATCCAATTTGTTGAGTAGAGTGTTGGAGGCAATTTTATAAATTACATCGCCGAAGTCGAGGATTGGTAGGATGGTCAGTTTTACGGGGGTATGTTTGGCAGCATGAGTGAAGGATGCTTTGATGCGAAATAGGAAGCCGATTCTAGATTTAATTTTGGATTGGAGATGCTTAATGTGAGTCTGGAAGGAGAGTTTACAGTCTAACCAGACACCTAGGTATTTGAAGTTGTCCACATATTCTAAGTCAGAACCGTCCAGAGTAGTGATGCTGGACGGGCGGGCAGGTGCAGGCAGTGATCGGTTGAAGAGCATGCATTTAGTTTTACTTGCATTTAAGAGCAGTTGGAGGCCACGGAAGGAGAGTTGTATGGCATTGAAGCTCGTCTGGAGCAGTGTCCAAAGAAGGGCCAGATGTATACGGAATGGTGTCGTCTGCATAGAGGTGGATCAGAGAATCACCAGCAGCAAGAGCGACATCATTGATGTATACAGAGAAGAGAGTCAGGCCAAGAATTGAACCCTGTGGCACCCCCATAGAGATATCAGATAATATCAGATAATATCAGATAAGTAGTTGGTGAACCAGGCGAGGCAATCATTTGAGAAACCAAGGCTGTTGAGTCTGCCAATAAGAATGTGGTGATTGACAGAGTCGAAAGCCTTGGCCAGGTCGATGAATACGGCTGCACAGTAATGTCTCTTATCGATAGCAGTTATGATATCGTTTAGGACCTTGAGCGTGGCTGAGGTGCACCCATGACCAGCTCTGAAACCAGATTGCATAGCTGTACGGTTTTTTGAAATGGGAGAGTGAGGGGGTGAGTGAGGAAGATGGGTTTCTATGGTTCTTTGTAGCTCAGTTGGTAGAGCATGGCACTTGTAACACCAGGATAGTGGGTTTGACTCCCGGGACCACCCATATGTAAAATGTATGCATGCAAGGACAAAAGTGTCTGCTAAATGCTATATATTATTATGGGTATAGGCACAATGAAAAACCCTTTCTGGCAGGCTGACTTACTGATTTCGGGCTCCTGAGTGGGGCAGCGGTCTAAGGCACTGCATCTCAGTGTGAGAGGCATCACTGCAGTCTCTGGTTCGGATGCAGGCTGCATCACATCCGGCCGTGATTGGGAGTACCGTAGGGCGGTGCACAATTGTCCCAGCGTCGTCCGGGTTTGGCTGGGGTAGGCCGTCATTGTAGATAAGAATTTGTTCTTAACTGACTTGCTAGTTAAATAAATAAAAAATCTTATACCATACTCTCCCAGTTTAACACAACATGGAGAGTTGTTTTGATTTGTTTGCATAAGACCTTCACTTCTCATTATCATCACAATTGCTGTACAGCAATTTAA
The DNA here is from genome assembly GCF_901001165.1 of Salmo trutta. Lineage (NCBI taxonomy): Eukaryota > Metazoa > Chordata > Actinopteri > Salmoniformes > Salmonidae > Salmo > Salmo trutta. The sequence continues at coordinate 19,872,642 of NC_042980.1, forward strand.
CACCCACCGAAGTGAACTGACACAATCAATAAACAACAACAACATAATGGCATATATGAGCACCTCTTTAATACTCAGCGCTAAGAGCCTGCATTTGAATCATAAGCTAAAAGGGGATTACATTTATTAGTGGAATCACAATAATAAGAGTCTATGATGAACATAGGTAACTTAAGGGGAGATGAATTATGTAAGCTCCTTGTTTGCCCTTGACATGGTACAGTGTCTCCAGTGGACAGCTTATAGCAAGTGTTATAATTCATTTTATAAACTGGGTGGTTCGAGCCCTGAATGCTGATTGGCTGACAGCCGTTGTATATCAGAGCGTATTTTTATTTTCGTATTTTTTATTTCACCTTTATTTAACCAGGTAGGCCAGTTGAGAACAAGTTCTCATTTACAACTGCAACCTGGCCAAGATAAAGCAAAGCAGTACAACAAAAACAACAACACAGAGTTACACATGGAATAAACAAACGCACAGACAATAACACAAAAGAAAAATCTATGTACAGTGTGTGCAAATGTAGTAAGATTAGGGAGGTATACCACGGGGATGATAAAACATTTATATTTACAGGTTTAATTACGTTGGTAACCAGTTTATAATAGCAATAAGGCACCTCAAGGGTTTGTGGTATATGGCCAATATACCACGACTAAGGGTTGTGTCCACACTGTGGACACAGTGTCTTCCACACAGAAGACACTGTGGCCCCATCCGATGATACCCCCGGACAGGGCCAAACAGGCAGGATATAACCCCACCCACTTTGCCAAAGCACAGCCCCCACACCACTAGAGGATATCTACAACCACCAACTTACCGTCCGAAGACAAGGCCGAGTATAGCCCACAAAGATGTCCGCCACGGCACAACCCAAGGGGGGGCGCCAACCCAGACAGGAAGACCACGTCAGTGGCTCAACCTACTCAAGTGACGCACCCCTCCCATGGACGGCATGGAAGAACACCAGTAAAAAAGCTTGTCTATAAGCTTGGCACATCTAGCCACTGGTATTTTTGCCCATTCTTCAAGGCAAAACTGCTCCAGCTCCTTCAAGTTGGATGGGTTCCGCTGGTGTACAGCAATCTTTAAGTCATACCACAGATTCTCAATTGGATTGAGGTCTGGGCTTTGACTTGGCCATTCCAAGACATTTAAATGTTTCCCCTTAAACCACTCAAGTGTTGCTTTAGCAGTATGCTTAGGGCCATTGTCCTGCTGGAAGGTGAACCTCTGTCCCAGTCTCAAATCTCTGGAAGACTGAAACAGGTTTCCCTCAGGAATTTCCCTGTATTTAGCACCATCCATCATTCCATCAATTTTGACCAGTTTCCCATTCCTTGCCGATGAAAAACATCGGATGATGTTCTTGGGGTGATGAGAGGTGTTGAGTTTACGCCAGACATAGCGTTTTCCTTGATGGCATTTTAGTCTCATCTGACCAGAGTACCTTCTTCCATATGTTTGGAGAGTCTCCCACATGCCTTTTGGTGAACACCAAACGTGTTTGCTTATTTTTTTCTTTAAGCAATGGCTTTTTTTCTGGCCACTCTTCCGTAAAGCCCAGCTCTGTGGAGTTTACAACTTATAGTGGTCCTATGGACAGATACTCCAATCTCCGCTGTGGAGGTTTGCAGCTCCTTCAGGGTTATCTTTGGTCTCTTTGTTGCCTCTCTGATTAATTCCCTCCTTGCCTGGTCCGTGAGTTTTGGTGAGCAGCCCTCTCTTGGCAGGTTTGTTGTGGTGCCATATTCCTTCCATTTTTTAATAATGGAATTAATGGTGCTTCGTGGGATGTTCAAAGTTTAGGATATTTTTGTTATAACCCAACCCTGATCTGTACTTCTCCACAACTTTGTCCCTGACTTGTTTGGAGAGCTCATTGGTCTTCATGGTGCCACTTGCTTGGTGGTGCCCCTTGCTTAGCAGTGTTGCAGACTCTGGGGCCGTTCAGAACAGGTGTATATATACTGAGACCATATGGCAGATCATGTGACACGTAGATTGCACACAGGTGGACTTTAGTTAACTAATTATGTGACTTCTGAAGGTAATTGGTTGCACCAGATATTATTGAAATAAGTTATTTTTTCATTTCACTTCACCAATTTGGACTATTTTGTGTATGTCCATTACATGAAATCCAAATAAAAATCAATTTCAATTGCAGGTTGTATTGCAATAAAATAGGAAAAACTCCAAGGGGGATGAATACTTTTGCAAGGCACTGTATATTGGCCATATACCACACCCCCTCGTGCCTTATTGCTTAAGTAAATACAGTATATCATTAGGCATTATAAATGCACCTACAGTTGAAGTCAGAAGTTTACATACACCTTAGCCAAATACATTTAAACTCAGTTTTCTCAATTCCTGACATTTAATCCTAGTAAAAATTCCCCGTCTTATGTCAGGTTAAGATCACCACTTTATTTTAAGAATGTGAAATGTCAGAATAATAGCAGAGAGAATGATTTATTTCAGCTTTTATGTCTTTCATCACTAAGAAGTTTACATACACTCAATTAGTATTTGGTAGCATTGCCTTTAAATTGTTTAACTTGGGTCAAACATTTTGGGTAGCCTTCCACAAGCTTCCCACAATAAGTTGGGTGAATTTTGGCCCATTCCTCTTGACAGAGCTGGTGTAAATCAAATCAAATCAAATCAAATGTATTTATATAGCCCTTCGTACATCAGCTGAAATCTCAAAGTGCTGTACAGAAACCCAGCCTAAAACCCCAAACAGCAAGCAATGCATGTGAAAGAAGCACGGTGGCTGGGAAAAACTCCCTAGGAAAAACTCCTGAGAAAGGCCAAAAACCTAGGAAGAAACCTAGAGAGGAACCAGGCTATGAGGGGTGGCCAGTCCTCTTCTGGCTGTGCCGGGTGGATATTATAACAGAACATGGTCAAGATGTTAAAATGTTCGTAAATGACCAGCATGGTCAAATAATAATAATCATAGTAATTGTCGAGGGTGCAACAAGCACGTCCGGTGAACAGGTCAGGGTTCCGTAGCCGCAGGCAGAACAGTTGAAACTGGAGCAGCAGCATGGCCAGGTGGACTGGGGACAGCAAGGAGTCATCATGCCAGGTAGTCCTGAGGCATGGTCCTAGGGCTCAGGTCCTCCGAGAGAAAGAAAGAAAGAGAGAAAGAGAGAATTAGAGAGAGCATATTTACATTCACACAGGACACCGGATAAGACAAGAGAATACTCCAGATGTAACAGACTGACCCTAGCCCCCCGACACAAACTACTGCAGCATAAATACTGGAGGCTGAGACAGGAGGGATCAGAAGACACTGTGGCCCCATCCGATGATACCCCCGGACAGGGCCAAACAGGCAGGATATAACCCCACCCACTTTGCCAAAGCACAGCCCCCACACCACTAGAGGGATATCTACAACCACCAACTTACCGTCCGAAGACAAGGCCGAGTATAGCCCACAAAGATCTCTGCCACGGCACAACCCAAGGGGGGGGGCGCCAACCCAGACAGGAAGACCACGTCAGTGGCTCAACCTACTCAAGTGACGCACCCCTCCCATGGACGGCATGGAAGAACACCAGTAAGTCAGTGACTCAGCCCCTGTAAAAGGGTTAGAGGCAGAGAATCCCAGTGGGAAGAGGGGAACCGACAAGGCAGAGACAGCAAGGGCGGTTCGTTGCTCCAGCCTTTCCGTTCACCTTCACACTCCTGGGCCAGACTATACTTAATCATAGGACCTACTGAAGAGATAAGTCTTCAGTAAAGACTTAAAGGTTGAGACTGAGTCTGCGTCTCTCACATGGGTAGGCAGACCATTCCATAAAAATGGAGCTCTATAGGAGAAAGCCCTACCTCCAGCCGTTTGCTTAGAAATTCTAGGGACAATTAGGAGGCCTGCGTCTTGTGACCGTAGCGTACGTGTAGGTATGTACGGCAGGACCAAATCGGAAAGATAGGTAGGAGCAAGCCCATGTAATGCTTTGTAGGTTAGCAGTAAAACCTTGAAATCAGCCCTTGCCTTAACAGGAAGCCAGTGTAGGGAGGCTAGCACTGGAGTAATATGATCACATTTTTTGGTTCTAGTCAGGATTCTAGCAGCCGTATTTAGCACTAACTGAAGTTTGTTTAGTGCTTTATCCGGGTAGCCGGAAAGTAGAGCATTGCAGTAGTCGAGCCTAGAAGTAACAAAAGCATGGATTAATTTTTCTGCGTCATTTTTGGACAGAAAGTTTCTGATTTTTGCAATGTTACGTAGATGGAAAAAAGCTGTCCTTGAAGCAGTCTTGATATGTTCTTCAAAAGAGAGATCAGGGTCCAGAGTAACGCCGAGGTCCTTCACAGTTTTATTTGAGACGACTGTACAACCATCCAGATTAATTGTCAGATTCAACAGAAGATCTCTTTGTTTCTTGGGACCTAGGACAAGCATCTCTGTTTTGTCCGAGTTTAAAAGTAGAAAATTTGCAGCCATCCACTTCCTTATGTCTGAAACACAGGCTTCTAGCGAGGGCAATTTTGGGGCTTCACCATGTTTCATTGAAATGTACAGCTGTGTGTCGTCCGCATAGCAGTGAAATTTAACATTATGTTTTCGAATGACATCCCCAAGAGGTAAAATATATTGTGAAAACAATAGTGGTCCTAGAACGGAACCTTGAGGAACACCGAAATTTACAATTGATTTGTCAGAGGACGAACCATTCACAGAGACAAACTGATATCTTTCCGACAGATAAGATCTAAACCAGGCCAGAACTTGTCCATGTAGACCAATTTGGGTTTCCAATCTCTCCAAAAGAATGTGGTGATCGATGGTATCAAAAGCGGCACTAAGATCTAGGAGCATGAGGACAGATGCAGAGCCTCGGTCTGACGTCATTAAAAGGTCATTTACCACCTTCACAAGTGCAGTCTCAGTGCTATGATGGGGTCTAAAACCAGACTGAAGCGTTTCGTATACATTGTTTGTCTTCAGGAAGGCAGTGAGTTGCTGCGCAACAACTTTTTCTAAAATTTTTGAGAGGAATGGAAGATTCGATATAGGCCGATAGTTTTTTATAATTTCTGGGTCAAGATTCGGCTTTTTCAAGAGAGGCTTTATTACTGCCACTTTTAGTGAGCTTGGTACACATCCGGTGGATAGAGAGCCGTTTATTATGTTCAACATAGGAGGGCCAAGCACAGGAAGCAGCTCTTTCAGTAGTTTAGTTGGAATAGGGTCCAGTATGCAGCTTGAGGGTTTGGAGGCCATGATTATTTTCATCATTATGTCAAGAGATATAGTACTAAAACACTTTAGTATCTCCCTTGATCCTAGGTCCTGGCAGAGTTGTGCAGACTCAGGACAATGGAGCCCTGGAGGAATACCCAGATTTAAAGAGGAGTCCGTAATTTGCTTTCTAATGATCATGATCTTTTCCTCAAAGAAGTTCATAAATTTATTACTGCTGAAGTGAAAGCCATCCTCCATTTGCGAATGCTGCTTTTTAGTTAGCTTTGCGACAGTGTCAAAAAGAAATTTCGGATTGTTCTTATTTTCCTCAATTAAGTTGGAAAAATAGGATGATCGTGCAGCAGTGAGGGCTCTTCGATACTGCACGGTACTGTCTTTCCAAGCTAGTCGGAAGACTTCCAGTTTAGTGTGGCGCCATTTCCGTTCCAATTTTCTGGAAGCTTGCTTCAGAGCTCGTGTATTTTCTGTATACCAGGGAGCTAGTTTCTTATGACAGATGTTTTTAATTTTTAGGGGTGCAACTGCATCTAGGGTATTGAGCAAGGTTAAATTGAGTTCCTCGGTTAGGTGGTTAACTGATTCTTGTCCTCTGACGTCCTTGGGTAGGCAGAGGGAGTCTGGAAGGGCATCAAGGAATCTTTGGGTTGTCTGAGAATTTGTAACTGAGTCAGGTTTGTAGGCCTCCTTGCTCGCACACGCTTTTCCAGTTTTGCCCACAACTTTCTATAGGACTGAGGTCAGGGCTTTGTGATGGCCACTCCAATGCCTTGACTTTGTTGTCCTTTGGAAGTATGCTTGGGGTCATTGTCCATTTGGAAGACCCATTTGCGACCAAGACTTAACTTCCTTACTGATGTCTTGAGATGTTGTTTCAATATATCCACGTCATTTTCCTTCCGCATTTCCACTTCAGGGGTGGAGATGGAGAGTGACTGCATTTCAGCCGTGCGTAATTGGCTGACTCCCACCACGGTAAAGGAAGTGCAGCGGTTTCTAGGGTTTGCCAACTACTACCGGAGGTTTATCCGGGGCTTTGCTCAGGTAGCGGCTCCCATTACCTCACTGCTGAAGGGGGGACCGGTGCGTTTGCAGTGGTCAGCTGAGGTGGACAGGGCTTTTGGTCAGCTGAGGGCTCTGTTTACCTCGGCTCCCGTACTGGCTCATCCGGATCCCTCTTTGGCGTTCATAGGGGAGGTGGACGCGTCCGAGGCTGGGATAGGAGCCGTGCTCTCTCAGCGCTCGGGTACACCACCAAAGCTCCGCCCCTGTGCCTTCTTTTCGAAGAAGCTCAGCCTGGCGGAGCGAAACTATGACATGGGGGACCGGGAGTTGTTGGCTGTCGTCAAGGCTTTGAAGGCGTGGAGACATTGGCTTGAGGGGGCTAAACACCCTTTCCTCATCTGGACTGACCACCGCAATCTGGAGTACATCCGGGCGGCGAGGAGACTGAATTCTCGCCAGGCAAGGTGGGCCATGTTTTTTACCCGTTTTGTTTTCACCCTATCCTACAGACCAGGTTTCCAGAATGTGAAGGCAGACACACTGTACCGGATGTATGACACAGAGGAGCGGCCCATGGATAACACTCCCATACTCCCGGCCTCTTGCCTGATGGCACCGGTAGTGTGGGAGCTGAACGCGGACATCGAGCGGGTGGTGCGTACAGAGCCCACTCCCCTCCAATGTCCAGCTGGGCGTCTGTACGTTCCGTCTGCTCTCCGCGACCGTTTGATCTATTGGGTCCACACGTCACCCTCCTCTGGTCATCCGGGCATCGGTCGGACAGTGCGCTGTCTTAGTGGGAAGTACTGGTGGTCCACTTTGGCTAAGGACGTTAGGGTTTATGTCTCCTCCTGCTCAGTGTGCGCCCAGTGCAAGGCCCCTAGGCACTTGCCCAGAGGGAAGTTACAACCCTTACCCGTTCCTCAATGTCCGTGGTCGCACCTGTCGGTTGATTTCCTAACGGATCTTCCTCCTTCACAGGGTAACACCATGATCCTGGTCATTGTGGATCGGTTTTCTAAGTCCTGTCATCTCCTCCCTTTGCCCGGTCTCCCTACAGACCTACAGACTGCGGAGGCCCTGTTTACACACGTCTTCTGGCACTACGGGGTGCCTGAGGATATAGTATCTGATCGAGGTCCCCAGTTCACGTCAAGGGTCTGGAGGGCGTTCATGGAACGTCTGGGGTCTCGGTCAGCCTTACCTCGGGTTTTCACCCCGAGAGTAACGGGCAAGTGGAACCAGGATGTGGGTAGGTTTCTGCGGTCCTATTGCCAGGACTGGCCGGGGGAGTGGGCGGCGTTCTTGCCCTGGGCAGAGATGGCCCAGAACTCGCTCCGCCACTCCTCCACTAACCTCTCCCCCTTCCAGTGCGTACTGGGGTACCAGCCGGATCTGGCGCCTTGGCATCAGAGCCAGATCGAGGCTCATGCGGTGGATGACTGGTTTAGATGCGTTGAGGAGACATGGGACGCCGCTCATGTGCACCTTCAGCGGGCCATGAGACGCCAGAAAACCTGCGCAGATCTCCACCACAGTGAGGCCCCGGTGTTTGCACCGGGGGACCGGGTCTGGCTCTCGACCTGAAACCTGCCCCTCCGCCTGCCCTGCCGGAAGCTGGGCCCGCGGTTTGTGGGGCCATTCAAAGTCCTAAGGAGACTGAACGAGGTATGTTACAGGTTACAGCTTCCCCCCGATTATCGCATTAACCCCTCGTTCCATGTGTCTCTCCTCAGGCCGGTGGTGGCTGGTCCACTCCAGGAGTCTGAGGTGCAGGAGGTTCCTCTGCCCCCTCTGGACATCGAGGGGGCCCGGTGTATGCAGTTTGATCCATACCGGATTCAAGGCGTCGGGCGAGGGGCCTTCAGTACCTCGTGGAATGGGAGGGGTACGGTCCGGAGGATAGATGCTGGGTGCCAGTGGAGGACGTGTTAGACCCATAGATGCTGCGGGATTTCCACCGTCTCCATTTGTCTTTGTTTTCTACACACCTGGTTTTCATTCCCCAATTACATGTTCATGTATTTAACCCTCTTTTCCCCCCATGTTTTTGTACGTGATTGTTTCTATGTTCATTTCGGTTCATGATGGCTGGTATTTCGACGGGTGCTGTTTTCACCCGTGCGTAATATATTTACCTTTTGTATTAGGTCAAGTGTATTTGTTACCTTGTGCCTTTATTTTTGAGTAAAGTACAGTAAAGTAAAGTGCTCTCTCATTTTGCTCTCCTGAGCCTGACTTCATGCACCAGCTACACTCACCTTCTGACAGCATCACCCTTTTTCCTCCAAACATACTGATGGTCATTATGGCCAAACAGTTCTATTTTGTTTCATCAGACCAGTGGACATTTCTCCAAAAAGTATATCTTTGTCCCCATGGGCAGTTGCAAACCGTAATCTGGCTTTTTTTATGGCAGTTTTGGAGCAGTGGCTTCTTCCTTGCTGAGCGGCCTTTCAGGTTATCTCAATATAGGACTCATTTTACTGTGGATATAGATACTTTTGTACCTGTTTCCCCCAGCATCTTAACAAGGTCCTTTGCTGTTGTTCTGGGATTGATTTGCAATTTTTGCACCAAAGGACGTTAATCTCTAGGAGACAGAACGCGTCTCCTTCCTGAGCGGTATGACGGCTGCGTGGTCCCATGGTTTTTTATACTTACGTACTATTGTTTGTACAGATGAACGTGGTAACTTCAGGCATTTGGAAATTGCTCCTAAGGATGAACCAGAGTTGTGGAGGTCTTGGCTGATTTCCCCATGACGTCAAGCAAAGAGGCACTGAGTTTGAAGGTAGGCCTTGCAATATATCCACAGGTACACCACCAATTGACTCAAATGATGTCAATTAGCCTATCATAAGCATCTAAAGCCATGACACTGAACATTTTCTGCAATTTTCCAAACTGTTTAAAGGCACAGTCAACTTAGTGTATGTAAACTTCTGACCCACTGGAATTGTGATACAGTGAAATAATCTGTCTGCAAACAATTGTTGGAAAAATGACTTGTGTCATGCACAAAGCAGATGTCCTAACCGATTTTCCAAAACTGTAGTTTGTTAACAAGAAATTTGTGGAGTGGTTGAAAAACAAGTTTTAATGACTCCAACCTAAGTGTATGTAAACTTCTGACTTCAACTGTATAAGGCATTATGTGTGTGTGCCTCAAAAAAGTTCCTTGTTTGCTCTTGACATGGTATGGCAGGCACACTTTCTCCTCTCCTGACACACAGACCCTCGCCACCTACCTGACCTCCCACAGAAAGAAAACAAACTCCTGTGATTGCTGGGGCAGTTAACTCAACCACCAAGAAGTGTAAACAAATCAATCATTCAAAACACCTCTAACTGAAACGATACGATTTGACAGGCCCTATGAACAAGAACCGATTTGAGTAGAAATATATCATCACATCTGTGTTTGAAAGGAGGGAATTGCTGTTTTGCTCCTGCTGTGAAAAAATGACTACATCTGCCGTTCCCGTATCTGGGTTAGTGTGTGGGTAGATTATCAGTAAAGACAATTATCCCCGTTTTACATGGCTTCAACTATGTGAAATGGGTGGCAATCAATTTCTGAAAGTGGATAATCATGTGACATAACACACTGTGCACTGCAGACAGACTGGTTGGTTCTGGGTTTGGATGTGGTGGTTGATGATGATGGTTACCCACAGATTTGACTGATGACATCATACTATACTCTTCACTGTACTGTTTTTAGAAACTGAGCCCTATTGCCTAGTCATTACTTATACTTTCATGCACAGTTAAAATTAAATAAATACAAAAACCTTCACTGCAAATTGCTTCAGTGACCAATATTCAAAGACAGCTAGGCATTGATATCAAATGGTAAAGTAACAGGAACTCATATAGAGTTGGACCCTGACACATACAGCAGCTCTGTATAGACTAGTAAAGTGTTCCAAGGGTTATTTGATCCTGGAGAGGCTGTAACGGGGGTTAGAACACGAACAGAAATAGCCAGCTGAAGCTCTTGATAAACTTTTCTCACTATCCACACACACAGACTTCACTACATAATCCCTCAGTGATTTATGGGCTGTTTCTCCTGACTGCTGTCGGACGACTTGGGGTCAGGGGAGGTCATGGAGGGACGTATTGATCTCCGCCGTATCACCCGATCACACTACATCTACTCAGCACTTCCCAGCAGTGGCGGTCCCGGTGGTGATGTGAGAGGAACAGTGTCTCCTTTCCTTTCCCTGCACTATGAAGGATGCTGGGATCTCCAGGTCAAACTGTGATGCTGGGAGGGAGAACCCATTTCTCCATTTGGTCGGGATGGATGTCAGAAGACTTATTCCATCTCCTGGCCTGAATCCTGTTGCTACGGTATGTCCTTCAATGGCTATAAAAGTCTATGATGATCATTAGCTAAAATAAGTGTAGATGGATTATGGAAGCTCCTTGTTTGCCCTTGACAAGGTACAGCGTCTCTGGCGAACAGCTTATAGTAAGTGTTCTAATGCATTGTAAGTGCATCATTCTGCATTATAAATGCACCTATAAGGCATTATGTGTGTGCCTCAGAAAGTGTCTGCTTTGCCCTTGACATTGTATGGCACACTGTCTCCTCTCATGACCTGGGTGTTCTCAGTAAAAACAGTCTACACTGCTAGCTCCTGAAGATCTATGTTCCCTGTAAAACCATGGCTACTGTGTGACTGGAAATAATTTAGTGTGTTTTTACAGAGGCATTTCATAACTTACCCTTACCAAAAAAACTGGCTTCTGGCAAACAAGTGTGGCAAACTTTTGGCCAATTTGCAGAAAGGTCATATTTTCAGATGCAAATTAATATTTTGGAAAATTGTTCCGGTAAAATTGCCTCAATTTGTGAACTTTTGGCAAACAATTCTGGGAAATAAGATCAGGTTTCTGGTTACTGTGTGTTAACATTGAAATGTATCTACATAAACCAAATCACAACTTTAAATGAAATTACTTCACAGAGAAAAAAAACAAAACATACTAAATATATAGGAAACAACATGTATTCAATGTCTTTAACGGAATAAATCCAATACAACTTGAAATCAGCATGGTAATGAAGAAACTGCAAACACTAGATATTTCCAAAATAAATGGTTTAATCTTTCTATGTAGCTACAACATTTACATGAGAGAAATGTGGGGATGGGGATGTTGACCTTAGGATGTTTAAAGGGACAATTACAGAATTATTTACAAATATCTCAAAGTGCATAAAATAAACAAAAAATAAATTGGAAAAAATTGGACATAACTAGACAGGGCAACTGACAAAGAACCCAGCTGACGCTACAAGGGGCAAGGACACCCCGAAGCACAGCTATCAACATAAAGCCTTCCTAAAGAGAAAGGTCTTTAGGTCCGTTTTAAAGGAGCCCAGAGTCTGTGGTGCCTTCAGGTGGTCCAGAAGGGCATTCCTGAGGCTGTGGGCTAAAAGCCTGATCCCCCAAGGAGCGGTGCTTGGTCCAGCTGAGGGTGTGGGTGGGGTTATGGAGGGAGAGCAGTTCTTTGAGATAAGGAGGGTCTGGAAAATCAGTAGAAAGGTTTCGAATTCATTCCGGAATGAGACGGGGAGCCACTGCAGAGATGCCAGGATGGGGGTGATGTGATGGTGTTTCCGCACTCATCAGGATCCTGGCAGCACTGTTCTGGATGTACTGGAGCTTCTGGAGACTCCTGTCAGGGATCCCGATGAAGAGTGTGTTACAGTAGTCCAGCCTTGAGGAGATAAATGCATGGACAGGCTTCTCTGCATCAGACTGAGTGAGGGGGTGGGACGGAGTTTGGCAATGTTCTCGAGGTGATAGAATGACGCTTTACACAGTTGTTTGATGTGGCTGTCAAAGGTCAGGGAGGAATCAAGCTTCACATGCATATTGGAAACTGAGTGTTTTACGGATACAGGTATCCTGAGTGTGTATCCTGTATGTGTATTTCTTTTCTCTTCTTCTCCTCCTCACAGGTGACAATCATCACTCCCCAATCAGTCACCAATCAGCCACAATCAGAAGACACCTGCTCCTTTTCCCTCAACCAATCACATCCCCTTTCCCTTGGTTTAAAAACCCATTCAGTTGTTCTCCCCAGATCAATCTTTGTGTTCATTCTCTCTCTCTGTGTCCCCAGCTCTCTCTTTCTGTATTGATCGCCCTTTTGTATTGCAACTACATGTCACTTTGTCCATCAGCCTGTGAGTATTGTTTTTGGTTAAAGTGTTGACTGTTTGTTGGTGGGAAAAGGGGGTACCAAGACAAGTCGCCCATGGGCATACATTACCCGTAGGAATACTTTGTCGAAGTACCCTAGTTAGAACTGGGCGGACCACCCACTGTATTTTTGGTCTGTTGTTGAAGCAGGTAGACTAACTTATGGGTGTTTTTGGATTATTGTTTCTTTGCTTGGGTCCAGCTCAGCCCCTTTTCTCACACCCCATTACCGTGTGTTTATAAATAAACCATTAGTTTGACGGTAGATTGTAGTTGTCTGGTTATTTGTTCTCACTTTTTCACTTAATTTGCAGGCATTATGTTACGGGTCTCATTTCCATCCCCCCTAGACTGCAGGGCCAAAGGGATTCGTAACAAGTGGGGGCTCATCCGGGATCTGTCTTTACTGACACCCATGCAGATTGTTATAGTGGTTCAGTGTTGAGCATCATAGCATTAGTGTTTGCTATTTGGTAGCTCTTGTGTTATAGTTGAAGATGGCTACTTTTGATGTGAAATCCTTTTTGGATAAACCTTCGTGGGAGGTGTTTGATAAATGTCGTAAATTGATTTTAATGACCTTGACAGACCATTATTCATTGTCTATTTCGCACAGTTTAGTTAAGGCGGAGGTTAAGAAACTAGTGTTAAATATTTTGTTGGAAGAGCAGGTGCTTGTGTTACCGCTGCCTGAGCCTACTACCCCTGTAAGGGATGTTGCGGTTCCGGTAAGCCCGTCGGTGTCTGAAGGCGAGGCTAAAGCTCCAGCCACATTGCCCCGTTTTGATCCCCACTGTCAACCGGTGATGCCAGGAGGGATGTTCATTCGATACAGTTCCAACTGGAGGCGGAAGAGAGCTCAAATTATCCGAGAGAATCTCCAGTTGTAGATGTGTAAAATTGAGGCAGAAAAAGACCAGCGGCAGTTGGAGTTAAATGCGCCAGATGGAACTGGAGGCAGAGACAGCGAGGCTAGCCTCCGTTCCTGCTGTGCCTGTTAGTGAGGCATCCTCACCAGCTGTAGCTTCCAACACGTTTGACATTAGTAGGCAGATTGCCTCTAAAACAAAAGGTACTAAGGCAATCTGCCTACTAATGTCAAACGTGTTGGAAGCTACAGCAATTTTACACATCTCCAACTGGAGTCTCTCGCCTAATTTGAGCTCTCTTCCGCCTCCAGTTGGAACTGTATCGAACGGACATCCCTCCTGGCATCACCGGTTGACAGTGGGAATCAAAACGGGGCAATGTGGCTGGAGCTTTAGCCTCGCCCTCAGACACCGACGGGCTTACCGGAGCCACAACATCCCTTACGGGGGTAGTAGGCTCAGGCAGCGGTAACACAAGCACTTGCTCTTTCAACAATACATTTACCACCAGCTTTTTAACCTCGGCCTTAACTAAATTGTGCGAAATGGACAATGGTCAGTAAATCAACTTTACGACATTTGTCAATTCTCCCATGAAGGGTTATCCAAAAAGGATTTCACATAAAAAGTAGCCATTTTGAACTACTAAACCAATACCAAACACTAATGCTATGACGCTCAACACTGAACTAACCACTATAACAATCTGCATGGGTGTCAGTAACGACAGATCCCGGATGAGCCCCCACTTGTTACGAATCCCTTTGGCCCTGCAGTCTAGGGGGGGATGGAAATGAGACCCGTAACATAACTCATGCAAAGTATAATAGTGAGAACCAAAAACCAGACAACTGAAAGTTACCATCAAACACTAAATGTTTATTTTTAAACACACGGTAAAGGGGCTGAGCTGGACCCAAGGAAAGAAAAAATAATTCCAAAAACACCCCTAAGCTAGTCTACCTGCTTCAACAGCTAGCTCACTAACCAATAATATACAGTGGGTGGTCCGCCCAGTTCTAACTAGTGTATTTAGACAAGGTTTACCTACGGGTAGTGTGTGCCCATGGGCGACTTGTCTTGGTGCCCCCTTTTCCCAACAAACAGTCAAACAAAACAACTCACAGGATAACCGGACAAATGGGACATGTAGGAGCAATACAAAAGAGAGAGCTGGGGACACAGAGAGCTTGATCTGGGGAGAAAACAACTGACTGGGTTTTTAAACCAAGGGAAAGGGGCTGTGATAGGGTACATTAAAATGTGCAGGTGTCTTCTGATTGGGGAATGATGATTGTCACCTGTGAGGGGAGAAGGAGAGAAAAGAAACACACATACAGGCTACCTGTATCCGTAACAGAGTGGGAGAGAGGGATGTCCTGCAATGGTGAGGTGTGTTATTATTGGTGAGTGCTGGACCTGGAAGGGGTGTAGGGACTCAGTTTTGCTGAGGTTCAGTTGAAGGAAGTTACGCTTCATCCATGCCCTTATCTCCTCAAGGCAGGAGTTCAGATGGGCACATGCATCAGAGGAACTTGGGGCAGTTTTTACATACAGCTGGGTGTCATCAGCATAGCAGTGGAATGACATTCCATGCCAGTTGATGACACGACCGAGGGGGAGAATGTACAGGATGAACTGGATGGGTCCAAGAACAGATCCTTGTGGGATACCGCAGGTGACGTGTTGGGTCCGGGACCTGGAACCACCTAGCAACAAATTCTCAGTCCTGTCTGAGAGGTAGGAGTGAAACCAGCTCAGAGCTGGCCCTGACAGTCCAGTGGTGTCCCGGAAGCATTCCAGGAGGATGGGGTGGTCAACTGGGTCAAACGCTGTGCTAAAGTCCAGGAGGATCAGGAGACTGGGGGGGGCTGCATCAGCAGGTTGTTGATGACCCTGGTTAGGACCGTTTCAGTTCCCTGGGTCGGCTGGAAACCTGACTGGAACTTCTCAAATAGGTTGTTATGATTGAGAGCTGTACAGCAACAACTTTTTCCAACACCTTGGAGAGGAAGGGGAGGTTGGGTATTGGCCTGTAATTGGCCAGCACTTCTGCATCCAGGGTGGGCTTCTTCAGAAGGGAGCTGATGACAGCGGTCTTAAATGCAGGTGGAACACTGCCAGATTGGAGGGAGTGGTTAACAATCTGGATTATCAGAGGGCTGAGCGCAGGGGTGCATCATTTGTGCAGGGCTGTAGGAATAGGATCCAAGGTACAGATTTTAATTATGAGATGTTTTTTCAATACCTCCCTGGGTGACTTCAAGGAAGCAGGAGAGAGACCGAGTGGGCGTTGGTGGAGGGTCAAGGGTGGGAGGAGAGGGTAGTAGAGCTGGAGATGAAAGATCTTATTTTGCTGACCTTTGTTTTAAAAAAGCAAATGAAGCTGTTACACTGCTCTTCCATTTTCTCGATGGGCAACTGGGACTGGGGTTGTAAAATATGGTTTATGGCGGAAAACAGGTTTGTTGAGTTTCACAGATTGTTACTGATGAGATTGGAGTAGAATGTCGACCATGCCTCTTTCAGGGCCTTGGAATAGGCCTTTTGGTGCTCTTGAAAGGTACGTTTGTGGATGGTGAGGCACGAGTTTCTGAGACCCCTGCTCTAGGATGCGTCCAGTAGATTTCATATCTCTCATCTCTGGAGTAAACCAGGGAGCTGAGCGAGCAAATGCAACGTCCCATATTTTTATGGTGGCATGGAGGTCAGGCGCACTGCCCAGGGATTGGTTGTAAAACTCCAGTTTCATCCACTGATGAAAAAAGCTGTAGATGACAGGTTCAAGATGTCCTCTGACAGGCTGGCTGGGTCTGTTTTTCCACTTCCGGAAACACATGGGATGCTTGGACTTGGTTAGATGAGGAAAGAATATCAAGTCCAGTGTGAGAACCTTGTGGTCAGACACAGAGGTCATAGACCCTAATGTTTTTGATGGGGGTGGAGTCAGTGATGACCAGGCCAAGTATGTGCCCACAGGTGTGATTGGGGGCATCGTTGTTTTAATGGCTTCCACTTTGTGAAATGGGTGAAAATCTATTTTGAAAGCAGATAATGTGACATAACACACTGTGCACTGTACTGCAGACAGACAGTGGTTGGTCTTTAGTGCTGGGTTTGGATGTGGTGGTTGATGATGGCCACCCATAGATTTGACTGATGACTCATCATACTACACTCTTCAGGGCACTGTTTTTAGAAACAGGAGAGTGAGTGAGGGAGATGGGTTTGTATGGGTATAGGCATAACAGACTGACTGTTCAGATACCATGCTCTCCCGGTTTAACACAATGGAGTTTCAATATGGGAGTTTCATTATCATCACAGTTGCTGTACAGCAATTTAACACCCACCGAAGAAAAATGGTACAATCAATAAACAACAACATAATTGTGTATTTTTGAGCACCTCTTTAAAGGCCCAGTGCAGCCAAAAACGTTATTTCCTGCGTTTTATATATATTTCCACACTACGAGGTTGGAATAACACCGTGAAATTATGAAAATGCCCCTTTAGTGTAAGAGCTGTTTGAAAAGACTGCCTGAAATGTCAGCCTATTTTGGTGGGATGGAGTTTTGGCCTGCTTGGTGACATCACCAGGCGGCAAATTAGTTAATAGAACAATAAGACAGAGTTCCAAACCTCTCTGCCAATAACAAAATATATTTTGTTTCTTTTTGACAATTTAAAACAATCACATTAAGTTACTTAATTGTTACCCAGAAATTACTTGATATTGAGATAAAAACAGCTGCATTGGAACTTTAATTCTCAGTGCTAAGAGCCTGCATTTGAAACAAGCTAAAACCAAATACATTTATTAGGGGAATCAGAAAAAAAAATTGAATCTCTCCACTCTACTTTGTAATGCCTATTACTTTACTAGAGATTCATATTTTGATATCAAAGTATATTATGGAAATAGACTTATGCTACATTGAATTTATATCAGCGCTTTTCAAGGGTCCAAAGGCAGTGCTATGAATATGGAACATGGGTTATTTCAATGAGAACTTGTACAGTAAGTGGGTTGATACATCATTGAGAGGCATCCTCCTGACGATGTCTTTCAGGACACTCTCTGTGTGTGGGAGTACCAACTACCCACTGGGCACTGACGTCAATTCAACGTTGGTTCAATGTAAAAAATAAAAAAATGTAACGAAACAAATGCAAAGCCCTCTGTCACCCAGAAACGGATTCCAGTGTCTGCCTGCATGCTGAAAATCTTTGCCAGTGTGTGTGCATGTTTAGGCTAACTGATTTGGAAACAAACATTTTGGCCCTGTTCTACACTAAATTGATAACATCTCTTTCAGACGGCCATGAACAAAGGGGCCAGAAAAATTTGAGGGGAATCAGCACTTTTCCTAAATGAAAACTGTCCTCAAGGTTGTAGAGTGTGCTAAAGAAGGTACAAACTACGTGCAGAGGAAGCCAAAGCGTATGGCTGAACAGTTCTGGGTGTATACTAGTTAAGAAGGCAGTAGCAATGAGAGAAATCTTTCATGGGGAGAGGAAGAAGCTTCGATCCAGTGTAAAAGACAGTACAGCAGGGTGTCACAGCCTCAAGCAAGATGGCCCTCTTCCTGACTGCTCTGTACCTGCATGCCTCCTGCCGCAGCACAGCCGTCTCCCCCTCTTTAGAAGCGAGCGTGGGGCGGTACTTATGGAGCCAGATACCTGCCAAAGGTTGAACGTACGTATCGTTAGGTTCGTAAGAAAATCCATACGTAAATTGTTAGGATCGCAAGAAAAGCCATGTGTGAAATGTAAACGTGCAGGATACCTCTTTTCGGTTTCCCTGACTTCCGTTTATATTACACTGTGTTTTGCTTGTTTGGGTAGCACTCCTCACAGGCTGTTTGGTGTATGTTTTTTGTTTGTTTGTGAGGTGAAACTGGCAAAACTCTTAAAAGGTATTATTGTACGTCATCATAATCATAACATGATGTTGTATGTTCACAGATTAATTTTCACCCATGGCTTTTCTTACGATCATAAAAATGTACGTATAGATTTTCTTACGATCCAAACGTTCAACCTTTTGGCAGGCATCTGGCTCCATAGGTACTGCAGTCTACAGTCTCTCTGCGAGCCAGGCTCTCTCACGGTGCAGGAGAGATTGTGCGTCTGTGTCAGTGTGTGTAAGCTCCGGCCAAAGCCCAGCAGAAGTTGTGAGTGATTGACAGCTGTCGGCTGAAAAAGTGTGTATGAGGTGGTCCAGTGGAGTGTGTATGTGAGAGAGAGAGAGAGGTGAGGGGAGGTGGTCCAGTGGAGTGAGAGAGTGTGTGTGTGAGTGAGAGAGAGAGAGAGTGAGAGTGAGAGTGAGAGAGAGGTGAGGGGGTCCAGTGGAGTGTGTGTGTGAGAGAGAAAGAGGTGAGGTGAGGGGAGGTGGTCCAGTGGAGTGTGTATGTGAGAGAGAGGTGAGGTGGTCCAGTGGAGTGTGTATGTGAGAGAGAGAGAGGTGAGGGGAGGTGGTCCAGTGGAGTGTGTACGTGAGAGAGAGAGAGGTGAGGGGAGGTGGTCCAGTGGAGTGTGTATGTGAGAGAGAGGTGAGGGGGTCCAGTGGAGTGTGTATGTGAGAGAGAGGTGAGGGGGTCCAGTGGAGTGTGTGTGTGAGAGAGAGAGGTGAGGGGAGGTGGTCCAGTGGAGTGTGTATGTGAGAGAGAGGTGAGGGGGTCCAGTGTAGTGTGTGTGTGAGAGAGAGGTGAGGGGAGGTGATCCAGTGGAGTGTGTGTGTGTATGAGAGAGAGGTGAGGGGAGGTGGTCCAGTGGAGTGTGTGTGTGTGTGTGTGTGTGTGTGAGAGAGAGGTGAGGGGGTCCAGTGGAGTGTGTGTGTGAGAGAGAGGTGAGGGGGTCCAGTGGAGTGTGTATGTGAGAGAGAGGTGAGGGGGTCCAGTGGAGTGTGTATGTGAGAGAGAGGTGAGGGGGTCCAGTGGAGTGTGTGTGTGAGAGAGAGGTGAGGGGGTCCAGTGGAGTGTGTGTGTGAGAGAGAGGTGAGGGGAGGTGGTCCAGTGGAGTGTGTGTATGTATGTGTGTGAGAGAGAGGTGAGGGGGTCCAGTGGAGTGTGTGTATGTATGTGTGTGTGAGAGAGAGAGAGGTGAGGGGGTCCAGTGGAGTGTGTATGTGAGAGAGAGGTGAGGGGGTCCAGTGGAGTGTGTGTATGTGTGTGTGAGAGAGAGGTGAGGGGAGGTGGTCCAGTGGAGTGTGTGTATGTATGTGTGTGTGAGAGAGAGGTGAGGGGGTCCAGTGGAGTGTGTGTATGTGTGTGTGAGAGAGAGGTGAGGGGGTCCAGTGGAGTGTGTGTATGTATGTGTGTGTGAGAGAGAGGTGAGGGGGTCCAGTGGAGTGTGTGTATGTGTGTGTGAGAGAGAGGTGAGGGGGGGTGGTCCAGGCTGCTGACACTGACCGCCGTCTTTCTCAGGAGACTGACTCACTATCTGACAGCCAGGATTAACCTTCTGCTATGGTCATCATTGCAGCACAGAGTTAGTTAACACTAAACAGCACTGTGTGAGACCTGGAGTGTAATCATTAGTCTAAAATGTTTTGCAAATAAAACTAGAGTTTCTATTGGACAAATTCAGGTAGGTCCCTCCCTGTTTCGTTTGGTTCGTAGTGAATACACCCCTGAGAACTAACGTGCCAACATCAGTAATTAGCTTAATATGTCATTAACATTGTTGTACACAGGACAGTTATAACTAGTGGTGTAACGGACTGTAGTTGGTCCGTGATCCGTACGGGTCACCCCCCCACGGTTCGGCAGATCAATCGCAAAGTTTAACCATCATAGTGTGAAACACTTTTACTGCCACTTATACTTTTTAAAGTAATAATTCCCTAAATCTCGATGCAGAGTTGCAGTGAAAAGAGAAAGACAAGACAGATGTGTGCTGTGTTTTACTCTGAAGCCTGAAGGTTGATTTGATTATTTTTTTTAAAGCAGTTATGTGTACTGTTCACGTGAACGGGGCATGTTGAATTCCAACGAATCAATCCTGGATGCTCGCGTTGCAAAAATCTAAGAAGAAAAAAGAGCAGTGACAGCCATGGCTGGCGGAGGAGCTGAAGAACTGGAAAAGCCTCCCGCTTCATTTAAGTCTCATGTATGGGAGCATCTTGGCTTCCCTGTCAAATATGATGACGGAAGAAGGGTGGTGGACAACACCATTACGGTGTGTAGGCATTGTGCCACAAGAAAGCCGTATGATCATGGAAATACATATTTAAAGCATCATCACCCTGGTGTGTCAGTGACGGGAGCCAACTCAGCCGACGGACAACTTCTCACCGCGGCATTTAAGCAGCCCTTTGCTGCAGAATCAGACCGGACTAAGGCCATCACTAAATCTATTGGGACGATTATCGCTGCAGACATGAGGCCATACTCTGAGGAAAACAAAGGGTTTAAAAATATGGTGAAAGTGCTTGAGCCACGCTACGAAATCCCCTCACACACCCACTTCAGTATGAAGGTTGTGACAGATCTTCATGAACAGGAAAATATCAACATTGTCGATGACTTATCCAAGGCATCCTCTGTTGCCCTCACCACAGATGGGTGGACCTCCAGGGCAACGGAAAGCTACATGACTGTGACTGCTCACTACACCACAGAGGAGTGGACCTCCAGGGCAACGGAAAGCTACGTGACTGACTGCTCACTACACCACAGAGGAGTGGACCTCCAGGGTAACAGAAAGCTACGTGACTGCTCACTAAACCAGAGGAGTGGACCTCCAGGGCAACGGAAAGCTACGTGACTGTTCACTACACCACAGAGGAGTGGACCTCCAGGGTAACAGAAAGCTACGTGACTGCTCACTAAACCAGAGGAGCAGACCTCCAGGGCAACGGAAAGCTACGTGACTGCTCACTAAACCAGAGGAGTAGACCTCCAGGGCAACGGAAAGCTACGTGACTGTTCACTACACCAGAGGAGTGGACCTCCAGGGTAACAGAAAGCTACGTGACTGCTCACTAAACCAGAGGAGTAGACCTCCAGGGCAACGGAAAGCTACGTGACTGCTCACTACACCACAGAGGAGTGGACCTCCAGGGTAACAGAAAGCTACGTGACTGCTCACTAAACCAGAGGAGTGGACCTCCAGGGCAACGGAAAGCTACGTGACTGTTCACTACACCACAGAGGAGTGGACCTCCAGGGCAACGGAAAGCTACGTGACTGACTGCTCACTACACCACAGAGGAGTGGACCTCCAGGGCAACGGAAAGCTACGTGACTGCTCACTAAACCAGAGGAGTGGACCTCCAGGGCAACGGAAAGCTACGTGACTGCTCACTACACCACAGAGGAGTGGACCTCCAGGGCAACGGAAAGCTACGTGACTGCTCGCTAAACCAGAGGAGTAGACCTCCAGGGCAACGGAAAGCTACGTGACTGCTCACTAAACCAGAGGAGTGGACCTCCAGGGCAACGGAAAGCTACGTGACTGCTCACTAAACCAGAGGAGTGGACCTCCAGGGCAACGGAAAGCTACGTGACTGTTCACTAAACCAGAGGAGTAGACCTCCAGGGCAACGGAAAGCTACGTGACTGTTCACTAAACCAGAGGAGTAGACCTCCAGGGCAATGGAAAGCTACGTGACTTTTCACTAAACCAGAGGAGTGGGAGATGCTAAGTCCGGTGCTACAGACACACCCCCTCTATGAGAGTCACACAGGCACAAATCTGGCGCAGGTACTGCTAGGAGCAGCTAGGAGCATCTAGGAGAGTGGAAGCTAAAGAGGCCCAATAGCAATATCCCAACCACCACAGATAATGCCAAGAACCAAGTAAATGCAGTGATAGAGGCTGGACTGGGGCCAAAGATAGCTTGCTTTGCACATGTGATCAATTTAGCATCCCAAAGGGGAATCTCAGTGAACCAGATGGACCGTCTCCTTGGGAGGATCAGGAAGGTGGCTTCCTTTTGCCACCGAAGCACAACAGCCACTCATGTGCTTTAGACCAAGCAAGAAATGTTACAGCTACC
This sequence comes from Salmo trutta, assembly GCF_901001165.1. NCBI lineage: Eukaryota > Metazoa > Chordata > Actinopteri > Salmoniformes > Salmonidae > Salmo > Salmo trutta. The sequence continues at coordinate 19,894,984 of NC_042980.1, forward strand.
GACCCACAAGCTCATACACCATGTCACAAGATAGCGCTCTATGTCATAAGTGGAGTTCCATCTTGAGCAGCAGGCAGCTGTATACTCTGCACTGACAGACAAGAACCTGAAAAAAAAGAGACATCGTCACCTTGTCTGATGACGTGAAAGCGGCAGAGGAGGTCCTCCAGGTGCTCAAACCCCTCAAAACGGTTACAACCCTACTGAGCACTGAAACTGCACCGTATGTGTCCATGATCCTATCTCTGAAAACAAGGATTCTACAATCTATGGCCCCAAGTGTGGAAGATAGCACCATCACTAGAGATGTCAAGGCTGCCATTAGAGAGGACCTGATCCCCAGATACCCCCCTAATGTACAGGACTACCTTCATAGTTCTACTGCACTGGATCCAAGGTTCAAGTCCCTGTCTGTTCAAGTCCCTGTCTCACCTAGACCCTGCCTTACGCCGGAGGACATACAGTGATCTCACCACTGAGACTGTGGCCACTGAAGAGGTAAAAAAAGAAGAGTGAATTACTTAGATAAATATACTGCAGTCTATGCTATTGCTATTAGAATCATTCATTTTTGATTTAGAATAATAATGGCTTTTATTAAATGTTATTGCCACAATTATAGTTGTATGAAATATGAAAATATATAATGAGTTAGTTTAATAGATCAAGTCATTTTTTCTGCAGGGTCAAGCCACAGAGCTGACAGGAGCAGAATCAGAGGCATCTCCTCCACTAAATCATTTGGCTGTGAAGGAGCTTTTCGGGGAGACCTTTATGAGCAAGGACACAGGCAAGACGTTTGCCAACACCATCAAAGAGGTGGCATCATCCTACAAGGCAGAAAGCAGCATTCCAGTGGATGGTGATCCACTGGCATAGTGGATAAGCAATGAATGTAAATACCCTCACATTGCCATGAAGGCAAGATGCTACCTGGCTGTGCCTGGCACTCCAGTTCCTAGTGAGAGGGTGTTCTCCACGGCAGGGGACATAGTGACTGCAGAGGTCTCCCCTCTCCCCAGACAATGTAGACATCCTCATCTTTTAGAAAAATCATTTGAAGTTATAAGCTCAGGTCTGCTTTCTTTCTTTTTTTTGATGTGGACACAGGCTATTTATTAATTCACTATTGTTCAAATCAAATCAAATTTATTTATATAGCCCTTCGTACATCAGCTGAAATCTGAAAGTGCTGTACAGAAACCCAGCCTAAAACCCCAAACAGCAAGCAATGCATGTGAAAGAAGCACGGTGGCTGGGAAAAACTCCCTAGGAAAAACTCCTGAGAAAGGCCAAAGGAAGAAGGTATCATGCCTCATATTGCACTTTAATTTAACAATTGAGTATTGAATATTTTATTTAAACATTGAAAAGGTCCTTGCTTTAAGTAATAAATGGAAAGCAAAGTTATTTGTCTCCCTTATTTTTTTTGCTGATCTGAAAAACGATCTGCTCTGCGACTCGAAATTGTGATCCGTTGCACCACTAGTTATAACATTGCAGTTCAATTAACATTGTTGCCAGCAATTACAATCCATGAATGTGTGATAAGGACATTGAATGTGGAAAGAAAGAAAAAACACAATAAGTACATGTTTTTCCTTATTATATCCTCTTTAATATATCTTAAAAAATTGATATACAATCTGAGAAAGAAAAGGAGGATTTAAACTGAGGAACAGACAGACCCTCCCGAGCCCCACAGAGAACTAGGCTAGCTGGACCAGTAAAATAAGGAGTGTGGGGCTAGGAACCAGAGCATGCTAAAAACAAGTCACATGAACCCCTGTCCATTTGAACACACACACACACACACACACACACACACACACACACACACACACACACACACACACACACACACACACACACACACACACACTTCAACACACACTCCTCTAACATACCTACTGTAAAATACACCACCTCCTGGTCACATACATTTTGCCTCATGCAAACATGTGAATACAATTTTTTCATACAGTGATGACACTGAATCTAATGTTCCAATATGCACACATACAGGCACAAAGCCAGCCCAGGCAAAGCCAAGCAACAAACCCACACACTCAAAGATATACATATCTCTCACATATACACACACACATACAGAGGGGGACATTCAGACACATGAGGACATGCATACAGAGGAGACCACAGGCCCTTCCCTTTAGACACCTCACTTGCCTCACAACAGAGGACTCTCATACACAACCCAGCAGAGAAGAGAGCCCTCGTATTCCCCCTACCTCCATGGGGGCAGAGGAGAATGCATGAGTGTGGTGGGGCCTAAGAGAGTGGAGGGAGAAATGTCAGGAAGGAGGATGGAGCAAGACAGACAGACTTTCAGAGGCACAGTGCCCTCTACGTTTGGCTTCCCCAGAGGTCAGGGGAGCTGAGATAAGGTCAAGGTTCAGGTGTGGTGGTAGAACTTGTACTGTGGTACAGCTTGAGTCTTTTCCTAGGAGCTTCATCTGGACAGTGTTACAGTGTGTCTGGGGCACCGGTAAATTGTGTGCCCCTGTGGATGAGTGAACAGAACAGACAGGAAGTGGGCGTGTGAAGTGGTACCCTATTCCCTATGTAGTGCACTACTTCTGACCAGGGCCTATAGGGCTCTTGTCAAAAGTAGGGTAATATACAGGGGTGCCATTTCAGACGTACGCTGAGTGAAGTGGACACTAGAATGGGGACTGACTGGGTCGGTGGCACTTGTCATTCACATGCTGTCTGATGAGGTGGGTGTGGGCGGGGGAGTGCAGGCCTTGAATGAGTGACATAACAGAGATGTTGTTTTTCCAGCTGTGTGTGTTTCTGTGTGGCTGGGTGGGTGTGCATGCACAACCAAGTGCTGTGTGTTGTGAGTAACTAGTTGAGTGTGTTTGCTTTTCAATGTGCGTGAAGGGATTCTGTGTGTGTGTGTGTGTGTGCGTTCGTGTGCATTTCCTTTGCAACCAGACATGGCAGGCACTAGAACTGAGAAACACTAACAGATATTCTCTCTCTTTGATTCGTCAATTCTTAAATAACAGCTAAGTGGATTGGTTAAATCCCGGGTCCTCACTGCCACATGCGCTCACTATTATTGGCTCAGACACACAGAGAGGCCCCGTCATTGGACAATCCCTGCGGTGACGCAGCATGATTACTCTAGGACACTCAGGGCAATTAAAGCATAATCCCTCAAACTTTTAAAAAACAATTTTTCTTGTAAATCTTTTTTTCTTTCAGCGTCATCGTATTGCAGTCAGGGCGTGTCAGCAATGTGCAGCGGTTGGTTGGTTGACGAGACGTTAGGGGGCGGGATTCAGCTGCGCAGTCGAAGAAAGGGGGGGTTGCAGGCAGCCGGCGCAGCTGACGCAGTCATCATCTTGCATAGTGCTTGATGTAATCTTGAACCTTATTCCGGAAATCCTCCTAGAGCAAGACACACAAACAACATCAGTGAGCTTTTCTGGATCTACTGTACATCCTTGTTTACATTTTTACAAACATCTTACCTCCAACTGCTCTGAAAATCTTTAGGCCAATATGCATACAGTGGGTTCATCAGTTTAAATGACTTTGAGCGAGACATTCAATAACAATCCAGTAAGCTGCTTCAGGGGTTGATGCCAGTGATACAGTGGGATGAAAACATTACCAACAAACCCTGCGCACTTCCTGGCAAGCAAAACATGATACGACCACTGAGGGCACGGCAACAGCCAGAGCTATGAAAACATTACCGCAGAGCATCCGTCCGGCCAGGGAATACGGTCCCCATTGCCAGACTGTGGAGATGGAGGTAGATACGGAGGGCCCTGCTAAAGCTCTGGCTCCGGGTAAACAGCCTCCAACAACAAGATGCCTGAGAGGAACCCAGGAGGGCTCAGGATTCCTCAATTAGCTCTGCTGGCCAGTTGTTCTCTACCCAGTACCAGGCTGTAAATAGCCCCAGTCTACAGGGAGTCTGGAGGAACGCAGTGAACAGCCCATCTTTGCTCTGTCTGTCTGTGACCACCTCTGTTTCCCCAGCCGGTGCATACACAGTGTGGTGGGCCTAATTGATCCTTCTGAATGGTATGGAACACTATAGTGCAGTACCTCCCCTACAGAACTGGGAGGTTAAAGCTTGGGCCAGAGTGAGTGTGTGTGTCTGCCATGAGGGGGTGTGTGGGTGTGTGTGTGTGTGTGTGTGTGTGTGTGTGTGTGTGTGTGTGTGTGTGTGTGTGTGTGTAGAGTTTATATGAAATAAAGTCAAATTAATTCCCATGAGCCTGTCTGGGGACAGTGTGCTCGATGATTGAGAGGAGAAATGGAGCCAGGTTGGCATGGCAGCGTACGTAGCGGCACAGGTGGCAGGAGCAGCTCAAGGCGATTGATATCCTTGGCTCTGTTTGTCTCTCCTGGGTCAGCTTGCCCCCTGCCCTTTTCCTTTTCCAGGGCCAGCTATATTAAATCACACCAGCTCAGGTCATGCACAGCACAGTTCTGAGAGCAACAACGAACGCATCCAACAAAAGCCTGTTTTCTGCTCTTCTCACTAGTGGTCCAGGATTTGGGTTCGATTGGGAATTGATGAGGTTAGAAGGGGGTGGAGTCCGCTAAAAGACTACACAGCCCTGGTATCAGGAGACAAGGCAAGTGAAAGAAGCAACTGTAAACCCTTCTCCAATCTGCACAGGGACATCCCATTGACATCAACACATTATTTACCCATCAAGCTCCAGTTTCACAGATGCACGTTTCCCAAGATAGGATTCATTCCTTTGAGAATAAGCTCAGAATGAGGCTTGGTCAGGGCTGGAAAAGGCCAGAAGAGTCTCAGACAACAACAACCATGCCAACAACAACTTATGGAGATAAGCGCGAGACACAATGCTTTAAAATGGTGACGACTTTAGGACAAATGTGTGTGGCTGACTTACAATTGACATTTTAGTCATTTAGCAGACAATCTTATCCAGAGAGACTTACAGTTAGTACTAGACTTAGTTCCTAGCATGCCATCTAAAAGAGCCCGGGCCTGCTACTCAATAGCTTACTTTACCCTCAGGGAAAAACAATTAGCACTACAGATCTCTCTCTCCGTCCGACGTTGCATGAAAGCTTGTATGCAAATGTAGACGAATATCACAATCAGACGGCTGGTTGGTAAGCTGCTATTTGAGTCATAATCCATCCTACTGGGTCTCCACAGTCCTTAACGAAAGCCAGAGGGCAGATGACCTGGGGGGTAGATTATGACGTTGGTCTGTTATGTGAAACTCCAAGGACGTGGGGAGGACAGAGACAGATATGGAGGAGGAAAGCAGTGCGGAAACCAACCAAACAAAGCCTGTAGTTGAGGCAGACACTGACTGACGGACTAACGTTAGCGGCCATCCATTAGTGAACTGAACCATGTAACCTTTCCTACTGAATTAGCTCACATCCTCCCAGCAGGCAGGTACACCAGTGTTCAAAACACCTCTTCTGTTCAAAACACCTCTTCAAGAGGTAAATGAATTAATGCAAATGGCTGTACTTCGCCTTGGGTGGAATGTGCTCTAGCTTTACAGTCAGGCCATAGCAACAGAGCAAAGTAAATATCACTAAGTTAAAGAGCCCTCAGCACAGCTAGGCAGACAAAACAGAGACTTTGAACTAACAGTTAGAACAGGGACCCCGGAACACTCCAAGCTGAGACCTTGGGGGATTCAACTGCTGCACCCCCCACTTTACATAACTCTGCAGCCTTGCTAAATATTTTGGCAGTGAGCCGAGCGCAGCACAGAGCTTGAAATAGCCCCCCCACGTATTTCTGCGTATTAATCTGCCCCATTAAAACAATCTGAAGTGTTTGTGGTCATGTGGGCCTTTCTTCCCTGGCTAAAAGCGTTTTGATATACCTCTGTATGCAGAATGTTACAAAGAAACAAATATTGGGGGGGAGATTTATATTAAGTTATACTATGACTACTCAACATAACAATGGAGATGAATGATGACATTCAGAACAGTTCTTTGACATACAAGTCAATGTCATCAAACGAATTCAAAAGTAAAAGTGCAGATATAAATCAACCTAGTCCTGCAGATTTATAAACCATTTTCCTCAGGGAATAGGTCAAAACTACATACTGTCCCTCCCCTGCTACAGCGAATACAGGAAAAGAGACAAGCTGAATTTCCTGTCAGATCTCATCAATGTCACTGTTTTGACTCCCAGGGACATGATTATTACACACGACTGGCAGAGATGACATGCGCTCTGAAACCCTCAGTCACTCTTTGGTTTGGCAATTCAGACGTTTTCAGAAACCAAACTGACCAATCAATGGCCTTCAGTAACCCTGTGACATGATTTGTAACACCAAACAAGGTTACTTCAGAACACAGGGCTGCATGGCCCCTCTCCTCCATGTCCTTTACATTTACATAGTCATTTAGCAGACACTCTTATCCAGAGCGACTTACAGTTAGTGCATTCATCTTAAGATAGCTGGCTGGGGCAACCACATTTCTCAGTCATAGTAAGCAAATGTTTTCCTTTAAAGTAGCGATCAGCAAAGTCAAGTGCGGGTGTTCGTTCACAGAAGGCTGTTGGATTATTTCAGATACTTGACCTTTTTGTATATGTCATCCAGAGATGTTCTCCACTGCACCGTTTTGCGACAGTTTGGAGCATCTGCAGAGTCACCCTCAAACACTCACCCCTCCAGCTCAAAAAGTCTGATAGCCCAAATTGGATGTAATCTGTCCAGATGGGAACAGACAGCTCAACATAGCATTAATGTGAGTCTACTGTGTGTTCCTGTCCCGACGCTACTGTGTAGGGACAGCACCTGCCGTGCTAGACCTGCTGCACACACCACCACTGCTACAGGTAGGGTAGGAGCAGCAGTCAAGCTATGTAAAAGGCAATCACATCACCTGAACACCAACTCAGCAGACGCTGTCAGGGAAGACCGCAGGGGTGGGAGAGAGGAAGGGGTGGAGTGGTAGGAAACGAGACCTCCTGATGGCACTCATCTCGCACTCTATCACTTCGAATCCCCCTCTTCCTCTTTCCTCCCCATCAGGACTAGGGATAGAACATTTCAGAGCCCTCTGGCTCACCTGGTAACGTGATCAGTTTGCACCGATTCAGGTCAGATCATGTCAGGTAGAACTAGCGCTGAAGGTGGCCCACAGCCAGCAAGGTGTTACAAATACTAGATAGCCCGACAGAAGATCACACAGAGGCCAGATGAGCTAGTGATTTCAAAGAATTATTGTCAGAAAGAAAGTTGACAAAACTACTTGTGACAACATTTCTGCAGCGTCAAAGTTTTCACTTCACAAAACTGACACTCTATACTAAGCGCTAAAGACCACCGTGGTTCAACCATCCAGAACCATGTAGAACCAGACCCAGTCACATGGATGCTGGGTTCTTTTCACGTGCAAACAAACAGCCAGTTGATTGGCTATTGATCCAGTGTGAGACAGATTGTTAGCACAGTAAAGATACTGGTTCTGGAGTGGTTGGAGATCCATAGATCTGCATTAGGATGCAGTCAGAAGACCACAGAGTCCCTCAAGAGAGCATTATGCAAAGCCTTCGTTAAGCCATCGGATGGTGCAGTATGGCTGACCATGCTAGAATACCTGAGTGACTAATCATCAGTCAAAACGTGGCTGTTAGTTTGCTGTGGCCAACCTTAAATCAACCATTTTCTGTGGCATTGCAATAGTTAATGTGATGTCCAAAAGTATTTGGACAGTAACAATTATTTTGTTTGTTTTGGCTCTGTACTCCAGCAATTTGGATTTAAAATGATACAATGACTAGGTTGTAGTAGAGATGATCAGCTTTAATTTGAGGGTATTTTCATCGGGGTCAAAAATACAGTACTTTTTGTACATAGTGCCCCCATTTTATGGAAATAAAATAAAAGTATTTGGACAAATTCACTTATACAATTTATTCGGAAAGTATTTAGACCCCTTGACTTTTTCCACGTTGTTACAATACAGCCTTATTCTAAAATTGATTAAATATTTTTTCCCCCCCCATCACCAATCTACACAATACCCCATATTGTTGCAAATGTATAAAAAAAAAGAAAAGAAATATCACATTTAGATAAGTATTCAGACCCTTTACTCAGTACTTTGTTAAAGCGATTACAGCGTCGAGTCTTCTTGGGTATGACGCTACAAGCTTGGCACACCTGTATTTGGGGACTTTCTCCCATTCTTCTCTGCAGATCCTCTCAAGCTCTGTCAGGTTGGATGGGGAGCGTCACTGCAAAGCTATTTTCAGGTCTCTCCAGAGATGTTTGATCGGGTTCAAGTCCAGACTCTGGCTGGGCCACTCGAGGACATTGAGACTTGATCCGAAGCCACTCCTGTGTTGTCCTGGCTGTGTGTTTAGGGTCGTTGTCCTGTTGGAGGGTGAACCTTCGCCCCAGTCTGAGGTGCTGAGTGCTCTGGAGCAGGTTTTCATCAAGGATCTTTCTGTACTTTGCTCTGTTCATCTTTCCCTCGATCATGACTAGTCTCCCAGTCCCTGCCGCTGAAAAACATCCCCTCAGCATGATGCTGCCACCACCATGTTCAGACGTGACACTTGGCATTCAGGCAAAAGAGTTCAATCTTGGTTTCATCAGATCAGAGAATCTTGTTTCTCATGGTCAGAGTTCTTTAGGTGCCTTTTGGAAAACTCCAAGCGGGCTGTCATGTGCCTTTTACTCAGGTGTGGCTTCCATCTGGCCACTCTACCATAAAGACCTGATTGGTTGTCCTTCTGGAAGGTTCTCCCATCTCCACAGAGGAACTCTGGAGCTCTGTCAGTGTGACCATTGGGTTCTTGGTTACCTCCCTGACCAAGGCCCTTCTCCCCCGATTGCTCAGTTTGGCCGGGTGGCCAGCTCTAGGAAGAGTCTTGGTGGTAACAAACTTTTTCCATTTAAGAATGGTGGAGGCCACTGTGCTCTTGGGGACCTTCAATGCTGCAGAAATGTTTTGGTACCCTTCCCCTCATCTGTGCCTCGACACAATCCTGTCTCTGAGCTCTACGGACAATTCCTCCGACCTCATGGCTTGGTTTTTGCTCCGACTTCCACTGTCAACCATGGGACCTTATATAGAAAGGTGTGTGCCTTCCCAAATCATGTCCAATCAATTGAATTTCCCCACAGGTGGACTCCAATCAAGTTGTAGAAACATCTTAAGGATGATCAATGGAAACAGGATGCACCTGAGCTCAATTTCGAATCTCATAGCAAAGGGTCTGAATACTTATTTTTAATACATTTGCAAAAATATCTAAAAAACTGTTTTTGCTTTGTCATTAAGGGGCAATATGTGTAGATTGATGAAAAAATATAGAATTGAATCAATTTTAGAATAAGGCTGTAACGTAACAAAATGTGGAAAAAGTCAAAGTGTTCGAAGACTTCCCGAATGTACTGTATGTGTATTAAAGTAATAAAAAGTTGAGTATTTGATCCCATATTCTTAGCACACAATGACTACATCAAGCTTGTGACTCCACAAGACTTGGAATCATTGCAGTTTGTTTTGGTTGTATTTCAGATTATGTTGTGCCCAATTTAAATGAATGGTAAGTAATTATTGGTGGAGACACTTATTGTAAATAAGAAAATAATGTGTTTCAATCTGAACACTTGTACATTAATGTGGATGGTACCATTATTACAGATAAACCTGAATGAATCGTAAATAATGAGTGAGAAAGTTAGAGGCACAAAGATCATACCCCCAAGACATGGTAACCTTTTACCATAACAAGGGGAGGTTTGTGGGGGTATGATATTTATGCCTTTCCCACTCATCATTATTCATGATTCATTCATGATTATCCGTAATCATGGTAGCATGCACATATTCAGAAAAATATTATTTCCTTATTTACAATAAAAGTGACTAAAATAACACTACATTATTTACCATTGGGCACAACATAATCTGAAACACCTAAAATGGGGGGACTACGTACAAAAAGTGCTGTAATTTCTCAACAGTTATGGATGAAAATACCCTCAAATTAAAGCAGACAGACTGCACTTTAACCTCATATGGTATCGTTTCAAATCCAGGGTGCTGGAGTACAGAGCCAAAACAACAAAATGTGCCACTAGCCAAATACTTTTGGACCTCACTGTATGTGTGTGTACCACAATGACATGACAAAGTATAAGTCCAATATGCCTTTGTGTTTCTGACAAAGACATAAGATAAGGTCAAGAAAGTCATCATGCCTGGCTAATCATCGGCCTCTTTAGTTTTAAGGTCAACAGTCAAATGGCAGCCCCATGTGGGTTCAGTCTGTTCCGTTCTGGTATGTTCCATCTTCCACAGCACTACTGTATGCCCCCCCCAACCCCTCCCAGCTGACAATAGAATAACAACGCAGTCAGAGAGCATTGAGCACTGGGGGAGTTCCGCTTCAAGCCTACTGTCTCTACGGTTGTTGCTGAACCAACGATAAAGCTGGAAAAAGGCCTGTTCTCAGTAGGAGGTCAGATCCATTTGACTGGATGGCTGTTGTTTTTCCTACTGTGGGATGGGGTATCTGCAACACCACTGCTGCAACATGACTCCGTTACTATTAAAAGCCCTAGTTTCCTCTCGAGAGGGAGAGAGAGAGTTTGAGGCCAAGCTTCCTGTGATGAGAGTCAGCTGGGAGTCCACTGCATCAGTATGGTGATTACATGGTCATTTAGCATCACTATGCTATGTGGCGGACGTGTGAGCCGTGGTTTCCCAGTACCCTCTGACACACATCCCACAATTCCCTCCGCACAAAGACTTGATGTTCAGTCGGCATGCCACAAAGCTACAGAGTCAGGGGAGACCAAGAGATTGGACACTCCTCACAAATGCCACGGCCCTCACGTTGAGAACCACAAACTGTGGACGTCACACTCGGCAGGGGCTTGCGAGAGGCAGCTGGGACAACTACTGTGCATATCTGTGTTAGTGTGAGGGAGTATGTAGAGTACATGAGCCCCTGCTCCTTTTAAGTTCCTTGGCGTCCACATCACTAAGAATTGAACATGGTCCACACACACCCGCATAATCGTGAAGAGGGCATGACAGCACCTCTTCCCCCTCAGGAAGCTGAAAATATTTCTCATGGTCCCTTGGATCCTCAAAAAGTTCTACAGCTGCACCATCGACAGCATCTCGACTGGCTGCATCACCGCTTGGTATGGCAAGTGTACCGTCCTTGACCTCAAAGTGCTAGAGGGTGGTGCGTACTGCCATTATGCTGCAATAGTTTGTGTCGGGGGTCTAGGGTCAGTCTGTTATGTCTGGAGTATTTCTCCTGTCTTATCAGGTGTCCTGTGTGAATTGAAGTATGCTCTCTCTAATTCTCGCTCTCTCCCTCTCCTCCCGGAGAACCTGAGCCCTGGGACCATGCCTCAGGACTACCTGGCCTGATGACTCTTTGCTGTGCCCAGTCCACCTGGTCGCGCTGCTGCTCCAGTTTCAACTGTTCTGCCTGCGGCTATGGAACCCTGACCTGTTCACTGGACGTGCTACCTTGTTCCGGACCTGCTGTTTTCGACTCTCTCTAACGCTGAATGCTCGGCTATGAAAAGCCAACTGACATTTACTCCGGAGGTGCTGACCCGTTGCACACTCTACAACCACTGTGTGGTTATTATTATTTGACCCTGCTGGTCATCTATGAACGTTTGAACAGCTTGGCCATGTACTGTTATAATCTCAACCCGGCACAGCCAGAAGACTGGCCACTTCAAAGAGCCTGGTTCCGCTCTAGGTTTCCTCCTAGGTTCCTGCCTTTCTAGGGAGTTTTTCCTAGCCACAGTGCTTCTACATCTGCATTGCTTGCTGTTTGGGGTTTTAGGCTGGGTTTCTGTATAGCACTCTGTGACATCAGCTGATGTAAAAAGGTCTTTCTAAATAAATTTGATTGTTTGATCCAGGACCTCTATATCAGGCGTTGTCAGAGGAAGGCCCGGAAAATTGCCAAAGTCTCCAGCCAAACAAGCAATAGACTTCACTCTGCTAACATCTGAAAACAGCACCGGAGCATCGGCTATTGGACCAACAGGCTCCGAGACAGCTTCTACCCCCAAGCCATAAGACAGCTAAGTAGTCATAAGACTGCTAAATGGTTAATTAAATGGTTACCCAGACTATCTGCACTGCCTCTATGCACACTCACAAGAATATATGTCTATACACACTCACTACATAGACACAATAACAAAACTCACACAAATTCACTACATTCGCATGCAAGCACGCACACACACGAATACCGACATCACAAACACAAGCACTTTTACACTCACCATATCCTGCTGCTACTCTGTTCTTTATTTTTAATCTTATTATTATCCATCCTTGAAGCATAGTAACTTTACCCTGCTTTCATGTACATACCTATCTCTAATATATTGATCTGGTACAACCTGTATATAGCTACATTTTTGTGTATTTTATTCCTGTGTTACTGTGTTACTGTGTGTGTGTGTGTGTGTGTGTGTATATATACATTTATATCTGAAGTTTACATACACCTTAGCCAAATACATTTAAACTCAGTTTTTCACAATTACTGAAATTTAGTCCTAGTAAAAATTCCCCGTCTTAGGTCAGTTAGGATCACCACTTTATTTTAAGAACGTGAAATGTCAGAATAATAGTGGAGAATGATTTATTTAAGCTTTTATTTCTTTCATCACATTCCCAATGGGTCAGAAGTTTACATACACTCAATTAGTATTTGGTAGCATTGCCTTTCAATTGTTTAACTTGGGTCAAACGTTTTGGGTAGCCTTCCACAAGCTTCCCACAATAAGTTGGGTGAATTTTGGCCCATTCCTCCTGACAGAGCTGGTGTAACTGAGTCAGGTTTGTAGGCCTCCTTGCTCGCACACACCTTTTCAGTTCTGCCCACAGATTTTCTATAGGGTTGAGGTCAGGGCTTTGTGATGGCCACTCCAATACCTTGACTTCGTTGTCCTTAAGCCATTTTGCCACAACTTTGGAAGTATGCTTGGGGTCATTGTCCATTTGGAAGACCCATTTGCGACCAAGCTTTAACATCCTGACTGATGTCTTGAGATGTTGCTTCAATATATCCACATAATTTTCCTATCTCATGATGCCATCTATTTTGTGAAGTGCACCAGTCCCTCCTGCAGCAAAGCACACCCACAACACAATGCTGGCACCCCCGTGCTTCACGGTTGGGATGGTGTTCTTCGGCTTCCAAGCCTCTCCATTTTTCCTCCAAACATACTGATGGTCATTATGGCCAAACAGTTCAATTTTTGGTTTCATCAGACCAGAGGACATTTCTCGACAAAGTACGCTCTTTGTCCCCAAGTGCAATTGCAAACTGTAGTCTAGCTTTTTTATAGCGGTTTTGGAGCTGTGGCTTCTTCCTTGCTGAGCGGCCTTTCAGGGTATGTTGACATAGGACTCGTTTTACTGTGGATATAGATACTTTTTTTTACCCGTTTCCTCCAGCATCTTCACAGGGTCCTTTGCTGTTGTTCTGGGATTGATTTGCAATGCTACCAAATACTAATTGAGTGTATGTAAACTTCTGACCCACTGGGAATAAAAGCTGAAAGAAATAATTCTCTCTACTATTACTCTGACATTTCACGTTCTTAAAATAAAGTGGTGATCCTAACTGACCTAAGACAGGGAATTTTTACTAGGATTAAATGTCAGGAATTGTGAAAAACTGAGTTTAAATGTATTTGGCTAAGGTGTATGTAAACTTCCGACTTCAACTGTACACACACACACACACACACACACGAGTTTGGGGTCACTTAGAAATGTTTTTGAAAGAAAAGCACATTTTTTGTCTATTAAAATAACACCAAATTGATCAGAAATACAGTGTAGACATTGTTAAATGTTGTAAATGACTATTGTAGCTGGAAACGGCAGATTTTTATGGAATATCTACATAGGAGTACAGAGGCCCATTATCAGTAACCATCACTACTGTGTTCCAATGGCACGTTGTGTTAGCTAATTCAAGTTTATCATTTTAAAAAGGCTAATTGATCATTAGAAAACCCTTTTGCAATTATGTTAGCACAGCTGAAAACTGTTGTCCTGATTAAAGAAGCAATAAAACTGTCCTTCTTTAGACTAGTTGAGTATCTGGAGCATCAGCATTTGTGGGTTCAATTACAGGCTCAAAACGGCCAGAAACAAAGAACTTTCTTCTGAAACTCAACAGTCTATTCTTGTTCTGAGAAATGAAGGCTATTCCATGCGAGAAATTGCCAAGAAACTGAAGATCTCGTACAACGCTGTGTACTACTCCCTTCACAGAACAGTGCAAACGGGCTCTAACCAGAATAGAAAGAGGACTGGGAGGCCCCGGTGCACAACTGAGCAAGAGGACAAGTACATTAGAGTGTCTAGTTTGTGAAACAGATGCCTCACAAGTCCACAACTGACAGCTTCATTAAATAGTACCGGCAAAACACCAGTTTCATCGTCAACGGTGAAGAGGCGAATCCGGGATGCTGGCCTTCTAGGCAGAGTTTCTCTGTCCAGTGTCTGTGTTCTTTTGCCCATCTTAATCTGTTATTTTTATTGGCCAGTCTGAGATATGGCTTTTTCTTTGCAACTCTGACTAGAAGGCCAGCATCCCGGAGTCGCCTCTTCACTGTTGACATTGACTGGTGTTTTGCGGGTACTATTTAATGTCAAAGTGGAATTATGTTTTTAGAGATTTTTACACATTAAAAATGAAACTCGGAAATATCTTGAGGCAATAAGTATTCAACCCTTTTGTTATGGGAAGACAAAAGTTCAGGAGTAGACATTTGCTTAACAAGTAACATAATAAGTTGCATGGACTATGTGCAATAACAGCGTTCATCATGATTTTTGAATGACTACCTCATCTCTGTACCCCACACATACAATTATCTGTAAGGTCGAGCAGTGACTTTCAAACAGATTCAACCACAAAGACCAAGGATGTTTTCCAATGCCTCGCAAAGAAGGGCAACATTTAAAAAAATAAAAAAGGTAGATATTGAATATCCCTTTGAACATGGTGAAGTTATTAATTACACTTTGGATGGTGTATCAATCACCCAGTCACTACAAAGATAGACATCCTTCCTAACTCAGTGGCCGGAGAGGAAGGAAACTGCTCAGGGATTTCACCATGAGGCCAATGGTGACTTAAACAGTTACAGAGTTTAATGGCTGTGATAGGAGAAAAATGAGGATGGATCCACAAAAGAAGGAAGCTTATACAGAGTAAAAAATATTCCACAACATGCATCCAGTTTGCAACAAGGCACTAAAGTAATACTGCAAAAAATGTGGCAAAGCAAGTACATTTTTGTCCTGATTTCAAAGTGTTATGTTTAGGGCAAATCCAATACATCTATATTTTCAAGCATAGTGGTGGCTGAATCATGTTATGGGTTATGCTTGTAATCAAAGGACTGGGGAGTTACAGGGGAAAAATAAACCTTTAAGCAGGACAATAACCTAAAACACATGGCCAAATATACACTGGAGTTGTTTACCAATAGTGGCCTAGTTACAGTTTTGAGTTAAATCGGCTTGAAAATCTATGGCAAGATTTGAAAATGGCTGTCTAGCAATGCTCAACAACCAATTTGACATGGCTTGAATAATTTTTTTTTTAAAGAATAATGCTCAAATATTTTACAATTCAGGTGTGCAAAGCTCTTAGGGACTTACCCAGAAAGACTCAGAGCTGTCATCACTGCCAAAGGAGATTCTAACATGTATGGACACAGGGGGTTGAATATTTATGTAAATGACCCATTTCTGTATTTCATTTTCAATAAATTAGCAAAATTGTCTAAAAACATGTTTTCACTTTGTCATTATGGCGTATTGTGTGTCGATGGGTGAGAAAAAAATATTTTTAATACATTTTTAATTCAGGCTGTAATACTGAAAGCACTGTAGGTGCAGTGATACTATCAAGGGGAACCTGTTACAGTAGTGTATTAATGGAAACTTAACTAAAGGTGGTCTGACACAGGGCTTCCCAAACTGTGGGTTATACAATCAGGCCCCCATTGATTTTGTTATAATGTTGAGCATAAGAACACAACATTAGCCATGTCAAAATGCGTACAATTCCCGGAAATTAACGTAAAAACATCAATATTTTCTCTCAGCTCCACGGCAAAATGTATAGAATTGCAGGAAATTCGCTTTAAAACAACAACATTCTCTCTCCGCTGCAAAGATGATATTTTTTACTTATTATTTGGTCTGTTGATGTTTTTTTCACCGCTCAACCATTATGGTGGGTCGACTCAAAAGACAGCTCAATTGTTGGGTCACGAAGCAAAAAAGTTTGGGAACCACTGTTCTAACACAAGAGGATTTCTTTCTCCCTTCCTTATATTTTAACTCACCTTTGCAAAAAAAACAGCTCAGTGTAGTTATGGCAATGACATGTTTCCCTGAGTGTTTGGAAGCCCACTGTGTCCACTACTCTCTCTGTAATTGGTCGGAATGGCTCCTATGAACAACAACCTTAAGGCGTCTGCATACTAGGTTTTGTTTGCTCCTAGCAGAACTTGGCAAGGCAAAGTGAACGTCAGTGCCTCTCATAGTAACTTAAATAACCTTTGCTTGAAAAACAAAAAGGTCCCTCGAAACGCCATAGCCAGTACACACTTCGTCAAAATTATCAATCTGTAATTATTTTAAGGAGAAGAAGAAGGGAAAGGAAGAGGAGGAAAAGAAGAAGGGAGAAGGAGAAGAAAGGAGGAGAAAGAAGGAGGAGAAAATAAAGAAAATTAAAAAAGAAAAAGGAAGAAAAAGGAAGAACAAAAAGCAGAATGAAAAGGAGGACGGAAGGAAGAAGACTGAAGGAGGAGAGATTACAAGAGGTTTCCCTTTTAACTGTGGATTCATTGTCAGAGTAGAGAACACAATTTTGTGACTCAAAATGGGTCAAAATTCTACAAAGATCCAGGAAAAAAAAGACCTTGTGCATTTCAGGTAAAATTACAACCCAATGTTTATATCCCAGGACAAATTAGCTAGCAACACCAAGCTAGGTAAATGTCCATGAATGTTTGTGTTTCGACTTGTCCCCAAATTAATATAGTCGATTCACAGTTCGTTTTGATATTTCAACCTGCATGTCCTGATCGCGTCTGGTGTAAACTAACAAAATCAACATGTGCGCGTGGCCGGTGCAGTCAGCATGTTAGAAGGAACATTGCTCAGGACTGAAGAGACCAGAGGAAACCATCCATTGAAATCAATACTTCCTGTAGGTCTTGCCTTGTCTCCTCTCCGACATTAGTTTGGCCAATTCCTTCCTTCACTTTTATGTTCCGCTAGCCCAGTCTGGGTTTTTGGTGTGTGAAACCAACCAGAGTGACCATGTTACACTCCACTCTACACAGGCGGAGAGGGTGTGATGAAGACTGTGCAGATATCGACCCGCTGCGAGTGGCAAACAGTAATGAGGCATCAGGCATGATCTTAAATGTAAACCACAGCCCTGCTGTTGACATACTAAGCTGCTCTTGCTCTCTGAAGTTTAGCATACACTGTCTGTCTGGGGACTGGGGAGTACTGCAAGCCCCAGCCGAGCACCACTTGGGAGGGAGTGTGAGAGGTCCCAGAGAGGTCTGTCTCCTGCCGGGCATGGATAGCCCAGGCAGAATGAGACACAGCGTGAATCACAAATGGCACCCTATTCTCTATATAGGGCACTATATAGTGAGACAGACCAGCACAGTACCCAGTGGTTCCGAACGAAGTGTTCATTAGTGAGTTCTACAGAATAGCCCCACATTCCACTTCTAGAGCTTTCAGACCTTCTAAACACGTCCTACTTACTGATGCCCATGTAAGGTCATGGACAGGACATAGGGAAGATGACCTCCCTCCAGGTGGGCTGGTTGGTGTTACCTTATCGCGCAGATGATGCTCGGCCGCGTCGATGTTCAATGGGTCATCGAAGTTCAGTAGATCCTGAATGAAATAGAAAATGAGCTTGAGTCAGCAAAAGTTTACTAAAAACAGTTTCAGATAAACTAAAACCCACTAACCCAGATGAAAACAACAAACGTAACAGTCAGGCAAATGTTGTTGTCTGATACTAACAGCCACTGGCAGTATGCAATGTCACCCTGGATTTAAGTTAAAAGACAAAGTAATGTAATTAGCCGGTTGCCGTAGAGACGGTGTGCGTGGCGGGCGAGGCGCGGTGTGTTATTAAGGAGATAAAATGGCGGCTAGGCCTGTGTGTAGAGCGCCTCACTTCCTGATTAAGAGCTAAGCCTCAGGGCATGACTGAGCATCAGGCTGCATCATCATTGTGGGAAGCAGCCAGGAGAGGAGCGAAAGAGATGCTATCAACCCAATCAACAACAGTCGCTTACAGGAACACTTAACACGCTTCATTCTCCTTACTTACCTGCTTTCTCCTCAATGTTTACAGAAAATGCTTGGGGAATTGCTCGGAAAAACGGGTTTGTATGGTTTTATACATAAAATAGATAGGCTTTACAGTAACAACTCAGTCTATACCTGTTGTCATAAGAATAGAAACACATTTTAACATACAATGCATTCGGAAAGTATTCAGACCCCTTGACTTTTTTCCCATTTTGTTACGTTATAGCCTTATTCTAAAATGGATGAAATTGGGTTTTTGTCATCATCAATCTACACAAAAGCTGTTGTTTTTTTTTGAATTTTGTGCAAAAACATTCAAACTGAAATATCACATTTACATAAGTATTCAGACCCTTTACTTAGTACTTTGTTGAACCATATTTGGCAGTGATTACAGCATCGACTCTTCTTGGGTATGACGCTACAAGCTTGGCACAGCTGTATTTGGGGAGTTTCTCGCATTCTTCTCTGTAGATCCTCTCAAGCTCTGTCAGGTTGGATGGGGAGCGTTGCTGCACAACTATTTTCAGGTCTCTCCAGTGATGTGCGACCGGGCTCTAACTGGGCCACTCAAGGACATTGAGACTTGTCCCGAAGCCACTCCTGCGTTGTCTTGACTGTGTGCTTAGGGTCGTTGACCTGCTGGAAGGTGAACCTTCGCTCCAGTCCGAGGTCCTGAGCACTCTGGAGCAGGTTTTCATCAAGGATCTCTGTACTTTGCTCCGTTCATCTTTCCCCTCGATCCTGACTTGTCTCCCAGTCCCTGCCGCTGAAAAACATCTGCGCAGCATGATGCTGCCACCACCATGCTTCACCGTAGGGATGGTGCCAGATTTCATCCAGATGTGACGCTTGGCATTCAGGATAAAGTGTTCAATCTTGGTTTCATCAGAACAGAGAACCTGTCGTTCTGCCCCTGAACAAGGTAGTTAACCCACTGTTCCTAGGCAGCCATTGTAAATAAGAATTTGTTCTTAAATGACTTGCCTAGTTAAAGAAAGGTTAAATAAATAAATAAAAACAAAATGGTCTGAGAGTCTTTAGGTGCCTTTTGGCAAACTCCAAGCAGGCTGTCGTGTACTGAGGAGTGGCTTCCATCTGTCCACTCTACCATAAAGTGCTGCAGAGATGGTTGTCATTCTGGAAGGTTCTCCCATCTCCACAAAGGAACTCTAGAGCTCTGTCAGAGTGACCTCCCTGACCAAGTCCCTATATTGAATTTACTACAGGTGGACTCCAAGCTGTGGAAACACCTCAAGGATGATCAATGGAAACAGGATGAACTTGAGCTCAATTTCGAGTCTCATAGCAAAGGGTCTGAATACTTATGTAAATAAGGTATTTGTTGTTTTATCTTTAAATGTGCAAAAATGTATGGTTTCCGTCGTGTCTTTATTGTGTGTAGATTGCTGAGGATTTTTTTTTTTGTTACTTAATCCATTTTAAAATAAGGCTGCAACGTAACAAAAATTTGGAAAAAGTCAAGGGGTCTGAATACTTTCCGAAGGTACTGTAGATGTGATATGGTTTTGATAAAAAAAAAGGTACTTACGGTAAACAAGGAGTTCAATCCCCAGACTACATCCTGAAAGACACAGAAGCAACAGACAAAACATCAGCAGACATCCATAGCTCATCATAGTTTTATGTCCCATTAAAAGTCAAACTAAAACCAGTCAGTAACAACCGGGCCAATCGGTAAGCATTTGTGAGCCAACAAATTAACACAAACAAAATCGTTGAATGCCCTAATTGGATATCATCTGATTAGCTCTATTGTATCTAATGAAGATGGAACCTTTTCTGATTATCCAAGTGGTTTGCCTCTGGGAATGTATTAGGCAAATATCCTTGATGATTAAAACACTGAAGAACGGTATGATGGGTATTCATTAACATATATATTTTGAGGATATTAAAAAGAGGACACTGGCTCTGTTAATTGAGCATCTCCGTCTTCGCAAAGGGTGTGTTAATTCACGAATCATTAAACATAACGAGATGCCGACGGGCGACGTGTAAACAATAACCCTTACAAAATAGTTCTTAATGTACTAATGTATGCTAGCTTCACTTAGAGGACGTCAGTGTGGACATTCAACTCTATTCCCCTGCCAACTGATAATGCCATAGACCTGTCCCACAGAGGTTTAATACGTATTGACACATTCTGGAGAATAAATGAACTGAAGAGGGGGAAAAAACATGTTTTTGTTTTCTATTTAGTTGTCAGTTGGCTATGAGCTGAGATTGATGAGGAAAATAATGATCCAAAGCCCTGTCCAGTTCCAAATGTATTTGTTTGAGTAACAGGGTTAAAATAAGGACACTCCTCAGGGAATGAAAGGGTCAAATATAGCGTACTCCATAGGAAGTCATAAGGTTAACTCAAGAACACTCAGTTAAATCAAGTACACCTCAGGGAGTGATGTATGGGATCAATATCATGCCAAATGTATTGTGAACACACAGCATGCATTTTGTATTTGTGTATCATGATCTGTACAAATAAGTACCAATGCACAAATGTAAATCACTATCCAAACAAACACCTTATGATTTGCAAATCGATATATTGCATTTTTTATAACTGCAGATATGCAGGTCATTTCCAAGGGTCTTAAGTAAAATGACTGCCATAAAGATTTGCACATAGGAGAGATAAGCGCAAAACAAGACAGATATGGAAAACCTGCAACTCCATATTTGGAAGCGCTTAGGTCACCTGACTATTGGCAGGGATTTGACAACAAGAAAAAGAAAGTTCTCACGCGCAGAAAGCGATTTCTATAAATCACTGGTGGCCTCTCGTTCGGCCATGTTGATGCCTGCCTTTCAAGGCTGCAGAAATTATAGTATGGTAACCATAATATGTTAACCACTATGTCCAAGGTAAATAATTGAAACCCTAGCCCTATATTACTCTATATTTGCAACACTATTGCAGTGTACACCCATTCATCGCCCAAATAGTTGAATTAGCTGGCCTGTGTGATAGCACCACTAAATTAATAGATTCTCTTAAGTCTCAACTTCTTCGAAAAATAATTAAGCACACAGGACACCTACTTCGACATTGGCCCCTTTCAACCTTGATGAAAATTGGCCCTCTGTGATCAAGGAACATTTTAAAAGATATTTGAGGTGGGTTCTGGTGAGAGAAACCAAAATCGCATTGGCCAGGACACAAACAGTCAGTGTGTGTCACATATGAACAATGACCTGTTTCCATCACGGACCCTCAAGAGCTCTTGGCTGTGGCAGGAGCTGGTGCCGAGACAGGCTGCTGTTGATAGGGAGGCTGAGAAGGCTGGGCCCGCTGGATGGCAGTCAGCAGAGAGGGAAACCAGATACACGTGTCCATCTTCACATGAAATTAATGACCTTAAGTGACTGATTGGATGACTATTAAGGATGATCTGAACGGTGCCTCACTAAGGGCTTTTGCAACGGGAACAGGGACAACATAAGGGTAATAGAATGCCACAGCTGGGACAGAGGAGTGTTGGCAGCTGTGTTGGTCTGATCTCATATCCTACACCTCCCCTCTCCCTTTTGCATGCCTCTCCTGGGGAAACAGTTAGAGGCCTCAGGAATACTTATGTCTCCTTAATGCTCATCATCTGTGCAACATGAGACAGCAGCTGGATTATAATCACGTACAATGTATGACATTGTATCACACAAGCCAGCTAATTCAACTATTTTTATTTTTTTTCCACTCATTTTTTTCTCCCCAATTTCGTGGTATCCAATTGGTAGTAGTTACAGTCTTGTCTCGTTGCTGCAACTCCCATTCGGACTCGGGAGAGGCGAAGGTCGAGAGCCATGCGTCCTCCGAAACACAACCCAACCAAGCCGCACTGCTTCTTGAACCCGGAAGCCAGCCGCACCAATGTGTCGGAGGAATCACCGTAAACCTGGCGACCGTGTCAGCGTGCACTGCGCCCAGCCCGCAACAGGAGGCAAGGACATCCCTGCCGGCCAAACCCACCCTAACGACGCTGGGCCAATTGTGCGCCGCCCCATGGGCCTCCCGGTCGCGGCCAGCTGCGACAGAGCCTGGACTCGAACCCAGAATCTCTAGTGGCACAGCATTGCAGTGCCTTAGACCACTGCGCCACTCGGGAGGACCCAATTCAACTATTTGTTGCAAATATAGAGTAATCTAAGGATAGGGTTTCAATTATTTACGTTGGACATAGTGGTTAACATATTATGGTTACCACACTATAACTTCTGCAGCCTTGAAAGGCAGCATCAACATGGTCGAGAGGCTGCCAGCGATTTATAGAAATCGTTTTCTACGGGTAGAAATCTTTTTCAATGAATGCAAGTCCTTTCTACGCGTGAGAACATTTTTTCAACGACTAAAATGTGTTTTCTACGCGTGAGAACTTTTATTTTTCTTGTTGTCAAATCTCTGCCAAAAGTCAGGTGACTTAAGTGCTTCCAAATATGGAGTTGCAGGTTTGCCATATCTGTCATGTTTGTGCTTATCTCTCCTATGTGCAGATTTTTATGGCAGTCATTTTACTTAAGACCCTTGGAAATTACCTGTATATCTGCAGTTAACACTTTTTTTATGCAATATTTCGATTTACAAATACAAATCAAAAGGTGTTCATGGATAGTGAATTGCATTTATGGATAGTGATTTACATTTGTGGATTGGTACTTATTTGTACAGATCATAATACACGAATACAAAATGCATGCTGTGTGTTCACAATGCATTTGGCATGATATTGATGAGGTTAAACCAAAGACATTCAATGCATTGAAGGGGAGGATGAGAATGAGAGGCTCATTAGAATAAGGAAACAGTACTGTTAATGGATACCAACCATAACAGGGATTTCTAATGGTAGTAGCTACACATTGAAAATCAGATATATGCCTTGCAGAAAACAAAGGTGATGGGCCCAATTTGCTCTTATCACTTTGCCATTTCATTATAAAACAAAGGGTGGTCCCATCAAAAAATAGAAGACAATTGATTGCAAGTGAAGAAATAAAACGTTCTTGGAATAAAAAAATATTATCCTGGGCTGTGATACAAACTGCAGTGCTGGCAGAGGCCATGATTGACAGTTGGTGGATTTGCATTTAAATGAAATATAGTCAATACCTTTCTCTACAGGACCTGCCCTCTATTTTAATGATCTTATATCTCCATACGGTTGATCCCCATCTGGGATATATATATTTTTTAAAGAAGGTCCAGCTCTTGACCTTCAAATTACTACTGTGCATAATTAGCCTGATGTTTAAATTCCTTACAAATATCTGACTTGATTCTAATACAGGACCCACAGCTTGATGTAGACCATGATAAATAACAATACACAGAAGTAGTGGCCTATGACTTGTTAACAATGCACCATCCATCAGATAGCCTACCGTATCCGTTTTGAATGATGAATAAGAGAACCAACAACACACATTAACAAACAGGAAGATAGTCACCAGTCATTGCTCTTCCTCTGTTCTTGTTATTTCTAAGGTGATATCCTACAGGGAAACTAACCCGCAAAAGGCTCCATAACACCAAAAAGTTGAGGGCTATGGGACTTATCCAACAACTATATTAACTAGATGTTACAAGCCTTCCCTTGCCTGTGATTGCACTTAGTCTTCCTGTACCATTCACTTTGGGAATCTGGACTCTCCGCTGGTTTAAGGGGGCCTGGAGTTCTGGATACTATATGTAGACATATGTATCAGATCTGACTGCAACTACTAAAGAGCACTAACAAAGCGATAAGGATAACATAACCACTTGCATAAGCCAAAGGAGTCTATTTTTGAGTGAATAGTGAGACTGTGGGAGAAATTGTGGAGGAGGAAGAACTGAGGTTATGAAAGAGAAATGAGAACATGTAATATTGGCAGAAGTAAGTGTTGGGCATGTGAGTAGTGAATAGGATGGATAGACAAATTCTGAAAAACTATTTTTGTCAGGCAGGCTGCCGCTCCAAAATGAGTCAAGCATGGTTTGTTTGTGTGTGAGTGTAAAATAAATAGCTAAATGTGTGTGTATGCCTATGTTTATCTATTTGCACAGATGTTGTGCGTCTGAGTGACTGTGTGCGTGTGTACAGTCAGTGACGTAAAGTGCTTAAGTTAAACTACTTTTAGGTACTACTTAGGTCGTTTTTTTGGGTATCTGTACTTAACCATTTATATTTTTCACAACTTTTACTCCACTACATTCCTAAAGAAAATAATGTACTTTTCACATTTTCCCTGACACCCAAAAGTACTCGTTACATTTCGAAAGCTTAGCAGGACAGGAAAAAGGTCTAATTCACACAGTAATCAAGAGAACATCCCTGATCATCCCTACAGCCTCTGATCTGGCAGACTCACTAAACACAAATGCTTCGTTTGTAAATTATGTCTTAGTGTTGAACTGTGCCCCTGGCTATCCGTAAATTAAAAAAAACAAGAAAATCGTGGTCTGGTTTGCTTAATATTACACATTTTAAATTATTTATTTCTAATTTTACTTTTGATACTTAAGTACATTTTAAACCAAATACTTTTAGACTTTTACTCAAGTAGTAATTTACTGGGTGACTTTCACTTGAGTCATTTTATTTGAAGATATCTTTACTTTCACTCAAGTATGACAATTTGATACCTTTTTTCGCCACTGTGTACAGTGACTTCAGAAAGTAATCATACCCCTTGACTTACTCAACATTTTGTTGTTACAGCTTGAGTTGAAAATGGATTACATAGATTTTATTCTCACCCATCTACACACAATACCCCATAATGAGAATGTGACCACATGTATTTAGACATTTCTGAAAAACGTATTGAAAATAAAATACGGAAATCTCATTTACAGTGCATTCGGAAAGTATTCAGACCCCTTGACTTTTTCCACATTTGGTTACATTACAGCCTTATCCTAAAACAAATTAAATAAAAATCCTCATAAATCTACACACAATAACAAAGCAAAAAAGCCGTTTTACATTTTTACAAATGTATAGTTGAAGTCGGAGGTTTACATACACCTTAGCCAAATACATTTAAACTCAGTTTTCACAATTCCTGACTTTTAATCCTAGTAAAAATTCACTGTCTTAGGTCAGTTAGGATCATCACTTTATTTTAAGAATGTGAAATGTCAGAATAATAGAAGAATGATTTAATTCAGCTTTTATTTCTTTCATCACATTCCAGTGGGTCAGAAGTTTACATACACTCAATTAGTATTTGGTAGCATTGCCTTTAAATTGTTTAACTTGGGTCAAACGTTTGGGTAGTCTTCCACAAGCTTCCCACAATAAGTTGGGTGAGTTTTGGCCCATTCCTCCTGACAGAGCTGGTGTAACTGAGTCAGGTTTGTAGGCCTCCTTGCTCGCACACGCTTTATCAGTTCTGCCCACAAATGTTCTATATGATTGAGGTCGGGGCTTTGTGATGGCCACTCCAACACCTTGACTTTGTTGTCCTTAAGCCATTTTGCCACAACTTTGGAAGTATGCTTGGGGTCATTGTCCATTTGGAAGACCCATTTGCAACCAAGCTTTAACTTCCTGACTGATGTCTTGAGATGTTGCTTCAATATATCCACATCATTTGATGTCATCTATTTTGTGAAGTGCACCAGTCTCTCCTGCAGCAAAGCACCCCCACATCATGATGCTGCCACCCCGTGCTTCACGGTTGGGATGGTGTTCTTCGGCTTGCAAGCATCCCCCTTTTTCCTCCAAGCATAACGATAGTCATTACGGCCAAACAGTTCTATTTTTGTTTCATCAGACCAGAGGACATTTCTCCAAAAAGTACTATCTTTGTACCCATGTGTAGTTGCAAACCGTAGTCTGGCTTTTTTATGGCGGTTTTGGAGCAGTGGCTACTTCCTTGCTGAGCGGCGGCCTTTCAGGTCACGTTGATATAGGACTCGTTTAACTGTGGCTATAGATACTTTTGTACCCGTTTCCTCCAGCATCTTCACAAGGTCCTTTTGCTGTTGTTCTGGGATTGATTTGCACTTTTCGCACCAAAGTATGTTCATCTCTAGGAGACAGAACGCGTCTCCTTCCTGAGCGGTATGATGGCTGCGTGGTGCCATGATGTTTATACTGTGTACTATTGTTTGTACAGATGAACGTGGTACTTTCAGGTGTTTGGAAATTGCTCCCAATGATGAACCAGATTTGTGGAGGTCTATAATTTTTTTTCTGAGGTCTTGGCTGATTTCTTTTTGATTTTCCCATGAAGTCAAGCAAAGAGGCACTGAGTTTGAAGGTAGGCCTTGAAATACATCCACAGGTACACCTCCAATTGACTCAAATGATTTCAATTAACCTATCAGAAGCTTCTAAAGCCATGACATAATTTTCTGGAATTTTCCAAGCTGTTTAAAAAGGCACAGTCAACTTAGTTTATGTACTGGAATTGTGATACAGTGAATTATAAGTGAAATAATTTGTCTGTAAACAATTGTTGGAAAAATTACTTGTGTCATGCACAAAGTAGATGTCCTAACCGACTTGCCAAAACTATAGATTGTTAACAAGAAATTTGTGGAGTGGTTGAAAAAACGAGTTTTAATGACTGCAACTTAAGTGTATAAACTTCCGACCAACTGTATATACAAAATTAAAAACAAATACCTTATTTACATAACTATTCAGACCCTTTGCTATGAGACTTGAAATTGAGCTCAGGTGTATCCTGTTTCTATTGATCATCCTTGAGAGTTTCTACAATTTGATCGGAGTCCACCTGTGGTAAATCCAATTGATTGGACATGATTTGGAAAGGCACACACCTGTCTATATAAGGTCCCACGGTTGACAGTGCATGTCAGAGCAAAATCTAAGCCACGAGGTCGAAGGAATTGTCCGTAGAGCTCCGAGACAGGATTGTGTCGTGGCACAGATCTTGGGAAGGGTACCAAAAAAAAGTATTGAAAGTCCAAGAGCACAGTGGTATCTATCATTGGGAAATGTAAAAAAAATATGTAACTATGCAGACCTGCCTAGACCTGGCTGTAAAACCAAACTGAGCAACCAGGCAAGAAGGACCTTGAACAGGGTGATCAAGAACCCAATGACCACTCTGACAGAACTACAGAGTTCCTTGGCTGAGATGGGAGAAACTGCCAGAAGGACAACAATCTCCACAGCTCTTTACCAATCTTGGGCCGGATTCACAAAACCTTCTTAAGAAGAAATTTCTTCTAAACTGCAATTTTTTCTTAAGTCTATAGTTAAGAAGAAAGTTAAGCAAAGTTGCTATTTCTCAATAAAGTTATTGGAAATGTTCTTAAGGTTTTGCCTAAGTTTCTTCCTAAGAAAAAAAAGTTAAGAAATGGGATTCTTAAAAAATAATGCTTTAGGATTTCTTCTCGGAAATGTACTTAACATTAGGACAGCTAAACCCTTGTCTTGAGACGAATGGATACTTTTGTAACCATGAATGTTTTCTTGCACCACAGAAACAGTTGGTTACCGGATATTTAAATACAGCAAGAACACAAATTGAACATGCATTATCTAGATAGCTAGTAATTAACAATATATTACAATATTCTAGAAGTGTTAAATAGCTAGTGCTATCTCGTCAATTTGCAAAGAAAAACTTGGCTAACGTTAACGTTGTTAGCCATTTTGGCTATAATGTCTTTACACGTCAGCTAGCTAACGCAGCTCACTAACTTACCAGTCGCGCAGTCCCTCTACCACCATTGCCATGATGGACGTCACCTTCTCCTCCAGCTGGTCCACATGAATGGTCTCTCAGCTCCCTTCTTAGCAGCCGACTTGATGTCGGACCACTTCTTTTTACGGCGTTACTGTCCCTTGCCGTACCCCTGACGGCAGAGACAGACTCGGCAACTCACCCATCCTTTCTTTTTGGTCTCTGCAGTGACCCCGCAGTTATCAAGTCTCCCCAACAGCAACCTTTTCCTTGCTGATATTTCCTCCTTCACTTCAAAATCTTTTCTTGGTTATGCATTTTTTATTTTGATATAGCTAGTCTGATTGCTATGTGTGAAAAATAATGAAATAACCAAATCCAATCATCCCTGTCACATAGGGTTATTTATTGGTTTCAAGCACGTCACTAATGTCAATGCCACATAAGAAGATATTTACGAAGCTCCTAAGAAAACTACAAATTCCTAAGAACATTTTCAGGAATTGCATTTACGAACTCTTATGAACTTCTTACGTTTATTCGTAAGTAATGTTTTGTGAATCCGGCCCCTGTGCTTTATTGGAGAGTGGCCAGACGGAAGCCACTCCTGAGAAAAAGGCACGACAGTACACCAGGAGTTTACAAAAAGGCACGTGAAAGACTTTGACTATAAGGCAAAAGATTATGTGGTCTGATGAGAGTAAAATTTAACTCTTTGGCCTGAATGCAAAGCGCTATATATCTGGAGAGAAAAAAACGGACACAGCTCATTACCTGTCGAACACCATCCCTACCGTGAAGCATGGTGGTGGCAGCATCATGCTATGGGGATGCTTTTCAGAGGCAGGGACACGGAGACTGGTCAGGATAGAGGTAGCAATGAATGGAGCCAAATGCAGGCAAATCCTTGATGAGAAGCTGCTTCAGAGTACAAATGACGATAGACTGGGCCCAAGATTTTACGTTCCAAGAGGATAATGACCCCAAACATACAGCCAAAACAATGCTAGAATAGCTTCAGAACAAGAAAGTTCTAGAGCGGGCCAGACAAAGCCCAGTCTTGAATCCCATTGAAAATCCATGGAAAGACTTGAAGATTGCTGTTCCCCGCAGCTCACCATCTAATTTAACAGAGGTTGAGAAAATATGCAAGGAAGAATGATTAAAAAAAATCCCAAATACAGATGCGCAAAGCTGATACAAACATACCGAAGACCACTAAAAGCCACCTAAGGTGCTTCTACAAAGAAATTACTCTGGGGTGTAATTACTTATGTAAATGAGATAGGTCTGTATTTCATTTACAAACATTTCTAAAAACATGTTTTTACTTTGTCATTGTGGGGTATTGTGTGTAGATGGGTGAGAAAAACATTGAATCCATTTTGAATTCAGGCTGTAACAACATAATGTGGAATAAGTCAAGGGGTATGAATACTTTCGGAAGGCACTGTGTGTGTGTGTGTGCGTGCGCTGCCTGGTCGAGGAGGGGAAAGGTGACAGTAGCTGTGTGGGTTGGAGCTGTGCTGCACAGGAGAGGTGACAGCGAAGAGGGACAGTGTCACCCTCTCCACAACAACACACTTATCATAGAGAATGCCCCGGGCCAACTTCTACAATACAAAAAAAGCTTCCATTTTTTATTTTTTTTATCTGCTCTTTTCTAGATTTAGTTTGATCTTCATTTAAAGCAACCTGGTAGGACTGCAAAGTAACAATATACACTTCTTCTGTCTACCGCAACTACCTGATAAAATGTGTATGTCGCTCTAGTGAAATCAATTTCTCATCATTCTTTGGCACACATATGAGAGGGAGTACAAGGCGGTGGTCAAGGGTAAAACTCTCACCCAAACACAATCAAGTCCCTATCTCACACACACCCTACTCTCTTTACAGTGTGTAGGCTGGATTAAACATTTTACCCTAGTCTGTCAGACGTTTGAGTTCTGGGTCACAGAACAAAGTCAAATCTCACAGTAGACTACAGGTTCAGAGGGAGGGCCAGTGATCCACACTGTATTGATTGGTGGGGGACAGGAGGAGGCTGGGAGAGTGGTGCAGAGAGTAGCAGGAAAAAGTGCTGGACAGAGGGAGATAGCAGGGAGATCAACAGAGGTATAAACTCCCAACAGTGCACCCGAGGCTAGGGTTAGGATGTACTGTATGGATGAACAGTCTGAGGGCTTTATTATACAAAATCTGGTAACCTGGATGTTCCAAAACAGCTCTTGCTTGGATTAACCTACCCAAAAAGACAGTGTGTGTGTGTGTGTCATCCAGCACCCCCTCTCTCCCCCACAGTGGTTAAAACAGTCAGGTGCAGTCCTCTCATGCACTCTGTGCTCATCGACAAGGGACGGAGGATATTGGCCTGTCAATAACTAGGGATGTGACAAATGTACAATTTGTCTTAACATTTAAACTGGCATTTTTTTCCCTGTTTAACTCATAAGACTCTAAGCCTTGTCTAAGCAGGGGGATGGGGGGGTATACTAAGCTATATGGAATTGTTTTAAGAAGGTCATACCTAAGATCATTTTGCTATTTGATTTGGAATTTTAAGACCCCTTGAAGTTAAAAACAGTTTGGACACACCTACTCATTCAAGGATTTTTCTTTATTTATACAATTTTCTACATTGTAGAATAATGGTGAAGACATCAAAACTATGAAATAACACATTTGGAATCATGTAGTAACCATAAAAAGTGTTAAACAAATTTATTATTTTAGATTTTAGATTCTTCAAAGCTGATGACAGCTTTGCACACTCTTTTGACAGAGGCCTGTGGGCGTTCTAGACAATACAACCATGAACGTGTTTGTGAGAGTCTCTCACCTTTCCACAAAGGGGTAATATTAGTGTGTTGACCAAACTGTTCAGATACTATAGACAGAAGTTGGCAGATCAGCAGTACCGAGTCCCAAGACGCTTGTGGGGGTCGTAGAGCAAAAACCGCAAAAAACATTGTGTTCGTGAGAGTCTCGCCCATAGAGGGGTCAATAGAGGGATCGTAATATTTTGTAGGCCAAACCATTCAGATGCTACAGACGATTTTGTGACAAGATCTATTTTCGGGATGTCTCATGGTCTGACAAACACCATTCTAACTCGGTCACCTTTCACTGCCGACGTGGAAGCACGTTGCATCCAATGCAAAAAACATTATAGGGATTGATTTATTATGGCGATTAGATTACCGCGGGGGTGTGGACATTGATGTGAGGGGGTTAAAACGATAAATCATAAAATGACATGTGAATTCACAATGCAGATATGGTCCCGAGTATGACCGCTAGGGCGTGATGCAGTTCAATCTACTGCAGTCCTGGCTACCAAACAGCGCTCATCTTGCTGCCCCCCCCCCCCCCCATCCACTCAGCAACGATGGTGATTAATGATGCTTTTGGGTTCTCTGCTGCCTCTCCTCCATGTTCTCAATGGTCAGTACATGGGACTTCATGTCCCACTTCTCATCAATGTGATGGCTCGTTGCAGTGATGTATGACAGCGTGTTCATAGACGTCCAACAATCTGTTAACGCCACGTATGGTGTTTGAGAGCTCGCACTTTGTACTTGCAGACCAATCATAGTACAATTTCTCCACCCGGGACATCACGTAGCATCTTGTAGTCTGGTTCTAGATATGCCATCAGCGCCCATTGAAGCCGACATGCTCTACCATTGACAATGGCTGCATATCAACTGCAATCATTTCTGTAATCAGCGCTGTGATTTTCTCACTCCATCCTTTATCGCACTTGTTTGTGTGAAAAGCCTGTCTAACGTCTGTTGTTGGGGGGGCCTGCGCTGCTGCCAGAAATGGTTTGGGTTCCATGGTGCCTCCCTTTCAGATGGCTAAGCTACCACTGTAGCTCAATTCCACCTCGCAAAGTTTGCATTTCACCATCTTTTCATTTAAGTTATCTAAGTATTGCCATACAGGACATCGCTGCCGTCACTTCCCTGTCTCACTCTCTGCCATTATTACTGTTAAAGATATGGAACGTGTAGAGTGCTTTATATCCGTGGAAAATCATTTGAAATATGCATATCTCCTCCTACCATTACAGCGTTGTTGCGTTTGGGTGGCAGGTAGCCTAGTGGTTAGAGCGTTGGACTAGTAACCGAAAGGTTGCAAGATTGAATCCCCGAGCTGACAGGGTGAAAATCTGTCGTTCTGCCCCTGAACAAGGCAGTTAACCTACTGTTCCTAGGCCGTCATTGAAAATAAGAATTTGTTCTTAACTGACTTGCCTAGTTAAATAAAAGGTAAAATAAAAATAAAAAAAAGGTTTTCCCTTTATGATGATGATCTGGACCTGTTAGTTGTAGATTTGTGTTTACCAAACTGTGATTTTAATTGTGTAAAAAATAAAATACACCAAAAGTTATTTTCGGTTAGAGATTTTTCTCTAAAAGTTAAAGATCCCAATTCAGTTTAAATGTTCACACCCCTAGTCAATACACTGATTAAGCAGGAGGCTAAGTGGCCAGCAGATCCTGGGGCCATCGAAGGACAGGAACACTAGAATTAATTACACCTGCAGATAGAGCCATGGGCTATTTGTCTGTCTGTAATCGTGCAAGGTTAGGAACTGTGGTCTGCAGAGCACAGCCAATAGTCAGGGAACAGGTTTAAGAAATGTTTGAGCTCTGCCTTAAAGTAACTATCCAGTGTAAATCTCACTTTTAAAACTCATACCCAAATAATTTTGTTGACTCATCCTATACTGATGTGTCCAAGGCATAAATTGGAGGGGGGGAAAAAACACACTTCAAAAACCCCACCTCAAATGTGCATTTCAAATTTCACATGCCTCTGATGAGACATTTAATGGAAAAATAATGAAAATGGCATAGTGCCAAAATGACTCATGTTTTGGCCTGTATTGTTTGTCACAGACGGAAGACAGGACAGAGAAAAGGAGGGAAGAAGACAGGAGAGGAAATTCAGACTTCCTCATCGCTCTAGGATACAAAAACTGATAACTCTGTTGATAGCCTTGTGTTTGAGATAAGACTTTCAGAGGCTGGAGTTATTCTCTCCACTGATTAAATCAATTGATTGGCCATGGGTCACCGCCTAAGGCTGGAATGATAGTCTCTTTTATTTCGCTCCAGGTTGCACAGACCGATGGGTCAATTGGATGAAAAGCCTTTAGGAAACGTGGAATTAAAGATTTGAATGGAGCAGGGGATGCAGTGCACTCAGAAAGTATTCAGACCCCTTGACCTTTTCCACATTTTATTATGTTACATCCTTATTCTAAAATGGATTAAATCCTATTTTTCCCTCATTAATCTACACACAATACTCCATAATGACAAAGCAAAAACTGTTTTATTGAAATGTTTGCACATTTATATAAAAAAAAGAAATATAACATTTACATAAGTATTCCACCCCTTTACTCAGTACTTTGTTGAAGCACCTTTGGCAGCGATAACAGCCACGAGTCTTCCTGGGTATGACGCTATGAGTTTGGCACACCTGTATATGGGGAGTTTCTCTCATTCTTCTCTGCAGATCCCTTCAAGCTCTGTCAGGTTAGATGGGGAGTGTTGCTGCACAGCTATTTTCAGGTCTCTCCAGAGATGTTCGATCGGGTTCAAGTTCTGCACCGTCTTTGGCGTGTTGTGTGACTTTGGGGTGACATCGTCTGAACTATTTGTCACATTGAAGATAAATGATTGGAAAGCAGCTTGCATTGCGTTTCTTGTATTTTCATCTAGCTAATCTCAGAGGGTGATTACACTCTTCCAGTCTCGCTGTGACATTTTGTGCTGGGATATTTGGGCCAAAACATATCTTGAGGAGGGCTGAACCTGAAAGATTTGAAATGAGCACGCATTGCGTCCCTGTTATTTTCATCTAGCTAATCTCGCAGGCTGATCACACTCACCCAGTCTCACTGTGACATTATGTTCTATAATATTTTGAGGGGACTGAATCTAATAAACACAACATTGTCAGAGACTCGCAACAACATATGCACAGGCAAAGTTGAAACTCTATGCAGGCTAACAAAATGCTTTCCCAGCATTTCAATAGACTCGCATGATTTGCTAGAGTAGGAGCTTGGGAACATAAGGACTGGGATAGTTCCTTCTCATCTTGGTCTAATGTCTACCCTGTGAGAAAGACAGAGCGAGCGAGAATGAGATGTACCAAAATCTATTATAGCTGCCAACACCTTAGGTGCTGAGCGAGTGTCTAACTCATTGATCCAGAGCCCTCCTGAATCCTCTTACTGGCAGCTAATAGACAGCTTGTTCCTACGGGCCACGTACTGGTAGCTAATAGACAGCTTGTTCCTACGGGCCATGTACTGGTAGCTAATAGACAGCTTGTTCCCACGGGCCACGTACTGGTAGCTAATAGACAGCTTGCTCCTACGGGCCACGTACTGGTAGCTAATGGACAGCTTGTTCCTACGGGCCGAGTACTGGTAGCTAATGGACAGCTTGTTCCTACGGGCCACGTACTGGTAGCTAATGGACAGCTTGTTCCTATGGGCCAGCTACTGGTAGCTAATAGAGAGCTTGTTCCTATGGGCCAGCTACTGGTAGCTAATAGAGAGCTTGTTCCTATGGGCCAGCTACTGGTAGCTAATAGAGAGCTTGTTCCTATGGGCCAGCTACTGGTAGCTAATAGAGAGCTTGTTCCTATGGGCCAGCTACTGGTAGCTAATAAAGAGCTTGTTCCTATGGGCCAGCTACTGGTAGCTAATAGAGAGCTTGTTCCGATGGGCCAGCTACTGGCAGCTAATAGAGAGCT
The DNA here is from genome assembly GCF_901001165.1 of Salmo trutta. Classification (NCBI taxonomy): domain Eukaryota; kingdom Metazoa; phylum Chordata; class Actinopteri; order Salmoniformes; family Salmonidae; genus Salmo; species Salmo trutta. Next base: position 19,929,844 of record NC_042980.1, read on the forward strand.
TGTTCCGATGGGCCAGCTACTGGTAGCTAATAGAGAGCTTGTTCCGATGGGCCAGCTACTGGCAGCTAATAGAGAGCTTGTTCCGATGGGCCAGCTACTGGCAGCTAATAGAGAGCTTGTTCCGATGGGCCAGCTACTGGCAGCTAATAGAGAGCTTGTTCCGATGGGCCAGCTACTGGCAGCTAATAGAGAGCTTGTTCCGATTGGCCAGCTACTGGCAGCTGATGGCTCAGACACACAAATAGCATTTCCTGGCTGAGAGTACTTAGCACCGCAATGTAATTTGCACACCGAATTTACATGTAGAATCACGTTATTGTTCTGTTGAAAGGTCAATTCATCTCCGAGTCTGGTGGAAAGCAGAAAACCGGGTTTTCCTCTGCCTGTGCTTAGCGCCACTAAGTTTCTTTATCCTGAAAGACTCCCAATCCTTAACGATTACAATCACACACATAACATGATGTAGCCACCACTATGCTTGAAAATATGGAGAGTGGTACTCAGTAATGTGTTGTATTGGATTTGCCCCAAACATAACACCTTGAATTCAGGACAAAACGTTGCAACATTGCAACGTTGCAACATTGTTTGCAGTATTACCTTCGTGCCTTGTTGCAAACAGGATGCATGTTTTGGAATATGTTTTTATTCTGAACAGGCTGCTTTCTTTTCACTCTGTCAATTAGATTAGTATTATAGAGTACCTACAATGTTGATGATCCATCCTCAGTGGTCTCCTATCACAGCCATTAAACTCTGACTGTTTTAAAGTCACCATTGGCCTCATGGTGAAATCTGAGTGGTTTCCTTCCTCTCCGTCAACTAAGTTAGGAAGGACGCCTGCATCTTTGTTCGAATCAAATTTTATTAGTCACATGCGCCTTACAGTGAAATGCTTACTTACGTGCCCCTAACCAACAATGCAGTTTAAAAAAATATGGGTAAGAATAAGAAATAAAAGTAACAAGTAATTAAAGAGCAGCAGTAAAATAACAATAGCGAGACTATATACAGGGGGGTACCGGTACAGAGTCAATGTGCAGGGGGCATCGGTTAGTTGAGGTAATATGTACATGTAGAGTTATTAAGAGAAAAATGTTTTAAAGGGAACCAAGTATTCTATGCAAATGGTAGACAGGAATTAGTTGTAAATTCAACAATGAAGCAGGGTCCATAATGACCCTGGGCATCTGTGGCCACTGCCGATTTAAACTAGCTAATGAGACCTAAAATGTATAATAGGGTCAAAAGACATAGGCAGAAAAACGTAAATTGGAAGGCAAAATATAATAATCGAATTATAAGAGAGGAGGTCAGAGACATGATTATATTAATATAGGTCGCCTGTCTAAATACGTTTAAATAGAAGGGGATAGTCGGATCTTTCGGAGGTGCACATCTAGGTCTGATTATCCATTGAAGAAGGGAAGTCTAATATAGCGGGGTGAGATACGAGATATTAACGAGTCAAAAATCACAAGGAACAACAGAAAAATAGGCTGTTAACTAGGACTTTACAAACCCTGGGATATAGCTTATACGTGTGAGACCTAATGTCCGATCGAAAGACACCTCTATAGATAAAGTTTCAAGAAAGGAAAAGCAAACACATAGGAGGGAGATAAAAATAGATTGTGAACGTAGATTGTGAGAAGAGATACACATAGAAATAATTGAATCAGAGTTTTAAAACCACACACAGAAAGTTTTGAACGAGGATACGATAATTATTTGCGTATGAGATAGATATATTGATCAGTCAAAAGTCATAAGGAACAACAAAAAATAAGTAGAACTTGTGGTTGTATACGTGTGAGACCTAAATAATATATCAGGGTTCATACAAATAATTGTTCTAAAATTCTAGGAAAGATTAACGGGAGGTATTTATCAACATAGGTTAAGGATAATAACAGTAGAAAGCACACATATAGAGATTAATAGCATTTACACACAGATTGTGAGAAGAGGCATAAGAACGACAATAGTAATTGAATAAACATGGGTAGTAAATCCTCTAAGGGGATTCCGGAATTAACAGGAGATGAAAGATATATAGAAGGAACATTTATTTTGGCCCGAAATGGAGAAAAAAAAAGTACGGATTTGATGTACGTTTAGATGTAGAAAAATGTGAATTAATGATAGAGCAGATACGTAAGACGTGTGTAGATAATCAAGGGAAACAGCAAGTCGAGGGTTAGATATAGCCAGGGTGTGGCTGTCTGAAGTCCGGGAAAAAAAGAGAAAAAAAGGCAAGGCGGCAAGTGTAGAAAGAGAGAGAAAGTTTCAAGAAGGATATCAGCAGGGGAAAAAGTATGTGCATGTGAGACCTAATAACTTATCAAAAGTCACAATAGTAATTATTCCTAAATTCTGAGAAGGAGATAGAGTGACGAAGTTAGAAAAGAAAGAACGGAAAGGAGATCAGTATCTAATAATAACTACCGGGGTAATTGTAGATAAGCATAAAGGAGGCTAAGGGGATGAGACCTAAGTGAAAAAAAAAAAAAAAAAAAATATGGTCTAAAATCTGGGTTTCTGATTATAATTCAACTATTGGTAATAGCTTGTTCATTGCCGGAGTAATGCTCGGACCTTTAAATTAGGGTTATTTTTTTGGAAATTGTCTCGGTAGTACATGCCTGATTTTACGACTACAGACAATTATAAATAGGTTTTTTTGCGAGGAGTCTTCGTCATTTCAATAGCGTTGGTGGTTCAGTGGTAGAATTCTTGCCTGCCACACGGGAGGCTCGGGTTCGTTTCCCAGCCTACGCACAAATGAACTAAAATCTGGGTTTCTGATTGTAATTCAACTATTGGTATGTTTTGCCTGGAAAGATAGGGTGGTTAGTGTTTGTTTAAGATATAAACTGAACGTTTTAATAGTTTAAAGCTTGTTTAGGTTAAATTGAAAGACTAATTCATTCTAAATAATAGCGAGGCGATTTCGATGTAATACGTTGTACGTTGTCTGTTGCCTAAATGGTCTGCGGAAATAACATACTGAGAATGGAGGTGTATTTAAATAACTGAATCATAGAAGAGACAGTTACCTAAATCTAATGAATTCTAAATAATAGCGGAGAGGTAATTGCGATAGAGTTTTTTATTCTTATGGATTGACTGATGTATTTTATAAATTTGGCGCTTTAAGAGAAGGGAAAGTTGTGAAGTTTGGTTTTAATCTTACGATAGAGGTAAGGCAGAAAGTTGTTTGAGTAGGGGTTCTAGTTTTGCCTACTGGTAAGAATAGGTGAGTTAGTTGTGCTCGCTGGGTTATATTTGGCTGTAAGGGATTCAGGTCTGAATAGTTGAATCGTAAAAGTTTTGTGATAGTTTCTGATTATTGATTCTTGGTTTTATTGTTTAGGTAACACCAGTGAATTTGAGGAGGAAGTTAATGTATTCTAACATTATAATCTGTTTCCATTACGTGGAACAATGTCAGGTCATTAAAGTGGATTGCAGTTTGAGTTAATTTTACTTTTTTTTTTACAGGGACAGTGCACATTAATCACAGTTGTGTGAGTCTAATGGCAGGGTATTCCAGACATGGGAAGCTCTCACACTGAAAGCAGATTGACTAAAGGTGCTTTTCCTTAAGGGAACTAACTATACAGTCACCTCTCATGGCGGACCTTGTGGATCTGCTGCCATAAGGTTTGGGTTTTCTGTTTAACAAAAGTGGAAGGGGAGCCCGGACATTTAGAATCTTGAATACAAGACATGCGTCAGTGTATTGCATAAGATTTTTCCAACTCAGGAGCTCATGCTTTCTGAGAATGTAACAGTGATTATAGATATTGGCCTTCATACCAAGCATTGAGAGCCTGTTTGCAGACAGACTGAATGGGTTTTAATGTTGTAAAGCAAGCTTGGGCCAAACTAGTCAGGTAGTATGTTAAGGGGGGGAGTATCATAGATTTGAAGTACAGTTTGTTACCTCTGGAGTGAAACAATTTCATATATGTTTTGGAAATTAGCTAGGTTGAATTTGGTTATTTTAGTTACCTTTTTCATTTGCTTTTTAAAAGAGAGGTTGGAATCAAGTATGATGCCGTGGTACTTAAAATCTGATACCACCTGGAGCTCTTCCCCTGGTACACAGAAATCTGTCTCAGGGGCATCAGTTGTTTTCTTTGTAGTGAGTTCTTGTGAAGCTTGTTGTTTACTATTTGCATGCATTTATCACTGTATCATCTGCATACATTGGAACTTCAGACTCTGTAAAGACCGAGGGAGAGCCGCGATATCTTAAAAAAGATTTCAATTTTTCTTAGTGCCACGATATCTTAAAGGGGCACGCGCACACATGGAATTTTAGAAGTTTTATTTTCTGTGTTTTAATTAAACACGTGAATTCTTTTGATAAAAGGAATGTTATGGGAACCTGGGATACAACATGTAGAAAATGTTTGACGCTTTTTTTTTGTAAAATATAGTAAGAAACACTTCTTTGAAGGGGTGGTATGACTTTTGACCTCTATCAGGGCTTTCCTTTGTAGTCTGATCAGCCTCATTGGAAAGCCAGTTGGATAAAGAATTTAAGGTAATTTGTAATACTGATCTTAAGGTAATTTGTGTAATTGATAATTATGATGGAGTTTAACGTTCTTAGACATAAGGGTAATTTGAACCAATGAGAAGAAAGAAAGGGCATAGCCTTTAACTAAGGGTAGGCCTCCTTAACCTGTCTGGGCTAGGGGGCAGTATTTCACGGCCGGATAAAAAACGTACCCGATTTAAACTGGTTACTACTCTTGCCCAGAAACGAGAATATGCATATTATTAGTAGATTTAGATAGAAAACACTAAAGTTTCTAAAACTGTTTGAATGGTGTCTGAGTACAACAGAACTCATATGGCTGGCAAAAACCTGAGAAGATTCCAAGTAGGAAGTGCCTGTTTGCGATTTTGTAGTTCTTTTGCTTGTCTATCGAAACTACAGTATCCGTGGGGTTATGTTGCACTTTCTAAGGCTTCCATTGGCTCTCTAAAGCCGCCAGAAAGCGGATAGGGGCGTCTCCTGTCTCTGGGCAAAGTATAGTAACTCAGTTTGTCAGTTGTCTGCCTGAGGACAAAGGGAATGGAAATGCGCGTTCACGAGACCTCGCCATTTTTTCCTTTTCCTCTTTGAATGAATACAGTATTGTCCGGTTGGAATATTATCGCTATTTTACGAGAAAAATACCCTAAAAATTGATTTTAAACAGCGTGTGACATGCTTTTAAGTACGGTAATGGAACATTTTGAAATTTGTTGTCTCGAAACGCGCTCGCGCGTTACCCTTTGGATAGTGACCTGAACGCACGAACAAAACAGAGGTATTTGCACATAACTATGGATTATTTGTAACAAAAACAACATTTGTTATGGAAGTAGCAGTCCTGAGATTGCATTCTGACGAAGAACCGCAAAGATAATCCAATTTTTCTAATAGTAATTCTGAGTTTAGGTTGCCTCGAACTTGGCGGGTGTCAAATTAGCTAGCTGTGATGGCTGAGCTATGTATTCAGAATATTGCAAAATGTGCTTTCGCCGAAAAGCTATTTTAAAATCTGGCATAGCGATTGCATAAAGGAGTTCTGTATCTATAATTCTTAAAATAATTATGTATTTTGTCAACGTTTATCATGAGTAATTTAGTAAATTCACAGGAAGTTTTCGGTGGGTATGCTAGTTCTGAACATCACATGCTAATGTAAAAAGCTGTTTTTTGATATAAATATGAACTTGATTGAACAAAACATGCATGTATTGTATAACATAATGTCCTAGGAGTGCCATCTGATGAAGATCAAAGGTTAGTGCTGCATTTAGCTGTGTTTTTGGTTTTTGTGACATTATATGCTAGCTTGAAAAATGGGTGTGTGATTATTTCTGGCTGGGTACTCTCCTGACATAATCTAATGTTTTGCTTTCGTTGTAAAGCCTTTTTGAAATCGGACAATGTGGTTAGATAAAGGAGAGTCTTGTCTTTAAAATGGTGTAAAATAGTCATATGTTTGAAAAATTGAAGTTTTGGGATTTTTGAGGAGTTTGTAATTCGCGCCACGCTCTATCATTGGATATTGGCGAGGCGTTCCGCTAGCGGAACATCTAGATGTAAGAGGCTAACCAAACCCGTATGTCCAAGATTTTGTGTCCAACAGGTGAATTACAGGAGAAGGTGATTGACACAATCCAACCAGGAGACTGGGTGTGGATCCAGTCCCTGAGGAGAAAAGACTGGAAGCAGCCCGTTGGGAAGCCCCATACCAGGTTCTGTTAGACCACCGCCTTTGCCATTAGAATAGCTGAGAGTCACTTGGGTCCATGTTACCCACTGCAAAAATGTACACATACAAGCACTGCTGATCACACACACACACAGAGTTAGGAGAAGAACCGAGTACTAACAGGGTCCGGGGGGTTACCTCCTTAACAAAGGCTTCCTATCCTGACCGTTCATCATTGTGTGTGCTCCTAGAGGTGTGAGTATGGGGTGGTACCTAGCAGACCGACTAAGGGCAGGAGAGGGTTGGCGGCTTTTGGGAAGATTAGGGACTCTGAGCTGCATCATAGTCTTGGTAATCTTTCTGATACATTCAGATCCACCACCTTCCGGTAGTAATTATACGACACTGTTGTCATTGATAAGAAGTAAAAGATAAACTATATAATACACTGACCATCAAGGATGAGTGACTTACAGAATAGGAGTCAAAAAAGGTCAAGATGTAGGGTTTAAGGTAAACAGTAAACAATTTCCTGGGGAAGCAGACAACTGTACAGGGATTGGGTTTGCCAGATTGAAGTACTCGGCCAACCCACCTCGGTTCACTTTAACTCCTGGTGAGTACAAGTGTTATAGATACAAGTAGGACACCGAGAACTTAGGTGATTTTAATGGCTGTAAGGCAATCGTTAAATGTGACTGACTTAGGTTTGGAAGTACAGGAGAAAATTCTTAACCTCACAGCACCTATAACTGATGTATGGTGGGCTTGTACCATATGACAGGACCTACCAAAAGGGTGGTTAGGAACTTGCGCCCTGAAGTTATTGGTCCGACCAGTTTGAGTTAGTCATCAGAGGCCAGTTATAGGAGGCTAAAGTAGGTACAGGAGGAGTTTTGACCAGGATGGGAGTACCTTTGTCTAGATGGATGATATTGGCATCCCCAGGGAAGTCCCAGATGAATACAAAGCTATGAATCAAATAGGTGAAGACTTTACCACTACGTTCTTTTGGTGGTTGAAAATAAATAAAAATGTGGATTGGATTAATTACATCTATTATAAATCAACAGAGATTCATGAATGAAACCGGGGATGCAGTAAAGGGGTTCTCTGACCAATTATCCACCACCTCCCTCATGACCTGGTAAAATAGACTGGCTCTCGATATGTTATTGGCAGAAAAGGGCGGGGTATGTAGAATGATTGGGGTTCATTGCTGTACATTTATTTCTAATAACACAGCTCCAGACGGATCAGTGACCAAGGCCCTGGCCGGTTTAACCACATTAGCTCATGAGTTAGCAGAGAACTCTGGGGTGGATACTTCCCTGACAGGGTGGTTCGATAGCATGTTTGGGAAATGGAAAAATATTGTAAGTACTGTATTGTGGGCCGCTTTCACCTGTATGAGTGTGTTGGTGTTGTGTGGATGCTGTTTGGTCCCTTGTGTGAGAGGTTTAATCACCAGAACTCTAGAGAGAGATCGATGACGCAACAGATGGTGAGATATGGACCGATTCCGAGCTCCGATCAGTGGGATGACAAATACAGGTCTCCTGACCTAGGAGATGGCTCCGTTTCTTTCAACCACGAGGAGCATAACACATCTCCCCCATACCACGAGGAGCCAATGTTAGATGAGACTATCTTCAATGTTTAGACAGACTGTTCCTTTAATGAAGATTATAATGAAAATCCTAAAAAGAAGAGTTATGATTGAATATAGGCCTAGAACAGTCATTGATGAGTATCAGATATAAATACATGTATTGGTTTTATTTGATTTTGTATAACATTTATGATTCCATATGGCAATTGATGCATCAGTGTGTATTATTTAGTCATGGGGTGGATTGATAAGGCAATTTATATGCTTAAAAGGTAATGATTAAAGAATTCCACCCTGAAACGTAACTATTAGTGATTATTAGTTTATGTAGCATGTATAATGAACGTAAAGTACTAAATGTAAGTCCAATAAGGTTCGGTAGAGATATGTGAGGGAGAGAAGTGTGTGTGTGTGTGTGTGTGTGACTAAGAAGATACCGAGAACAATTAAACTGTATGGCCTGACCTGGCTACAACTGAAACTTACGATAGGACAGGGAGTCCTTTCAAGGTTCCTCTAATCTCGGGGGGATGGAACTGCCAGTTTGGTAATGATGAACAGAGGTGAGAACCATGGGGAAGGATACATTCTACATACTGTTCGTGTGTAGGTATGTGCGTAGGCTATCTACTGTTTGTGTGGAGGTATGTGCATAAGTAGGGAGTGAGTTATAAAATGGCATGTCTTTGTATTGTGGACTTTAGAACGTTCTTGTGAATAAACTGTACGAACCTTTTGTATAAGCTGAGTCTTTGCCTAATTATTATTAAACCCAGGGCCTTACAAACCTCGGGGATTGGTCAAAGCTTATTGATTGTTAGTTATTATCATTGGGATTGAAAATTCACATGACAGTAACAAAACCAAATGTGGAAAAAGTAAAGGGGTCTGAATACTTTCTAAAGGCACTGCATGTCTGAACCGCTGCTGGGAAGTCTCGCTCGCTGTCTGTGTTCTGCGCTAGGATGGATAGAGTGTATTGACCACAGCTGTGTATCTTGTGTTAGTGGGCAAGTGAGCATTGTCGAAATCAAAACCCAACCCTCAAGTCATGACGAACTCACTTACAAAATTCTGTTTTGGACGAGACTGACCTTGTGACAAAAATGATCCCATTTACACTTTGTAGTACATTTTTTGACAGTAGAATAAATGTTTCTGACTAATATCGATGCCACATAGGGCGTTTTCTATCAGAGAAGTTGTTCATTGCCTAAAGAAAGCTCAATTTTTTTCATACCCAAAAAGCCTACTATTTAGAACACAAGAATGGGTATTCAGACACGGCAACAGTCTCTTCCTGTTGCGGTCCCGCTACTGCCAATAGTAAGTAGGCTACGTCCCAAATGGCACCCTATTCCCTATATATTGCAGTACTATTCCCTATATATTGCAGTACGCTATAGGCCATATAGGCCCTGGTTAAAAGTAGCGCACTATATACGGAATAGGGTGCAATTTGGAAAGCAGACCTTGTACAGCAGCAGATTACCTCAATTACTAGGCTGGCTAACTGACACGCAAAATCACAGGTGTCCAGTAGAAAGAGCCTGAACAGGCAAGGAAACAGACCATGGCCATCACTTTAGGTACTGACTGTTAAATCACCTCCTCCTAAAGACTAATGATTCCAATCTTTTCCTCAGAACTGACAGTTAGTATTCCTCCAGTGCATCCTATTCTCTCTAATAGTTACTGTACTGCTGGTAGATGTACATCACTGCCTCAAGTCAGGTCCTATCCTTACACACCTTAGCTAGGCTTGGAGTTTATGCTGGATGTTATCACAGCAGAAAAACGAACTGAGTCAGGCTAATGAGAATAACTTCATATCATAAGAATTTGAAACATGACACGGTAATGGCTTTTGAAACAGTCATCATGCAGTAAATGACCCTGGCTGGCTGTGGGTGTCATCGGTAGCTAAGTAAGACGTTAGTTAGCCAGGGAACCACCTAAGGAGGACGTCATGGGGATATCAGAGCTGTTAATTACACCCGAATCGCGGAAACAGAAGATGAGCGAGCCAGGGAGAATGTGCGTGCGTGTGTGTGCTTGTACCTGTGTTTCCGTGTGCCTGTGTGTGTGTGTGTGTGTGTGTGTGTGTGGTATAAGGTATTGCAACTGTGACGTCTAGGAGACGAGCAACCACACAACAATAACATACTGTCGCCTTTCACAGTGTCACCTCATCTCTCTTGCCGTCAATTTAATCAATAGTTTTGAGCTCAGGGCCTAAATAGAGTGGCTGTGACACTACAAACTGAATCCATTCGAGCGGTACTGTATCTCAGTGTGTCAAAGGGGAAGAGAGGAGACGGAAGATGTGACGTAGGCGTTACGCAGAGAGATGGGTTGGGTTGTGACTCACAGTGGCTTCTGATAAGAGAAACACCAGTGAGACACAATCAAGGCCTCAGGGTTGACTTCATAGTCACTTCATGTCTCCAAATACATTTGAATATTACCATCAACATGCAAAGGGCACGCTCCTAAAAAAAATGGTGGTATGTGCTGGTCATAAGTCATATGAAAAGATTTAACACATCTTTAATAGGCCAAGGTTTGGAATTTGAAACACCCAATGACTTTTTGACAAGGGATCTTAAATCTATCTGGAATTGCAAAGCAAGTTCAATGCATAGCACAGCACATGTTCAACACCATGGCTCTCGGGTCAAGCCCGTGCTATTTATCAAAGGAAAACCATTGGGGTTTCAAGCAAGGAGCCCTGCTTCATAGTGAGCCAACTCCCTCAGGAGCAATACATGACAATAAGTCATTCCTCGTTCAGATAAATCACAGTTTCTTTGGATCAATAACACACACCCCACAACAGAAAAAAGGCTTAGCAAAGTTCACCAGGTCAAACCGAGTGAGATTTATCCTTCATTCTCAGTTCTGCCGTCTACCAACCGGAAGGTAGGGCTGATGGCATTAAACTCACACAATTGAAAGTGCCCTCCTTTCAAGAGAAGACTGTGTTCTTTCAGTAGTAGAGATGAGAAAGTCAGGTGGGAAATAGTGTGTCATGGTTTATGCTTAGTTTACAGAACACACTGTGCTTGTTGAGATCTTAGAAAGAACCTTAAGAAGCAGGCAAGGGACTTTGCAAGTGCTTCGCAATCGCTACTTCCACATTGAATGGCAATTTCCACTCTTTGCATACTTTTCTGACGTACAAAGCTCCTTTTAGACTAGGGCTCCCATGTTCTCCTCCCCCTGCAGCAGTATCCATCTCCCGCTCAGAGCAGGGGTAGGAGGGTGAACGGTGCTTTAAAGATCCACTACTAGTTTAAGAGCGGGGGCGGTGGGACCACAGAGGTTCATTAAGATGGTCACTGATATCAGTCTGAGCTATAGGTGCTGGTGTTATAGTGATTAGAGACTCACCTTTAATGTTCTCGTAGGGGCCCAGCCAGTGCCGTCGATAGAGTGCTCCCGCAACAAACTGGGAAAATAGAAACCAGAAGAAATCAAAATCTCCATCATGTCGGAAATCACAATATAAAAATAGCCTACTACTACAGTCAGACCTTTTCCCCCATGACAGTCTCCCCTGTGATATTTATTGCTCTATAAATGATTGGACATCCCAAATGAAAGTCAGCCAGCCAGGCATCTTAAAATATCTGCTTTACTTGACCTTACATGTGCTGATGACTAGATGTCAGTGTGTTATCATAGAGATATGCATTTTTACAGCAGCACTCTTGTTGTATGGTCATTAGCTGGTCTCCAAGGTTCTGAGAATAACTAGAGACTAGTCAGACATCAATTCTGCCTGTAAATGTTTTCCTCTCTCCAGCCCCAGCATATATCACACACACACACACACAAAAACTGCTTGACCACTGCTAGGGCTCCTGTGTCCACTAACCACACTTTGAAATCTGTCCATGTAGTCCACTTCTGAATCGCCATCCTTTAAATACACACACAGAGGATAAATAGCCAATCAGTGTTTGGCAATGTGAGAAAGAGTTCATTACCTCAAACAGATCTCCCCCGTCTCAGCGATGTTGGGGTGCCATATTCTGGTCTGACATTTCACTTTGGGAGGCTGGGGAGAGAAACATGGGACAGATTAGGATTAATCTCGTCCACCAGCCAGCTCTCTCTTGAGCCCGAGGAAGAGGTTAAGACCCATTTTATCACAAGGTTTGATTGGGACAGTATGGAACACATAGGTTTGCCTGAGGAAAACTAACCTCCACAAACCAACAAACCAAGATACAAGGCACAGCATAGCTCAGGAGGAGACATACTTTCATATGGTGCTGAGATTCTTCAAAAGAAAGCCTTGTATATTTTCTTCCCCAGACTGAACCAAACATGAAAACAAAAACAAACAAGACAAACGCCACAAAAAAGCAGTGTCTTCTTCCTTAACATTGTTTATTTGATCATATGTCAGCCTTAGACCTCATTAGTGCTCATCAAAACTGTGAGAAGAGGGTGGCACCGTAAGAGATAAATACATCGTTATACACAGTATAGAGAGAGAAATAGAAGCGCCAGTCTGCAATAGTTCATCAAAGAGGCCTCTAGAAGACAGAGTCCTAGGCAATTTGCTAAGAGGACAATACCACTTTGGAAGTATTTGGACTTTTCTTAAAATACCACTCTCTGCTCCAGTCAATTTCCCAAATCTTGCCTTTTTTTACCGTGCACAATGATATATTCCATAAGAGACATTGAATGAAATAACTTGCTAAATCACAACTTTTGCTCCATCTTGTTTATGTTATGTTAGGTTGTCAAGCCTGTGAGAAAGGCAAGGGCCTCGGGAACTTTAAGCAACTACTTTTCCCTAATGCAGCCTTTGCCCATTCTCTAACGAAGGTGAACTAGTTAGGGAAAGATTCATGAAAAAGTTACCAGCTGGCTATGCCAATACTGTGAGATGACAATAACAAAGTCCTGTGATGTGCAGTGCAAACGTTTTGTCTGAAGTCCAAAAATGGAATTGAGATGCTAATGAATTGAATGCTAATGAGGCCGGTCCTGGCTAAGAGTCCATCTTTAAAATGCCGACCCTACTGTCACCTTACACCATTATCAAACTCCTCAGTTGACTACCTTACAACAACCTGAGAAGGCTTAGAATAACCAGCCAAATTCATTATTAAAAGGCTGGGATCAAGACATTTCAAAATTCATAAAAACTAAAATAATATATCGATTGAAAATCTTTGTTTATTACTGTGGCCCAGTTTGCTATAATGGTCAGATGTGTTGAGTATCTAGGGGCTAGGCCTAAAAAAAAAATGAGTCTCTTTCAGGCTGTTTATTAGCTCTCATAAAAGGCTGGTAAATCCATACAAAGCCTTTACTGCCTGTCTAATTAGCCTCCATTAAGATAAAGCACAGAGCACAACGTCTTTGTATAAACAAGCTGTAAATTCACCATTAAGATAAAGCACAAAGCGTAAGGTCTTCGGTAGAAACAGGCTGTAAAGCACAGAGTGTAAGGTTTTGGAAGAAACAGGCTGTAAATTCAAAGCCTGGACTGTTCCTGATGACACACAGGAGTGTGTTTGTGCGTGCGTGCATGCGTGTATTAAGACGAGCAGTGTGGAGGTGAGATAAAACGGCATCCAGGATGGATGTGTGGCATATAAACAAGGAAGAGAATGGAGGGATGGAGGGAAAACTAAAGGCTGAGACTGTTCTGTGTTGGGCTGTAACTCACCCTGCATCCCTGCCACCTCCAACTCCACGCCAGGCTGTTTACCGAGAGGACCTGTACTCACTTTCTCCTGATGGAGCTGTGGACGGGAGGCAAACTGGGAGAGTGTAAATTACCCACAGTGCTGCACAGCATCAGGGTTTTATCTCCACAGAACTTCTGGGTTAAATCCAAAAGAGAACCCTATTGACAAGGGCTCTGCTCAAAGGTGGTGCACTATGTCGGGAATAGGGTGCCATTTCAGACACAGCCCTGGTATGTATTGGCCATGGGGACATTCAAATGGGAGGGAGGATCGGAACGATTTCCTAAGTCATGACCCTGAGCTGTCCTAACTCAGGTGGACTGTAATGATTGTAAGGCCTCTGGTGTGTGTGCGGGTGTTATAAAACTAAGAATTAGCCATGGAAATGGAAACCACGAGTCCTCCTCTGCATCCCTCAACACCTGCTCAGTAGCACCTCCAACGGACCCCACATGCACAAACACAAACACACAATTTCTAATGAGACATGACAGGACCACTTACCACCATGTTGTAAGCTTCAGGGACGTTTATTTCAAACTGGAATTTTCCACTCTGGTAGTAGCCTTCATCTGCAGATGAAGAGAGCGAGAGAAAGAGGGAGCGAGAGAGAGACAAAGAGAGAGAACGAGAGAGAGAGAAAGAAGGAGAGAGAGCGACACAGTGAGCAGCAGCAGTTTAGCCGGTGGAATTCCCAGCAGTCTCCTGGGGGACATGTGTTGTCTATCAGCGAGAAGGTTTGATGGCGGGGCCAGGCTCAAGTCACTCTAGTCTAACGCACTGGTTGAGCAACCATGTCCCAGTAATGAGCTGTTCTCTAGGCACCGTCTCCAGCATACAGGATTGTCTTAGAGGTAAAAAATTGGGATGACGTCCAATAAAATCCTGTGTGATCCTGAGCCATGATGGGCCTGTGATTGTTCCCTCCCTCTGGGGAAGGCTGTCTCTTAACCCTGATCTGACCTGAGTGGAAGGAAACGGACTGCTAGGTCTAATTAGCAGCAGCTTGACACCAGACACACTCATTACGAATCAGCATTGGAACCCTTCTGAGAAAACACAGGTTCTGCTCTGTTAAACACATCTTAAGCCCTTAAAGAATATTAGCAGTTTGCTTTAACGACTTTTAATATGTTGTGCAGCCTATTATTAGTGCAAGCCTGCGCAGGCACACCGCACACAAACACTGGCTAGGCTATATGGCTTTCAGAATGTGTAAAACCTTACGAAGTATAAATAAATCATTGTGAAATAACATAGCAATCTACCTGGGTAATAAAGCATCGACCAATGGAACATCTTCAAAGCTGGAAACTTGGAGGTGTCTCAACCTAAACAGTTTTCTAAAAAGCTATAATTGCCCCATAATTTCAGGTTAAGGCAGATTTCTATGCAATTTCTGTGGGATATGGAGGTTGGCTGGTTCACAAACAACTTCAGGCACTGTGAAATCATCAGGTCTGACCCCATCACCCTTATCACCAAAGTATGGCTGATGAGTCAGAGCCAGTAGGCGTAGAGAGCAGAGACAGACTGGGGAGTCCGAGCCAAAAAGAAGCAGCTGCATCGCCAGGCCATCTCCTGGCGGAAGTAGCCAGTGTGCTGCTGGCATGACGGCTACAGAGAGCCCTCCTCCAGCTGCACTGGCACAAGGGGTAATAAAGTGCAGAGTGCACAAATGGCACGGCAAAGATGCCAGAAGTGAACAGGGTCCAGGGCCATGTTCCTTTCCAGATAACATTCCCACACATTCACCAGATGCCCCCACTGAAAATTCCATGCAGTCAAAGTTTGTAAATAATAAGAGCTTTTTTAATGACACTTAGCACTTGGATGTTGTGAAATGCTCTAACATTTTTGGCAACAATGTATTAGTCCGATTCCTTATATTAGCATCTACAGAGAGAGGGACTTGCTTGATATAAAATAAAAACAACCAACACTGTTGCATTTCACAGAGCGCTGAATCATCTTTGTGAACATTGAATGTCATAACTTGTCCATGTCCAGGTATTTCACAGCCTTGATACCGTTTGCCCTGCTCCTTCAAACCTATTTCACTGAGATGCAGGGTTGGTGCAGCAGAACCAGAGGGATCGGATGCCCTGAACGAGTGATCAGCCCCCGAAGCCTATAACATTTCTACAGCCTGGCCCACTATCAGGAGAATATGCTGTCTACTGAGCCTTTGGAGCATAAAGGAACCTGCTCTAAAGTCTAGCTGAAAGCTGATCTAGTCTCTCGCAGTACGCATGCACACACAGGCAAACACACACCTTGCCAACGCTTTCCTTCCTGCTCACCTCACAGAGGTAGGCTATTAGGGGGCGGTCTTCTATCTGGCGTAATCCCACTTTCTCTCTCCAGTCCCCACACCGATCAGACATCTTCACACAGCTCAGGATGGATGGAGAGATTGAATTCCACACACTATTTTAACACGGCGAGAACATAGATGTGTACAGATACGACTGGGTAAAGAACCACTCCTTACCTTTACACCTTCAGGTTTACACCAAGCTACACCTTCCAGCACATTTTCTCAGTCATCACAGAGGTTAAAAAGCCAATCCAATTCCTGGCCCTTAAGGTGTGATGTCTGCATTTCCCTTGCAGATTTAGGACAATATTGTAATCCGCCTATTTGGCATAGGGTTGAATAATGACAGACACAATGCTGTGAGAATGAGGATGGCACAGACGCAGGCCAGGCTGGGGGATAATAATACTGTGGTCTTTGCTCTGCTCTCTCCATGCCTACTGTGTCCTAATAACTGCAGAGGGTTCTCACTGATGGAATATTTAGGGCTCCCATCTCACACACCATGTTTCTTTGGGTAGTCGGAACAGGACGCTTAGCCTCACCTACCAGATGGGGATCTCTTTGTGCGATAAGTAGAACAGGTAAATTATTACACAGTTTTTGAGCACCGGGAGTAAGCATTTAGAAGAGTACAAAAAGTGTCACCCAAAGTACTTCTGAATACATTTTTTTACAAGGCAGAAATCTAGCCTAGGTTTGAAGTAGGCTAAAGTGTGGATTCGGACCATGAATGGTATAGCAGTGCAGGATCATACCACGGCCCAGGTATATCATCTTCAGATTATGTCCATGTTTGACAAGCAGCTGAGATTCTAAAATGGATTCAATTGTGTCTTTTTTGTCATCAATCTACACACAACACCCCTAAATTAAAAAGCAAAAAAAACATGTTTTTAGAAAACGTTGCAAATTTATACAAAAAAACCCTGAAATATCACATTTACATAAGTATTCAGAACCTTTACTCAGTACTTTGTTGAAGCATCTTTGTCAGCGATTACAGCCTTGAGTCTTCTTGGGTATGACGCTATAAGCTGTATTTGGGGAGTTTCTCCCATTCTTCTCAGCAGATCCTCTCAAGCTCTGTCAGGTTGGATTGGGAGCGTTGCTGCACAGCTATTTTCAGGTCTCTCCAGAGATGATCAAATGGGTTCAAGTCCGGTCTCCGGTTGGCCCACTCAAGGACATTGAGACTTGTCCCGAAGTCACTCCTGCATCGTCTTGGCTGTGTGTTTAGGGTCGTTGTCCTGTCGGAAGGTGAACCTTCACCCCAGTTTGAGGTCCTGAACACTCTGGAGCAGGTTTTTAATCAAGGATCTTTCTGTACTTTGCTCCTTTCATCTTTCCCTCGATCCGGACTAGTCTCCCAGTCCTTGCCGCTGAAAAACATCCCCACAGCATGCTGCCACCACCATGCTTCACCGTAGGGATGGTGCCAGGTTTCCTCCAGACGTGACGCTTGACATTCAGGCCAAAGAGTTCAATGTTGGTTTCATCAGACCAGAGAATCTTGTTTCTCATGGTCTAAGAGTCCTTTAGGTGCCTTTTGGCAAACTCCAAGAAGCTGTCATGTGCCTTTTACTGAGGAGTGGCTTCTATCTATACACTACCACAAAGGCCTGATTGGTGGAGTGCAGCAGAGATGGTTATCCTTCTGGAAGGTTCTCTCATCGCCACAGAGGAACTCTGGAGCTCCTTCAGAGTGACCATCAGGTTCTTGGTTACCTCCCTGACTA
The DNA here is from genome assembly GCF_901001165.1 of Salmo trutta. Lineage (NCBI taxonomy): Eukaryota > Metazoa > Chordata > Actinopteri > Salmoniformes > Salmonidae > Salmo > Salmo trutta. Next base: position 19,947,456 of record NC_042980.1, read on the forward strand.
AGGCCCTTCTCCCCTGATTGCTCAGTTTGGCCGGATGGCCAGCTCTAGGAAGTCTTGGTGGTTCCAAACTTCTTCCATTTAAGAATGATAGAGGTCACTGTGTTCTTGGGGACCTTCAATGCTGCAGAAATGTTTTGATACCATTCCCCAGATCTGTGCCTTGACACAATCCTGTCTCGGAGCTCTACGGACAATTCCTTTGACATCGTGGCTTGGTTTTTGCTCTGACATGCACTGTCAACAATGGGACCTTATATAGACAGGTGTGCCTTTCCAAATCATGTCCAATCAATTGAATTTACCACAGGTGGACTCCAATCAAGTTGTAGAAACCTCTCCAGGATGATCAATGGAAACAGGATGCACCAGAGCTTAATTTTGAGTCTCATAGCAAAGGGTCTGAATACTTATGTAAATAAGGTATTTCTGATCAGTCAGTGAAGATTTGAACTTCCCATCACTTGACTCAAGTTTGTGAAATAATCAATCTACATTTAGTGCTGTTATAGTTAAGTGCCCTAATTCAAATCTTCACTGACAGTATTGTGTGGAGATAAATAATTCTTAATCAATTAATTTTAGAATAAGGCTGTAACGTAACAAAATGTGGAAGAAAGGCAAGGTGTCTGAATACTTTCTGAAGGCACTGTATGTTTTGGTTTTACAAAGCTGTGTCCATCGATAAAATTCAATAATCAATTAATTGTATTTATTGTTGTACCATGCGATTAAATGTCAGTTGAAAAATGTTTCTTCTCTATGCTGCCTGCAACATGATCAAATCAAAATCAAATCAAATGTATTTATATAGCCCTTCTTATATCAGCTGATATCTCAAAGTGCTGTACAGAAACCCAGCCTAAAACCCCAAACAGCAAGCAATGCAGGTGTAGAAGCACGGTGGCTAGGAAAAACTCCCTATTAAGGCCAAAACCTAGGAAGAAACCTAGAGAGGAACCAGGCTATGAGGGGTGGCCAGTCCTCTTCTGGCTGTGCCGGGTGGAGATTATAACACAACATGGCTAAGATGTTCAAATGTTCATAAATGACCAGCATGGGTTTGAATTTAGTCAATTCACCGGAAGTTTGCGGGGGGTATGCTAGTTCTGAACGTCACATGCTAATGTAAAAAGCTGGTTTTTGATAAATATGAACTTGATTGAACAAAACATGCATGTATTGTATAACATAATGTCCTAGAAGTGTCATCTGATGAAGATCATCAAAGGTTAGTGCTGCATTTAGCTGTGGTTTGGGTTTATGTGACATTATATGCTAGCTTGAAAAATGGGTGTCTGATTATTTCTGGCTGGGTACTCTGCTGACATAATCTAATGTTTTGCTTTCGTTGTAAAGCCTTTTTGAAATCGGACAGTGTGGTTAGATTAACGAGAGTCTTGTCTTTAATTTGAGGGAAAATATTTTCTGAACGTCACGCGCCGCTGTAAAATGCTGTTTTTATATATAAATATGAACTTTATCGAACAAAAAAATGCAGGTATTGTGTAACATGATGTCATATTTTCTGTTCCATTCTAACAGAAACCCAGAGGATTTTTCGTTTTTCATGGAATGAAACACCATAATATTAATAAAATTAATTAAGCAAGTTCCAGTAAAAAGTTTGGACACACCTACTCATTCCAGGAATTCTCTTTATTTTTACTAATTTCTACATTGTAGAATAATAGTGAAGACATCACACCGGACATAACACCGGTCTCCCGCTTGCCCCGCATTCTGTAGTACAGACATGGCCTGCTCTCCCTTATGAAAGGAATTAGGCACTTTCCCATGTTTACCACAGTATTTACTGTGGACTGCACAGTAGCCTAATAAACAAATAAACACATTTCGTTAATAAAATAATGATAAAAAAAATACTGCATTTCAAAATGCAGATGTTGATTTAGTTAATGAATTACTATGGGAATAAATATCACTGATTTACAGAAATATTGGAACAAACCGCCATATTTTCCATTCCATCCTAACGGAAACCCTGAGGGTTTTGTTTTTCATGGAATAGAAACACCATAATATTATTCAAATTAATTAAGCAAGTACCAGTCAAAACTTGGGACACAACTACTCATTCCAGGATGTTCCTATATTTTCACTATTTTCTACATTGTAGAATAATAGTGAAGACATCACAAGTATGAAATAACACATATGGAATCAGTTAAGAACAAAGACAGCCTACTCCATCCTCCTCGTAACCTGGTCTCCCATCCACAGGACACAGGGATTCTTTAGCTAATGAAGGCAAATCATTTAGAATCCGCCGATCCTGTAGCCTACTCCCGACATCACGTTGTACAGTGTCATAGAAACCCTGAGGATGTCGTTTTTCTCTGAATAGAAACACCACAATATTAAAGCCAAATTTCTTCAAATCAATCCCATATACTATGTTAATACAAAACAGGTTTTAAATTGTCTGGTAATGTCAATACGGAATACTATCAAATGCTTCTCAAAGATGCCCTCTGGTGGTCAAAATAGCAACAACTTGCAGTAACAGAAAAAATGGCTGAGAATTAAATGACGTGCCACAGAATGCTGAGGCAGCACACAAGGTGTGCCGCAGTATGACGCAACTTTGAAAGGAGGAACCACTGTACAGCAACCGATGTCAGAGGAAGGCCAAAAAGATCATCAACCACCCGAGCCACGGCCTGTTCACCAGCTTTCATCTAGAAGGCAAGGTCAGTACAGGTGCATCAAAGCTGAGACCGAGAGACTGAAAAACAGCTTCTATCTCAAGGCCATCAGACTTCTAAATAGCCATCACTAGCTGGCTACCACCTGGTTACTCAACCCTGCACCTTAGAGGCTGCTGCCCTATATACATAGACATGGAATCACTGGTCACTTAAATAATGTTTACATACTGCTTTACTCATCTCATATGTATATACTGTATTCTATTATACTGTATTTTAGTCAATGCCACTCCGACATCGCTCGTCCTAATTTTGATATATTTCTTAATTCCATTCTTTAACTTTTAAGACTTGTGTATGTTGTGAATTGTTACTGCACTGTTGGAGCCAGGAACACAAGCATTTCGCTACACCTGCAATAACATCTGCTAAATACGTGTATGTGATCAATACAATTTGATTTTTAAAGGACCATCCCCAAACTGTTGCCACAAAGTTGGAAGCACAGAATCGTCTAGAATGTCATTGTATGCTGTAGAGTTAAGATTTCCCTTCACTGGAACTAAAGGACCTAGCCCGAACCATGAAAAACAGCCCCAGACCATTATTCCTCCTCCACCAAACTTTACAGTTGGCACTATGCATTGGGGCAGGTAGCGTTCTCCTGGCATCCGCCAAACCCAGATTCGTCCGTCGGACTGTCAGATGGTGAAGCGTGATTCATCACTCCAGAGAACGCGTTTCCACTGCTCCAGAGTCCAATGACTGCGAGGTTTACACAACTATGGCCGACGCTTGGCATTGCGCATGGTGATCTTAGGCTTGCGTGCGGCTGCTCGGCGATGGAAACCCATTTCATGAAGCTCCCGACCAACATTTCTTGTGCTGACGTTGCTTCCAGAGGATGTTTGGAACTCGATAGTGAATGTTGCAACAGAGGACAGAAGATTTTTACACACTAAGCACTTCAGCACTCTGCGGTACCATTCTGTGAGCTTGTGTGGCCTACGACTTCCCGGCTGAGCCGTTGTTGCTCCTAGACGTTACCACTTCACCTCTAGCAGGGCAGAAACTTTACAAATGTACTTGTTGGAAAGGAGGCATCCTATGACGGTGCCATGTTGAAAGTGGGGTTTAAAGCAGGATAAATTGATAACCTGTTTCTCTGCTACACACATTCATTAGTTAATGCCAACCCTTTAGTCTACATTTACACATAGCACACATGCATACACTGGCCCTGAGTGTTAAAGTGATGCTCAGCATGCAGGTCCATGCCTGACACTAATCACATTGGAAAAAAGAGAGGAGAGTCCACAGGAGATCTCTGTCCGCTCCCCTGTAGGTTATTATCTTACAGGCTTTACGTACGTGGGGTATGAGTTCCAAATGGCGCCCAATTCCCTAGTGCACTACTTTTGACCAGAGGCCCTATGGAAATAGGGTGCCATTTGGGATGCATCCAGGGTTTCTCCATGGTTTCTCAGACTTATTGTCTCTGACCATGCATACATTACAGCAGGGGTGTCAAACTAATTTTCCCCGGCAGGCCGTATTCGGTCTTCACTGAGGTCCGGATGGCCCAACTCAAATTTTGCAAAGAATAATTCCAGGTGACTACCTCATGAAGCTGGTTGAGAGAATACCAAAAGTGTGCAAAGCTGTAATCAAGACAAAGGTTGGCTACTTTGAAGGTTTTCAAATATAAAATATATTTTCATTTGTCCAACACTTTTTTGGTTACTACTTGATTCGATATGTTATTTCATAGTTTTGATGTCTTCACTACTATTCTACAATGTAGAAAATAGTAAAAATAAAGAAAAACCCTGGAATGAGTAGGTGTGTCCAAACTTTAGACTGGTACTGTATGTTTATAAATGTGTCAAACTATGAATATAGTAGTAAAAAGGTGATTCATTTCAGGGCCCGTATTCATAACGAGTCTCAGAGTAGGAGGAGTGCTGATCTGGGATCAGGTCCCCCCATCCGTTTGTTATAATCGAATAGGCAAAACTGATCCTAGACCAGCAGTGTCTCCTAATCTGAGTTCTTCTTTGTAAATACGGGCCCAGAGCTCAACATCACAATGATCTCATAAGAACACCAAACTGGACTGGGCCTATTAAGGCAAGGCACTCCCAGCATGTTGCTCCAATTGTTTAGAGCTAATCCCCTGTATAAAAAAAGCATTGTGGTTTCTGCTAATGGCTTCATATCAAACCAGCCACAAATGGGGAAAGGTCCCCACTCATAATGGCTACACATAGCCCAGAACAAAGCACCAAGTGAACCCAAGCTGTCAGTGTCCCAGTTCTGAAGAGAGACACTGAGATATACAGTGATGAAAGAATACAGGGGACAAGGGTTGAGGGGATGAGCCAGGGAAAAGTTTTGCCGTCTCCCCTCACTTTGGGTTCACTGTTAGGGTAAACTACATCATGAAACCGGCATGTACAGTATGCACTAACTCATCCATCTGAGGTTGCTTTAACGGAAGCTAGGTAGATCAAATATGGGGCTCAGATGCTACATCAAAAACAATTACACATACAGTATATTGAAACATTCATGTATTGTGATTCCACAACAGTGGTTGTTGGTGTTGTAGCTGTAACCGTTTACTGTTGCAAGGAAAATAAATATTGGCATACAAGAGTTATTTTGATGACGACGATGAACTTAACCTCTCTAGGGTATGTGGGACGAAATCGTCCCACCTACTCAACAGCCAGTGGAATCCCGTGGCGCGTTATTCAAATACCTTAGAAATGCTATTACTTCAATTTCTCAAACATATGACTATTTTACACAATTTTAAAGACAAGACTCTCGTTAATCTAACCACACTGTCCGATTTCAAAAAGGCTTTACAACGAAAGCAAAACATTAGATTGTCAGCAGAGTACCCAGCCAGAAATAATCAGACACCCATTTTTCAAGCTAGCATATAATGTCACATAAACCCAAACCACAGCTAAATGCAGCACTAACCTTTGATGATCTTCATCAGATGAGACTCCTAGGAGATTATGTTATACAATACATGCATGTTTTGTTCAATCAAGTTCATATTTATATCAAAAACCAGCTTTTTACATTAGCATGTGACGTTCAGAACTAGCATATCCACCGCAAACTTCCGGTGAATTTACTAAATTACTCACGATAAACGTTCACAAAAAACAATTATTTTAAGAATTATAGATACAGAACTCCTTTATGCAATCGCTATGTCCGATTTTAAAATAGCTTTTCGGCGAAAGCACATTTTGCAATATTCTAAGTAGATAGCTCGCCATCACAGGCTAGCTATTTTGAACCCCACCAAGTTTGGCCCTCACCAAACTCAGATTTACTATAATAAAAATTGGATTACCTTTGCTGTTCTTCATCAGAATGCACTCCCAGGACTTCTACTTCAAAAACAAATGTTGGTTTGGTTCAAAATAATCCATAGTTATGTTCAAATATCCTCTGTTTTGTTCGTGCGTTCAAGACACTATCCGAAGGGTGATGCGCCCGACGCGTTTCGTGACAAAAAAATTCTAAATATTCCATTACTGTACTTCGAAGCATGTCAACCGCTGTTTAAAATCAATTTTTATGCGATTTTTCTCGTAAAAAAGCGATAATATTCCGACCGGGAAACCCTGTTTTCGTTCAAAGACGAAAAAATAAAAACATGGTGTCGCCTCGTGCACGCGCCCCAGTCTCATTGTTCTCTGATCGACCACTATCCAAATGCGCTACTGTTTTTCAGCCAGGGGCTCCAAAGGCATCATTCACCGTTTTGCCGCCTTCTGAGAGCCTATGGGAGCCGTAGGAAGTGTCACGTTACAGCAGAGATCCTCAGTTTTCAATAAAGAGAGTGTAGAAGCCCAAGAAATGGTCAGAGAGGGCACTTCCTGTAAGGAATCTTCTCAGGTTTTGGCCTGCCATATGAGTTCTGTTATACTCACAGACACCATTCAAACAGTTTTAGAAACTTTAGGGTGTTTTCTATCCAAAGCCAATAATTATATGCATATTCTAGTTTCTGGGCAGTAGTAATAACCAGATTAAATCGGGTACGTTTTTTATCCGGCCGTGCAAATACTGCCCCCTACCCTAGAGAGGTTAAACTATTGTGAAGGGTGCCAATATTAGCTAGCTCAAGTGCTCCCTTTATTTACAGCAGGACAGAAATGGGTATTAGTGCAGCTGTAGAACACAATGGACATCCAAGCTTATGAATTGGATGCATGTTGTGGAGCAAATTGTGCAACTTCCTCTAAGAAAACATTAATAAGGTTCGTAACGATCAGCCACTTAAGAAATGCTAAGGCTAACCTATGGATTAATGCAAAAGTTAATACTAGGCTTACGTATCAAATTGCATTTGTCACATGATTCATTAACAACAGGGGTAGACTAAAGATGAAATGCTTACTTACGGGCACTTCCCAACAATGCAAAGAGAAAAACCAGAAAAAAATCAAGGAGGGAAGATTCAGGTCACCCGCTCCAATATTCACCAAAGGAATGTCCTTTGTTTCAAGATACTTTTTCCTCGCCGAAACACTAACACATTCAAAAGCAACTACTGGAACAATATTTCTAACATAGAATGTGGGGAATAGTCAGGAGGCAATCTATAGAACACTAACTGAATTGTGCTAGTCATTTTGTGATGTCATTAAAAATGTTATAAATTTAAATACTGTAACTTGGAAAGTATACTCACTACATGTACGAAGCGTCCATACTATGCATTGTGCATGTAATATAACAATGATGAAAGTGTTTTTGTTAAGAGAGGGATGTGATTTGAGAAACTATAAGGGATCATTGTTTTACAAGTGACAAGTCACACCACCGAGTGAAGTCAGAGCGTGTCAACCGGACAGAACCGCACCTTTCGAAAAAACTGTATAACATGATGGGTTAAGAAATGAACATACTAGACCAGAAAAGCGTGAGGCTGCACATTAAAAGTGGTCTGAACTTTGAATCTCAACACAAGGTAGAGACGATAAACTCACCTCCTGGACAATCACTGGTACGGCTGATTAGCTGTCCTAAGTAAAGTACTTACGTAAGAGAATTTAAGTAGAACCAACCTACTACTCTGCTCAAACCATCGTATTACGCCTCTCTCACCACCCCACTGGGAACCATCGAACCGTCTGGCAAGCCCATCTTCAAAGAAGCATCTTCAGGAGCAAATGGAAGGAAAATAAAAACTCTGCAGTTCGGTTCAGGACTACACGACAAGTCACAGGATACCCGGACAACAGTATGACACTTGTCGGAACCTTTTTGGACAATCAAAGCCTTACAAGTGTGCAGCGAAAAGTCCCAACTCCCTTTCCAAGCCAGCCCTGTCCACCAAGAGAGAGCCGACGAACCAAGACATTTCCCATAAATACATTAGTTTCTTACTCAGAGGTTGGCGGTTTGTGTGCAAAGTATATAATTACTATAAGTGAGAGTAGTTTCTAAATGTACCAATGTTAAGTGTCTCTGTCCCTCTCTGCCCCCCTCCATTTCTTTTGTAACAAGCAGCCATGTTGTGTCAGTGTGCTAGGGACCTGTTGTTATCGTAATAAGTGTGTGTTTATCCTGTGTTACCATTTAATTAGCTAGTAAATAAATAATTAAACCAATTTGTTTTGTACTGAATCATAAGTAAGGCTTGGGTTTTGCAGATGCAAGGAGGTTACGACTTTTTTACATTTAACTAGGCAGGTCAGTTAAGAACAAATTCTTATTTTCAATGATGGCCTAGGAACAGTAGGTTAACTGCCTTGTTCAGGGGCAGAACAACAGATTTTTACCTTGTCAGCTTGGGGATTCGATCTTGCAATCTTTCGGTTACTAGTCCAACGCTCTAACCACTAGGCTACCTGCCACCCCAGAATGATGATATGATATGAGGTTATGATTAATAAGTTGACTGTTTATAGATGCGATAGGTTAAGACCTTTTAGTGTTTAATTCAGGAGATGATAACTCTTTAAAGAACCGGTCTCATGGTGCGCCAGATCTTAATGAGTTAATTGTTACATGATTAATTTAATTGGGTAACAATTAAACATTGTTATTTGTCTCATCAACGAACTGTCTTCAGATTAATGTTAAAGTCAAGTCACGACATACTGGAGCCCCGTGCGAGGAATCTAATACACAATTAGGCCTTACAGTTTAATTCAGTCTATGGGAATTGCATAGCAAATTACATTATACACCAAAAGAGCAGTAGGCAGGATTGTCGTTGAGTGTGAGAGTTTCTCCCAGATAGCAGGGAGAGATTGACTCCGGTGATGTATACCTGACAAAGGGTCAGAGTGTGCAGGGTAATTATTCATTTCCAGAGCTAGGACATAATGGCCAGCCTATTAAGGAAATTTGAGAAGATATATTTGTTTGTCCGAAGCGAAGTATTAGCTGTCTCTCTCTCGCTTCATGAGTGTGAGTAGATACAGCGAGTATTTCTTTGTTCCGTAACATTGCTAGCAAGAAACGCAGATTGGGTTGAACGTGAGACGTCGTTAGTAAACCCCCATTCCCGAATTGAAGGGGACCCTTTTGTTCTTGAATTAAAAATTGTACAAGAACGGCTAGCTTTGCATTAGAATCTTAGCTAACGAACAGAGAGAAGCCATTCGCCTTTGTTTACAGCGGAAATCCCACGCTTTGGGCGACGGAAGTCCCGCCTTTGCTGGAATCCCGTGTGATTTCAGCTTTCAGGGGTAAGAGACCCCTTGTGGGGCAAAGAGTTCACACATGTAACTGGTTAGACTTTATAATATCGTACCAATCTCAACTGATTGGATATCGTTGTCTCATTCGATTTAACGAGGAAGTTAAATTGCCAAACAAACCTTTTTACCAGGTTGATCATTCAGCTAAGGATCCAATTAATTTGTTCCAACTAATGAAACATTTTAAACTTGTCAATCTTAACCTAGATACAGCGACGCTTTCAGGTTAATTAAAGTTTAATTCCCAGATAGCCTATACAGGTATGATTAATCATTAACATTGTTAAATCAATTCCATTTGCAAGTTCATTGAAGTCCAACTCCCACATTACTGATCCAGTATTGATGAGTCATTAACGTCTATACACATATTTAAATCGTTTTGCAGCTTCCAACGAGTCAAAATCCAAACTTACAAAAAATATGAATAATCAAGCTATCAGAGGGGCTGGCCCCCATTCCCCCGCTAATAAGTGAACCCTCTGCCATGGACAGATTGATCACTGAACTCAGTTGCGATATAAACCCAAGCTATGCCAAAGGGCTGAGAATGTTAGATCACAATGCTATAAGCAAAAAATTAGAAAAAATATGCGAATAACGCCATCCAAAATAAACCATCAGGCTCAGGCCTTGTAAAGGTTCTCTCCAGTTTAGCCCTGAAGTATGGTCGTCAGCAGAGATTGACATCAATCCAGTACCGCGGTGCACAGCATAAGCACGAGCTAGAAATGGTTGAGATGAAGGGACAGGTGGAGAGAACCAGGAAACGAATGACAAAAGCTGAAAAGATACTGCTTGCCGAGGAACTGCGTTTGAGAATGGAACAATTAAAAGAAATGAAAAAAACTTGACGACAAACAAGCACAAACTCTTGAACAAAATCATCTTCCACAGGAACAAAATTGTCTTCTACAGGAACAACTCGATTTAGCCAAAAATAAATACGACGAAGTCCACACCAAAATAGATAAATCGGACAAGTTAGCTACAAACAGGGGCGCGCAACGTGATAACATGCTTGCAGTTTTGATGAACACTCAAAGCAACATTGTTCTAGTCCAAATTGCTGCAGACCAAAGATCATTTAATGAACAAGTTGGATGACAAAACAGCGGAACTCCTTGAAGTCGCTGACCAAATGAATGATGGGAGAACCCAGGTGAGGAATACAGACAAAATGATCTCTAAGCAAGCAGATGAAATCTCATTACTGAATCTCTCCCTCCGCACTCAAGACTTCTACCTGTAAACCATGACAATTAAGTATGTGGCCGAACGGAGCAAGTGTGACTCACGTGTCTAAAATAAGCACTCTAAGCTCCAAAGTGGACTCTGCTATGCAGCAGAATACCACCCTTAGGTACCACCTGGAGGAACTCCAGAACAGTCACGCGCTACAGTGTGACTACCCAACAAAGCTTGCAAATTGAGCTCGGAACACAAAGGAGTGAAGACGACAGGTTTCAGACTTTACCTCTCTCAGGTGTTCCTTAGTCTTTTCCTCTTGGCCATTCGGCACCGAGTAATATGGCGCCTCCTCACCAACAAAGCCAAAGCGCTCTTAGTGTGGAACGCCTTGACAAACTCATCAAAAACTTCTGCACCTTTAACCCCGTTCCAGGGAAGCCAAACGACACAGATGTTCTTAGCAGACATGGAGGACGCCTTTGATGGCTACCTGAACGCAACGGGTACTGACATGCTTTATCTGTTGAAACAAATGTCGAATAGACACGTGACAAGGTTAATCTGTCTACAACAGCAACACGTGCAAAACAGCTACACAAAACTTGCCACGGCATTGAAAACATTGGCCTACTCACTGAAACAGGAATGGAAGAGATATTAACATTCAAACAAATGTTTCTGTCGAACATGTATCCCAACTTATTAACTACTTGGGCCCTACAGCCCACGTTGGTTTGTCAATCTCAGAACTCAGAGAGCTTACGAGAACAGCTTTTGAGGCATCAAAAGTGAGCCGCGCTAAGAGCCCTGACATCTCGGTTTTCAATATTGAGCAGGAGCACTCACTCCAGTTAGAGTGCGGCATCAGGGATAGGAGCGTTGAGTGATGACGCACAACAATGGTATCTACCGCATAACCACGATACCAATAATCACCGAGGCCAAAATAACTATAAAGAACATTGCCAGCGAAAAGACTACCACTACAATCAACCTGGTCGCTACAGTGGAGGGAAAAAGTATTTGATCCCCTGCTGATTTTGTATGTTTGCCCACTGATAAAGAAAGAATCAGTCTATAATTTTAATGGTAGGTTTATTTGAACAGTGAGAGACAGAATAACAACCAAAATATCCAGAAAAACGCATGTCAAAAATGTTATAAAATGATTTGCATTTTAATGAGGGAAATAAGTATTTGACGCCCTCTCAATCAGAAAGATTGCTGGCTCACAGGTGTCTTTTATACAGGTAACGAGCTGAGATTAGGAGCACACTCTTAAAGGGAGTGCTCCTAATCTCAGTTTGTTACCTGTATAAAAGACACCTGTCCACAGAAGCAATCAATCAATCAGATTCCAAACTCTCCACCATGGCCAAGACCAAAGAGCTCTCCAAGGATGTCAGGGATAAGATTGTAGACCTACACAAGGCTGGAATGGGCTACAAGACCATCGCCAAGCAGCTTGGTGAGAAGGTGACAACAGTTGGTGTGATTATTCGCAAATGGAAGAAACACAAAAGAACTGTCAATCTCCCTCGGCCTGTGGCTCCATGCAAGATCCCACCTCGTGGGGTTGCAATGATCATGAGAACGGTGAGGAATCAGCCCAGAACTACACGGGAGTATCTTGTCAATGATCTCAAGGCAGCTGGGACCATTGTCACCAAGAAAACAATTGGTAACACACTACGCCGTGAAGGACTGAAATCCTGCAGCGCCCGCAAGGTCCCCCTGCTCAAGAATACATATACATGCTCGTCTGAAGTTTGCCAATGAACATCTGAATGATTCAGAGGACAACTGGTGAAAGTGTTGTGGTCAGATCAGATGAGACCAAAATGGAGCTCTTTGGCATCAACTCAACTCGCCGTGTTTGGAGGAGGAAGAATGCTGCCTATGACCCCAAGAACACCATCTCCACCGTCAAAAATGGAGGTGGAAACATTATGCTTTGGGGGTGTTTTTCTGCTAAGGGGACAGGACAACTTCACCGCATCATTTGACGGGGCCATGTACTGTCAAATCCTGGGTGAGAACCTCCTTCCCTCAGACAGGGCATTGAAAATGGGTCGTGGATGGGTATTCCAGCATGACAATGACCCAAAACACACAGCCAAGGCAACAAAGGAGTAGTCAAGAAGAAGCACATTAAGGTCCTGGAGTGGCCTAGCCAGTCTCCAGACCTTAATCCCATAGAAAATCTATGGAGGGAGCTGAAGGTTCGAGTTGCCAAACGTCAGCCTCAAAACCTTAATGACTTGGAGAAGATCTGCAAAGAGGAGTGGGACAAAATCCCTCACGAGATGTGTGCAAACCTGGTGGCCAACTACAAGAAACGTCTGACCTCTGTGATTGCCAACAAGGGTTTTGCCACCAAGTACTGTCATGTTTTGCAGAGGGGTCAAATACTTATTTCCCTCATTAAAATGCAAATCATTTTATAACATTTTTGACATGCGTTTTTTTTTTGTTATTCTGTCTCTCACTGTTCATATAAACCTACCATTGAAATTATCGTCTGATCATTTCTTTGTAAGTGGGCAAACGTACAAAATCAGCAGGGGATCAAATACTTTCCCCCCCCACTGTATGAGATGAGTAATGTAGGGTATGAAAACATATGAATTGGCATTGTTTAAAGTGGCTAGTGATACATTACATCAAGATGGCAAGATGCAGTAGATGGTATAGCGTACAGTATATACATATGACATGAGTAATGTAGGGTAAGTAATAATTATAATGTTCATTTTTCTCCATATTCTATCCAGTTTGCTTAATTTTTTATGAAACGAACTGCTTCAGTCCCGACACTGACCCGGTAACTCCAACTGGTATAACACTGTGCGATATCGCCGAAAGATATCCTCGTCTCAGTTCACAGTTACTGAAACGGTTCCCACACGTGGGCGCTGTGGAAAATGCGGGCCATGATAGTCACTGAGCATTTTGAAGCACAAACACCAGGAGATTTGGTTGAAATGTTACAGCCAATCTACGAACAACGCAGCTGCTGACAACTTGTACAAAGTGCACAATATTTTTGTTTGTGCCTCGGATACCAACACCAACCGCTGGTGGGGGTGTCCCGAGACAAAAAGGGGGGAATACTAGCCCAGCTCCATGATGAGCCTCGAGGCCAGTGGGTGGGTCGTGGCTACGTGCAACACTGTACGAGGCAACCCGATCAGAAAACAAATCAAGTTGTAAACTTCCCCACGAGAACAGAAAGGGACGGACAAGCCCCTCGACGGGGATAACCTTGGAATACATATTGAGATATCACAGAGGTGTCCCACACTGGTCGTAAAAGATATCACTGAGGTGTCCCACACTTTCCACCTGCCCCCAAAAAATTGTAACAATAATCATTCGTAGCCATGCGTAGTCTCAACTACAATGCAAATAGTAAAATGCTCTAAAACAATGCGGAATAAATCGGTAGGATAGTTGGTCCCCTTTGGTACCAGTACCAATGCCAGGAACAGTCAGAAGGTTAGAAACCTAACAAGTCAAATTGCCCTTGATAACAGCGACAGATGAGGTAGTAGTCACTCAGATTGCACCACGTGGAAGGGAATCTCCAAAACACTCTTCTGATGTTAACACACATGCCTTTAACAAATAGAACTGTAAAAATATCTGAACACTATGAAGTGGATATCAACACACGTACTCAATTACATACTCGCTTACACATACGGACTTACACACACACACCCCTGATCTCGCTCTCTTCTCTCACTTCTCTTCTTCTCTCTATTGTTGAGAACTGTTTTATAATTGAATATGTTTGTCTCTTTTTTATGTATTTGTCTACAAGTTTATACGTGTTTACAACAAGCAAGAGGAAGATATCAGAATAGGGGCATTGGGGAATAATAACATTAAACGGAATACATTTGTACTGTAGTGAAGCCGTCTCTAGAGTAATGCAAGGTCTCTTTCATGGTCATGTGAAACATCAATTGCTATGGAAATGCTGGGATGTGTTTTCAATTATGTTAAAGGTAATTATGATGCAACTATGATGGTGATACGATATGAATTACAATTATCATCATGAATATTAAGGCTAGACGCACTACATGTTACACACACAGACACTCAACCATGCAAATTGGCGGAGTTATTCATTTGGACAGCACACATTATAGTCGTACTCTTATACAGACATTGTACACACTCTCACTAAATCACATCCAATATCATACACATCAACCTACTCAGATTTACTACACACATAATATCTTGTCTTAATTTTCTAACATCTGTGGCATTGGCTCAAAGGCAAACAGGCAGGGGATTCAACCAAATATTGCTAGAACCTATTTCTTGAATTCTAAATATCAGACATTTGAAAGCTCTAATTTTGACCATCATAATACCTCTGATGGCAGTAACTTTACAAGCACTAATTATGGTCAATTTAGACTGAGAATAGTATCTAGTTATGGTAAGGGACAAAGGGATAAAATAAGTATAGCCAGTTATAAAGGTTTAGCAGATTATAAAAAAAGATCAGTTTTTATGTGGCTAAAAGAAAAGGAATATAACATATACTGTTTACAGGAAACTCACTCTACATCCTTAGATGAAGTTGTGTGGAAAAAGGAATGGGGTGGTGAAATAATTCTCTGTCATGGACAAAGGAACTCAAAAGGTGTGATGATATGAATTAACAAATTTCGATCTGAATGTGCAAATAGTCAGGAATGATGATTCGCAAGAAAGGTGGATCTTTTTTAATGTGAAAGTGGACGAAAAAGAGATTTGTCTCATTAATCTATATGGTCTAAATCAGGATGATCCATACTTCTTCGAAAACATTTATACCAATTTGTTGAATTTACAGGCAACAAATGATCAAATCATTATGGTAGGAGACTATAACACAGGTGTTAAGTGGGCCGTAAAGGTAATCACTCTACAAACTATTATCACTGTGCCCTTAAGGAAATCACAAATATTATGGACACATTAGAAATAGTGGATATTTGGACACTGAAAAATCCCAACCTAGTGAGACTTAATCAAGCTAGTCGTCTTGCCTACTTTGTCTCTTTCTCTCTTGCACCAAAGGTTAAAAAAGTTTTAATAGGAAACAGAATGCGATCGGATCATCATCTAATTGGCATTCACATAACTCAGATTGTCCACGTGGATGGGGATATTTGAAGTGTAATCAAAGTTTACTGGAGGACAACATATTTTTAACTAAGATAAAATAATTTAGAACTGAATTTTTCCAGTATAATATAGGTTCAGCAAATTCCCTTATTGTTTGGGATACCTTTAAAATGTACCTTCAGATGCCATTCAATTCAATATTCATCAATAATAAAAAAGCAGTTTCTGGCTAAAAAGAGACAAGACTAACAAAGGAAATCCATTAACTAATAGTACAGGTAGATAGCAATAAAAACAATACTACAGAGATGCAAAATAAGTTAGAGGAAAAACAAAAAGAACTTGAGGAATTTATTCAAGAACAATCTAATGTAATCTATTACAAAAATAAAGCAAACTGGATAGAATATGGAGAAAAATGTACAAAATTCTTCCTGAATCTCCAATACAGGAATGCTAACAAAAATAATTTGCAGAAACTCATTGCTGAAGACAGAGTCATCTATGACTCTCCAAATTATATTTTAAAAGATGCTAAATATTTTAGGCGATGTTCTCTTTTCCGTCTCATCCTCTCCCACTGAATGAAGATCACGGTAAGGAATTCTTTCAAAATAATATAAAAAAATTGAAAATTAACAAATCTACAGAACGATCAGTGAGAAGGCCAAATTACAGAGGAAGAATTTGAGGCTATTCTTTCAGTCTGGAAAAATCCCAGGGCTTGATGGCATACCGGTAGAGGTATATCAAGCCTTTTTTGATTTTTTGATACTAAAAGCTCCATTGTTAGATTGTTTTAACTACTCCTATAGAAATGGTAGTCTGTCAGGTAGGTCTGATTTCTCCATTATTAAAACACCCAGATGGCAAATATAAAGACCCAGTCTATCTAAAAAACTGGAGGCCCCTTACACTTTAATGTTGTGATGCAAAAATACTAGCGAAATGCATAGCACTCAGAATTAAAAAGGGTTTTATCAGGTATTGTTCTTCCTGATCAGAAAGGACGATACATTGGAGATAATATACGACAACTACTAGAAATAATAGAACATCAAGAAACATCTAAGAAGCCAGGCCTGGTATTTATAGCAGATTTTGAAAAGGCATTAGATAAAATAAGACAGGATTTTTTTCAATTTCGGTGATTCTCTTATAAAATGGGTAAAAATAATGTATAGCAACCCCAGGTATAAAATAGTAAATAACGGCTACTTCTCAGAGAGATTTGAATTGTCAAGGAGTTAAACAAGGGTGTCCTCTGTCACCATATCTATTCGTTATGGCCATCGAAATGCTAGCCATTAAAATCAGATCCAATAACAACAGAGGATTAGAAATCCAAAGCTTAAAAACAAAGGTATCCATGTGTGCCGATGACTCAAGTCCGCAAGCTAGATCAAATCAAAGTGTATTTGTCACGTGTGCCGAATACAACAGGTATATATATACACACACACAAAGATGAACGGAGCAAAGTACAGAGAGATACTTAATCCTGTAGGTTCATGCTATACAACATTCGCAGAGTACAACCCTGCCTCACACAGGAAGCGGCGCAGGTCCTAATTCAGGCACTTGTCATCTCCCGTCTGGATTACTGCAACTCCCTGTTGGCGGGGCTCCCTGCCTGTGCCATTAAACCCCTACAACTCATCCAGAACGCCGCAGCCCGTCTGGTGTTCAACCTTCCCAGTTCTCTCACGTCACCCCACTCCTCCGCACACTCCACTGGCTTCCAGTTGAAGCTCGCATCTGCTACAAGACCATGGTGCTTGCCTACGGAGCTGTGAGGGGAACGGCACCTCCGTACCTTCAGGCTCTGATCAGGCCCTACACCCAAACAAGGGCACTGCGTTCATCCACCTCTGGCCTGCTGGCCCCCCTACCTCTGCGGAAGCACAGTTCCCGCTCAGCCCAGTCAAAACTGTTCGCTGCTCTGGCACCCCAATGGTGGAACAAGCTCCCTCACGACGCCAGGACAGCGGAGTCAATCACCACCTTCCGTAGATACCTGAAACCCCACCTCTTTAAGGAATACCTGGGATAGGATATAGTAATCTTTCTAACCCCCCCCCCCCCAAAAAAAAAGATATAGATGTACTATTGTAAAGTGGTTGTTCCACTGGATATCTTAAGGTGAATGCACAAATTTGTAAGTCGCTCTGGATAAGAGCGTCTGCTAAATGACGTAAATGTAATGAAAACCTGCTCCAGAGCGCTCAGGACCTCAGACAGTGGCAAAGTTTCACCCTCCAACAGAACAATGACCCTAAGCATACAGCCAAGACAACACAGGAGTTGCTTCGGGACAAGTCTCTGATTATCCTTGAGTGGCCCAGCCAGAGCCACAGACTTGAACCTGATCAAACATCTCTAAAGACCTGAAAACAGATGTGCAGCAACGCTCCCCATCCAACCTGACAGAGCTTGAGAGGATCTGCAGAGAAGAATGGGAGAAACTCCCCAAATACAGGTGTGCCAAGCTTGTAGTGTCATACCCAAGAAGACTCAAGGCTGTAATCACTGTCAAAGGTGCTTCAACAAAGTACTGCGTAAAGGGTCTGAAAACTTATGTAAATGTGATATTTCCGTTTTTTATAAATTAGCAAAAATGTCTAAAACCCTGTTTTTGCTTTGTCATTATGGGGTATTGTGTGTAGCTTGAGGGAATTTATGAAATTGTAGAATAAGGCTGTAACCTAACAAAATATGGAAAAAGTCAAAGGGTCTGAATACTTTCATTAGGCACTGTAATTTTGAGGCTGAGACTCCCAGACAGTCACTCACCTCTCTACCGGTCATTAGAGGTCAACTCCAGAGCAGGGGAGCCATGCCTTTAGTAAGTTAATACAATAGCAGGCTCAAGAGGAGAGAATACACTTGACTCAGCGTTAACAGGGCTCAGAGAGTACCCGTGCACAAACAGACACGCACACACTAAAATGACTGCTCAGCAAATAAAATATGCCTCCTTTCGAGAGTGACTGGCTGACAGCACTGCAGAAAGATAGAGAGGTGGCTCCTAAACACACCACATCCAAACTCATGACATTACCTCTTCTCTTGGTATTTTAATTTGAGCTGGGAGAACCTGTGGGTTTTGCCAACATCACCTGTGTAGTAGAAACTCGAAGGATAATTTATCTACGGGTCATTCCGCAATTAATCACCATTATCATTCCCACAGGCTGTGAATTTAAAAATAATCAACTCCTCTCCATCGTGCTGAGGCACTGACACAGACTGTGAATTTAAAAAGAATCGACTGCTCAGGCTGGGCGGTCCTCTCCACCGTGCTGAGGCACTGACACAGGCTGTGAATTTAAAAAGAATCAACTGCTCAGGCTGGGCTGTCCTCTCCACCGTGCTGAGGCACTGAGAGGTCGGCTGTGAATTTAAAAAGAATCAACTGCTCAGGCTGGGCGGTCCTCTCCACCGTGCTGAGGCACTGACACATGCTGTGAATTTAAAAAGAAATGACTGCTCAGGCTGGGCGGTCCTCTCCACCGTGCTGAGGCACTGAGAGGTCGGCTGTGAATTTAAAAAGAATCAACTGCTCAGGCTGGGCGGTCCTCTCCACCGTGCTGAGGCACTGACACATGCTGTGAATTTAAAAAGAATCGACTGCTCAGGCTGGGCGGTCCTCTCCACCGTGCTGAGGCACTGACACAGACTGTGAATTTAAAAAGAATCGACTGCTCAGGCTGGGCGGTCCTCTCCACCGTGCTGAGGCACTGACACAGACTGTGAATTTAAAAAGAATCAACTGCTCAGGCTGGGCGGTCCTCTCCACCGTGCTGAGGCACTGACACAGACTGTGAATGAGGAGATAGTATTAGAGGGCTTTTCACACTGCATGATCTTAGCCCTGGGCTTAGTGCAGAGATTATTTAGGTCCTCCCAATCGGAATCTTTTCAACCAAAAACTTCATAGACCTCGAGGAGTGCGGGCCTGCCAGCTGAGGGACATTTTGGAGCTTGTCGTACCAAAGTACAGCATGAGGGTAATTGTTAAAATCACCCCTCGAACAGGGACTATGGAGGCACCTCAATGTTCCAACCCATGCAAGGTATTGAGGAGCTTGGTTCTAAAATAGTTCAGTTGGTGAAATGAGATGCTATCCACTATCTCCATGCTAGATCAAGCTCTCAAACAGAGTTGAGCATTACAGGAGCCCTGCTGCCACGGAGATATTACAAAATTGTAAAGGCTCTCTTTAAAAAAAAATTTTTTTTAAAGTCTGAGAAAGAAAATGCAGCAGATGTTGTGTGGCAAAACATTACAATTGCACTGCATTATACATGCATGTTGCTGTGCTGATCCTCCTGAGCCTGGACAGGGCAGGCTAAACGCATGGGGCAGCTAGCCAAGTCTCCTGGCTCCACAGAGGGAGAACAACAGCTATCCTGTCCCCAGTTCCTACTACTCACTCCCCAGCTAAATCACACTGCCCTCTGTGACCTCCAAACAGGCTGTCTTTGAATACCCCGGAATAACACTGCTTTAATGGTGACAACCAACAGTGCAGTATCAGAGAATCTGCTGATACTGCACTTTATGAAGGCTAAAGTAAGGAACTGAGCTCATTTAGCAAGAGAAGAAATGAGGTGCACATACCTGGAGAAGGGTGGGTGAGTGCATGATGAAATTCACACAAGCAAGCAAGCAGGCACACACACACACACACACACACACACACACACACACACACACACACACACACAGAGTTAGGAGAACAAAGTCTCCTAAGGCATGAATAATTCCAGGCTGCTCCAGTAACAGTACGTCTTCAGACTACAGTATACAGGACAGGTATGCACTAGGCAGCGCTCTAAGACAGGACCTGCCTGGGGAATAATGATGGCTGCCTGCCTGCCATCCTGCTGGAGACAGCCTGCATTTAAATACAGGGAACAACCACTTAGACTAGAACAGGACGCGCTGTCACAGACGTGATCCAGGACTCTCAATTAACTTCCTGAGGAGCAGAACTTTTGCCTGGAGAGCAGTTCTCAATAGGGGACTATAGAATACTCAATAATACGTTTGTACTAGTACAGCTTGTCATTGGTGTGAGCTACAACATTGGATAATGGTGACAGTCAGAAAAGTACAGCACATGATTTTATTTTTTATCAGTGTGATACTCAGCTGGCGTGGAGTTTATGCCCTTTATAAGCACTGCAGTAATTAGAGAAATCGCTGATGTAGTCCCTCTTAGACTTGACCTCCTGACCTCTGACCTCCCAGATCCAGTTTAACTCTCAGAGGTCAACGGTTTGGAGAATACAATTACTTAAGCGCTGCCACTTATTAAAAGCCTACTTCTAAAGGTTGACTGAAGGGATTATAAACAGCTTCCAGACTGTCATCATACCTTACTATCCTAGTAACTAGCTCACTGCACACTTGTGTTAATAACAATTGTTATTTATGTAGGTCTACATACACACAGGTTGGCTATTAGTGAGATGGCGGGGTCTTACCTGGAGAGACAGCCAGCTGAAAGTGATGTAGCTTGTTCTCATCAGGGAAGCTGGCTTTACACGTACCTAAGGTGGGGAGGAGGTGAGAGAGAGGATAACGGCATCTCTCAGTTGTTATTAGCCAACATTTACAGTTGAATTGATATTTTCTGGGAAATGCACATAGATTCAAATAGATTAAGATAACTATGTGTACATTATAAATCTAGGTCTACACCATCTTTGTTATCTCTATGCTAATACAGTACCGGTCAAAAGTTTTAGAACACCTACTCATTCAAGGGTTTTTCTTCATTGTAGAATAATAGTGAAGACATCAAAACTATCAAATAACACATATGTAATCATGTAGTAACCAGAAGCTGGTTGAGAGAGAATGCCAAGAGTGTGCAAAGCTGTCTTCAAGGCAAAGGATGGCTATTTGAAGAATCTCAAATATATTTTCATTTGTTTAACACTTTTTTGGTTACTACATAATTCCATGTGTTATTTCATAGTTTTGATGTCTTCACTATTATTCTACAATGTAGAAAATAGTCAAAATAAAGAAAAACCCTTGAATGTTCTAAAACATTTGACCGGTAGTGTATATATATCAATGGAGTACTGTATTTGGCTATAGAAGTAAGAAGTAACTGGTCTATGATCGTCATCCATTTTCCAGTGGCTCTTAATCTCCCCCTGGTGTTCAGACAGGAGCACTACAGCCGAGCCATCCACCGCTGCCTGCACCTTCGGTTACTAATGAGCCATGGGAACATCAAACACATTCACATGAATCTGCAACTTTTTTTATGTTGCACTGCATACACTTACTAGGAAGGTTGGCTTCAAGTTCTGCAACTTCTGCAATATGAGAGAGAGAGAGAGAGAGAGAGAGAGAGAGTCGTCAAACTAAAACTAAGAATCCTGATTGCGTGGGTAGCTAGGAGAGCGCAGTCAGTGGTGTGCACCAAATCCTAAGGGAACACATCATATCCCACGCTCCCTTCCCTTCTCTCTCAGCCCTGTGTTTTTGGAATGCTACAAACTTACTAGAGGAGATGCCCAAAACACCCATGAAAAAAAGTTACCTCATCATGCATAGGCTGAATGTGTGACAAACAAATATTATGAAATGGTAGCTACACAGTAATTATTGATCTCATAAATCAGGTTGCAAATTAATCAAAATCAAGACAATATGATTGATAAACCTGCAGACGGTTCAGCAAATCATTTGTACCACAGTCAGGTTGTCTACAGTTTCAAGTTTGAATGTCACGTGCAGAAGTTCAGTGAAATGCCTTTCTTGCAAACTCCGAATCCAAAAATACAGTAATCAATATATCACTAAACATTAGGAAAAACAAAAAAACACAAGCAATAAAAATAAGAACACAAGTAAGTATATACAGGGTCAGTTCCAGTACCATATTTACAATGGGCAGGGACACTGGAGTGATGAGGGAGATGTACAGTACAGGGGTGAGGTGACTAGGCATCAGGATATACTGTATGATAAACAGAGTAGCAGCAGTGTATATGATGATTGTATGAAAAGTAGAGTATAAATGTAAACTCTGCAAAAAAAGAAAACATCCTTCTCACTGTCAACTGCATTTATTTTCAGCAAACTTAACGTGTAAATATTTGTATGATCATAACAAGGTTCAACAACTGAGACATAAACTGAACAAGTTCCACAGACGTGACTAACAGAAATGGAATATTGTGTCCCTAAACAAAGGGGGGTTAACATCAAAAGTAACAGTCAGTGTCTGGTGTGGCCACCAGCTGCATTAAGTACTGCAGTGCATCTCCTCCTCATGGACTGCACCAGATTTGCCAGTTCTTGCTGTGAGATGTTACCCCACTCTTCCACCAAGGCACCTGCAAGTTCCTGGACATTTCTTGGGGGAATGGCCCTAGCCCTCACTCACCCTCCGATCCAACAAGACCCAAACGTGCCCAATGGGATTGCGATCCGGGCTCTTCGCTGGCAATGGAAGAACACTGACATTCCTGTCTTGCAGGAAGTCACACACACACAACGACGGTGGGTTTGTGCCCATAGGCAACGTTGTTGCCGGTAATGTCTGGCGAGGACCTGCCTTACAACAGGCCTACAAGCCCTCAGTCCAGCCTCTCTCAGCCTATTGCGGACAGTCTGAGCACTGAGGGACGGATTGTGCGTTCCTGGTGTAACTCGGGCAGTTGTTGTTGCCATCCTGTACCTGTCCTGCAGGTGTGATGTTCGGATGTACCAATCCTGTGCAGGTGTTGTTACACGTGGTCTGCCACTGCGAGGACGATCAGCTGTCCATCCTGTCTCCCTGTGGCGCTGTCTTACACGGAACACAAACCGGCTGCGCGTGTGCACCATCCTGCGCCATCGTGCATAAATGTATTTTGTCCCCCCACCAAACGCGATCACGACACGCAGGTTAAAATATCAAAACAAAACTCAACCAATTACATTAATTTGGGGACAGGTCGAAAAGCATTAAACATTTATGGCACTTTAGCTAGTTAGCTTGCACTTGCTAGCTAATTTGTCCTATTTAGCTAGCTTGCTGTTGCTAGCTAATTTGTCCTGGGATATAAACATTGAGTTGTTATTTTACCTGAAATGCACAAGGTCCTCTACTCCGCCAATTCATCCACACATAAAACGGTCAACCGAATCGTTTCTAATCATCTCTCTTCCTTCCAGGCCTTTTCTTCTCTTGACTTTATATTGCGATTGGCAACTTTCATAAATTAGGTGCCTTACCGCCACTGACCTCGTTCGTCTTTCAGTCACACACATGGGTATAACCAATGAGGAGATGTCAAGTGGGCACCTGCTTCTATAAACCAATGAGGAGATGGGAGAGGCAGGACTTGCAGCGTGATCTGCGTCAGAAATAGAACTGATTTCTATTTTAGCCCTTGGTAACGCAGACACTCGTTGGCGAGCGGTGTGGGTGCAATAATTGAATAACAGATTTCTACATTTATTTTGCAACGCGAGCGGTGTGGTCAGCCTATTAGGCGTGTCACAGTTCAGACACTGCAATTTCTTGCCCTGGCCATATCTGCAGTCCTCATGCCTCCTTGCAGCATGCCTACGGCACATTCACGCAGATGAGCAGGGACCCTAAGCATTTTTCTTTTGGTGTTTTTCTGAGTCGGTAGAAAGGCCTCTTCAGTGTCCTAAGTTTTCATAACTGTGACCTTAATTGCCTATCGTCTGCAAGCTGTTAGTGTCTTAACAACCGTTCCACAGGTGCATGTTCATTAATTGTTTATGGCTCATTGAACAAGTATGGGAAACAGTGTTTAAACCCTTTACAATGAAGATCTGTGAAGTTATTTGGATTTTTACGAATTATCTTTGAAAGACAGGGTCCTGAAAAAGGCCCGTTTCTTTTTTTGCTGAGTTCATGTGTATATTATATGTGTGTGAGCAAATGATGGAGTAAGTGCTTTTATGTGTGTTGGAGTGTCAGTGTGTGTGTGTAGGGCCCTGAGAATGTGCATAGAGACAGTGCAAAAAAGTAAATAAATACAAGGGTCAGCTCAGATGACTGTACAGTAACTGTAACCTCACTAGGGAGTCCTGTGGGGAGAGAAGGGGTTACTCTTTTTTGTTCCCCTTTCCTTACCATCTCTGTCAGTGCTGATGTGAGGAGTAACTTATCTTGCTCTAGGTACAGCTTAGGAGCTTCGATACAGTGCTGTGCAAGCAATATTAAAACAATAAATCATGACACAATCGTGAATAGACAGTCTGTACTGCATATGTATTATCAATGGGTACTGGGCTATTTCCAACAATACAATGCATTGGACTGGTGCAGTTTCAGCTCCACACCGTTACAGCAAGAAAAGCATGTTCCCTCCCTCAGATCTCATAGGGAGTATCGGACTGTGTACTTTGTGGCAAACTGCCTTCAGTGGATGTTAGGGTGAATGATTAAAAGAGGATAAACTTGGGACATTATGCCCCAGTGGTAGGATACAAAACAGTAATAGCTACGGACAAGGACAGAGGGAGGTGGAGAAAGAGGAGGGAGGACACGTGAATCTGTCAGGGAGTCTAGAGGAGCTGATGACGACGCTACATCCGGACAGTGTTCCTGTTCTGCTAACGTTCAAAGCCCACCTCCTCAATCACTAGACAGATAGGCACAACCAGAGATGTTTGACTCTAGCTAGCTATTCAGGAAACTCTAAAGAGGAAGTGGTAAAATGTGACCTGGCACGGTATCGGCTCTGCACTGTGTAGGCTAAGAGCATCAAAAACATAAACAGACAACTCAAATGACAGACATAATTTAACAACTTTTTCTGCCCTTGAGGGGGAATTTGTCTTGACCTGACCAACACAGGAAATTAACAGAAAGAATAAAAGCCATTAATGTAACTCAAAGAAAAAAAACAATACTTGGAGGAATCATGGAGAAGAGACTGAGGAATGAACATCCAAAGTGATTGTGAACAGAAAGACATCCATTCTCCTCCTCTGACGTTGAATTTGAATGGATTTTTAAAGAAAGCAGAACTACAGAGCTTGAAACAGAACATGGTGTGGAGGAATAAAATTAGAGGAGATTGGTCTAGGACAGACGATTAAGGGAACGGGATGGTGAGACTATACAGAAGAGTGAGCAACAGGAATATAGGGATCAAAATGTAAAGAAATAAAAAGACAGTATGAAAAGAGAGAAAGAGAGATGGACAGATTGAAATTCTTTGAAATTCATGAGAAGAGCATTAGGTTCACCCAGATGCTAGTAGTCTGAAAAGACTAACTGGGGGAGATGGATAGATTCATTTAGAGAAGGTCATGTGTGTTGTACCTTTGATGAGCAGCCGGTCCCTGATAGAGACCCTGTGAGAGGAGTCGGAGGGGCCCCCAGGGGCCCTGCCAGTCTTCACCCCCTCGTCCCTCTTCAGCTTACTGGCCAACGTCAGCATGGCTACCCTTCGCTCTCCTGAAAACACACAATAACAGCAGTGGATCAGTGTGTGACATGATGCATAAGAGACAGGGATGTAGTGATATTACAATAAAACATGACCAATTCAGAATAGTAGTAGACTATAGACCATGATATACACACACAACATGAAAGGAGAAATAAAAGAACGAAATAAGCACTCAAATTCCTGAATACACTTCCCTTTACTTGATGTTCACATTACATGAAGTTAAGTCTTGCCAGAGCGTGTACAGGTGCTAACTGCTACCCACAAAGCCCTTTGTCCACCAGCGTGTGGCTGGATGTGTTAGTTGTGGCTTCTTGTCCCCTGCAGGCCCAGTGGAATTGGGACACTCAGCACACCTGGGACTCAAAAAGTCACTGCACTCCCAAAAGACACTGCAGCAACTAAGTTGCTGAGAACAGCAGTGGCTGCTCAATCACATAACCTGATGACTTATTCATGCAACTGCAACATTCACTGTCGATAGGAACTACATGTGGTGTGAAACATGTTTGATAGACTGGCACAGTGGCACACCTCATGGAATTCATCCAAAAATCACTTCTCTTGGCCGCTGGCACCCAGAACCCAAGTCAGCTACTTGATGTTAACACTGTCATGCAAGACCACAAAATCAGTGGTATTCAGTTATAACAAGACTTCTTTGTGGAGCTACCTTCCTTTGTAGTTTCTTCAGTGCAGTTACATAGCCTACATAAATAGAGTTTTAGACAGTTTAATAGTGATTAGTCATTTAAGTCAGAGTTAATTCAAGCATTACTCTAAAAGACAAAGCCCATGTCTGATAGCTCCTCTGTGTGTTTTAATGGGCTGAACTTCCTTAGGCTACATTCTACCACCACAGGGAAGAGACCAACCAACCAGCACTTGACCTTCGGCCAACAGAAACACTATTGTCCAAAATAACAACTCTAGCTAGCCTCTTACACCTTGCATTCCCTTTAGGTGTGCAGTTGGATATAGGTTAGGTGTAAGCAATGTCCCAGTGGCTTGGGCAGGAGGCAGGCCAGGGTAAAGGCATAGAGGTTAGGTGTTGTTTTCAAACAAAGTCCCAACAGTAACCATTTCTCAAGTCAGTCCTTATGGACCCAGATTAGTCCTAGCCTAATTCATGTTTGTCCCAGGCATACCACAAAACGACATAACTGCTTAAAAACATTAAGGGGAGAGGTAGTATTAACTTCCCAGCTGTTCCCGCCTTTGATCACAATGAGTAGACTAATCCCAGCCAGTCTAATTAAGAGGGAATAATAAAGTAGTTTACACTGATTAGGTGTTCTATTTCCAATTAGACTGACATTGAGAGAGATGGTACACAGGGCTGCAGGCACTCTTTAAGGGGTACGGAGACGATTGATTTGGAGCGTATCGCAGTGTTGCAATGTCATTTTTCGTCACAAAAAGGGCAGCTTCATGTACTACTCTCCGACATTCAACCTACAGTACTCCTGTGCGTATGAAAATTGCCATGCGCTGTATCATTCCATTTAGAAGTGATTCATACGTGATTCTAGGCTACTTTGAAATGTAAAAACAGTTGTAGCCCTTTACTTTTTCTTCTATGTGACAAAAAATGACATTCTATTTTTAGCTGATATGGGAGCGAATACATTGTAGCAGCATAACAAATTGGATAATGTTATAGGTCACGCTGGAGTCGTTCCACCTCCAAAAGCACAAGAAAGAGCAGACACCATCTAAGATTGTTTCTGTAGTTAGAAACAAATAACATTTGCATTCCTGGAACATTATTTTGTTGAAATATAATTTGATCCAAGAAATTAAACTGATTGAACTGAAATTGGCTATTTTAATTTATAGGACTCACATAATCATCAATATATAGTACCTAACATCCGATTTGGACCATTGGTCTAATTCTTCCCAACAATGAGGATTCTAATAAAATGATCAAAAGCCACCAACGGACCCCACACCAATCCCACCCCAACAACCAGTATACAGTATCAGTTATGTCTCCATGTCATCCTTCGTAATGTAATCCATGTGAAGCTGGTGATGGGGTTTTTTCCGTTTGGAGAAATTAGCCATTGAAGTCGATTGCATTATTTAACGCAAGTGTGTGTTAAAGTACCATGTTTTTTTGTGTCCGGGACTTAATTTGTGTCTGGGAAATGGCACCTCACTGTGTGGTTGATTCCCTTAAAAAAAAGGTCTAGATTAGTTAGACCATTCTTGACAAACAAAACCATTAGGCTACAGCAGATCTAATGGTTTCAATATTATGGCCTCTAATGGTTTTCAATGGTAAAAGTCCCAAACAGGCCATGTATAGTGTTTTGCAATGGTATTGGGTTGGGTTTAAAGAGATACTTCAGGATTTTAGCAATGAGTCCCTTCATCTACCTCCCCAGAGTCAGATGAACCCATGGATACCATTTTTATGTCCAGTATGAAGGAAGTTAGTGGTAGTTCGGTGAGCCAATGCTAACTAGCATTAGCGCAATGAATGGAAGTTTATCTGCTAGCATTTTCTAATAATTGAATTGAAAAACAAATGACTGCCATGCAATGATTTATAAATGTATTATTTTATTAGGGTTGTCAACATATTAGTCACTAGCTTAGTTATCCATCAAAGTTGTAAATTATCCAGTGGCGATTTTATGAATTGTTCAGCAGTCTTATGGCTTGGGGGTAGAAGCTATTGAGGAGCCTTTTGGTCCTAGACTTGGCACTCCGGTACCGCTTGCGTGTGGTAGCAGAGAAAACAGTCTATAACTTGGGTGACTGGAGTCTGACAATTTTATGAGCTTTCCACTGACACCGCCTATTGTATAGGTCCTGAATTGCAAGAAGCTTGGCCCCAGTGATGTACTGGGCCGTTCGCACTACCCTCTGTAGCGCCTTACGGTCAGATACCGAGCAGTTGCCATACCAGGCGGTAATGCAACCGGTCAGGATGCTCTCGATGGTGCAGCTGTAGAACCTTTTGGAGGATCTGGGGACCCATGCCAAATTTTTTCAGTCTCCTGAGGGGAAAAAGGTTTTGTCACGCCCTCTTTAAGACTGTCTTGGTATGTTTGGACCATGATAGTTCGTTGGTGATGTGAACACCAAGGAACTTGAAAGTCTCGACCCGCTCCACTACAGCCCCGTCGATGTTAATGGGGGCCTGTTCGGCCCGCCTTTCCTGTAGTCCACGATCAGCTACGTAGTCTTGCTCACATTGAGGGAGAGTTGTTGTCCTGGCACCACACTGCCAGTTCTCTGACCTCTCTATAAAAGTCGTCTCATCGTTGTCGGTGATCAGGCCTACCACTGTTGTGTCAACAGCAAACTTAATGATGGTGTTGGAGTCGTGTTAATGCCATGCAGTCGTGGGTGAACAGGGAATACAGGAGAGGACTAAGTACACATCCCTGAGGGGCCCCAGCGTTAAGGATCAGTGTGGCGGATGTGTTGTTGCCTACTCTTACCACCTGGGAGCGGCCGGTCAGGAAGTCCAGGATCCAGTTGCAGAGGGAGGTGTTTAGTCTCAGAGTCCTTAGCTTAGTGATGAGCTTCGTGGGCACTATGGCGTTGAACGCTGAGCTGTAGTCAATAAACAGCATTCTCACATAGGTGTTCCTTTTGTCCAGGCGAGAAAGGGCAGTGTGGAGTGCAATTGAGATTGCGTCATCTGTGGATCTGTTGGGGCAGTATGCGAATTGGAGTAGGTCTAGGGTGTCCGGGAGGATGCTGTTGAAGTGAGCCATGACCAGCCTTTGAAAGCACTTCATGGCTATCGATGTGAGTGCCATGGGCGGTATTGATTTAGGCAGGTTACCTTCGCTTCCTTGGGCACAGGGACTATGGTGGTCTGCTTGAAAAATGTTGGTATTACAGACTCGGTAAGGGAGAGGTCGAAAAGGTCAGTGAAGACACCTGACAGTTGGTCCGCGCATGCTTTGAGTACACGTCCTGGTAATCCGTCTGGCCCAGCGGCTTTGTGAATGTTGACCTGTTTAAAGGTTTTGTTCACATCGGCTACCGAGAGTGATATCACACAGTCATCATGAGTAAAAGCTATTGTTTTTTTTACACAAAGTTGCAAAGAAAATATTGTGATCCATTTAATAAACACAGGAAACCACTTTCACACTGATTTATGGTAAATGATGCATGCAACTGCAATGGCTCATTTCTCTAAACGGGAGGGGGGGAATAAAAATACATTTAAACATTTTTTAAAAAATCACCAGACTCACCAGGAATACGCTTCAAAGGATGTAAAAGCAATACTTCAAGCTGCAGCTCCATACTACTTGTCAGATATAGAGAAATGATACTGTAGTGGTTGTTGGGGTGGGCTTGGCATGGCGTGTGAGGGGGACCATGGGTGGCTTTGGACCATTTTATTGGATACCACACGTTTTACTAAATGGCAGGAAGAAGTTTGGTCCATATTTGATGTTGAGTACTACATTTGTTGAATATTACGTGAATCGTATAATTTAAAAGGGCTAAAAGTTGTCCACTGCTCCAAAAATCCGACTCCGCCCACAAGCGTAGATCAATTGAGTGAAGCTTGTATTGGCCTTTGGACTCTTGACTTTAATCAGCTTGTTTACTGTGTTCTCAGTAGTCAGCTTAGTCTCACAATGAGCAGATGGTTGGCATCATGCAGGTTTAAATCTCAGTCAACACACCTGGATGCACTGTTATCTAGGGCCATTGATGATGCTTGGCAGCAGAAGACAAACGGTCGGGAGGGGGTGCAGCACAGAGGCACAACAATACAGCGGCTCAGGCCGACCAGCTTGTAATTATTTGATGAGTCATTCGCCCGCTTTGAGACTGGCCATCCCGATAGGGTTATTCTCTTAGTTCAGCTCTGAGTGGCTGTCATAGTTGGCTAGTGGCTAGGACTGCTACCCAGAATAATTAAAATAGTTCAGTTTGATTTGAGGAGTCACTGACTGACTAGCTTACTCAGTTTCAAACAAAGGAATGTGTCTGAATTGGCATGCATTCATGCTGCACTAAGAACTGCAGTCAAGCCTGTTCCTGAACAAGTTCAAGGCAGAGTTTATACCAGACTATGATGAAGTTGTTTCAATCCATCAAATCATTCTTGTTCTGAATGTAAAAGGAACAACAACCACCAGGCCTGGGATGCCTGCACCTGAACCAGAATATCAACCCCAAAATCTTAAAATGAATAGGCCCTGCCGCCCTAGGCTGCCTGTGCCTATGTGGAGTGAGCGCTTGTTTAGAGGAGTGACTGAGAGGTCTAGGTATCAGATATCAGTGTGTCCATGAAATGTGCCCAGTATGACCCCCACCTGCTTCAGCTGTCACTGCCTGCCTGCCAGCACTACAGGGCAGGCTCACGTACTGTAGCTTTGTCCCCCAACAAGGGGATATTGGGCATGTAAAAACGGCTTGGTGGAGCCGTCTGAGCGGTTGGCTATAGAGTCCCTTACCTGCTAGTGACTTAATGCTGATTGACAAAATTTCTGACTCACTACAGGTTGTCCGGCAAGAACAAGGCAGATGTTCCATATCCAGAGTTTTATTCTCACCACCACACAGTTGTACACACATACAACAAAGAAGTAATCGTGTGGTTCTATAAAAGGAAAGAAAAAACAAAACCACATTAATGAAAGCTAATACAACTGGATCTATACATAGCCAACGATCTGTATCGGCCCAATGTCCCAACAGAATCTCTCGTTGCGGCACAAAGCTAGCTCACAAAGTGCAGTCTGCACAGGGCCTACATTTAGGACTAACTTAAAAGCCACTTGTCCTAGCTATGTTTACAGACAGTAATTCCACTGTATGTTCACAATAGATTGGTTGTTAATTTCCCATAGCACAGCTGACAGTTTCTTTCTGAATTTCATTGCATTGTACTTACTTTCCGGTTGGTCCTTTAGCAGGTAGGAATGTGAGATAATATATCAACAGGAAAGTAGAATTAAAAAAAAACATTTCAAAGCACTGGCAGTGCTTTCAGATTTCTATCACCTGAAGCATGGGCAAAATAAGAAAATACATGCACGCCACGCAAGGATACTTGCCAAGCTCGTGCACACGTTTAAATGGTTCTGCACATGCTTCAGGTGATAGAAATCTGAAAGCACTACCAGCGCCTTGAAAAGTTGATTGAATTATACTTTCCTGTGTAAACCACACAGACAACAGGTAAAGTAAGTTAAAATATCATTGTATTCAACATTCTGGCTTGTAGAGATCGTGCAAGTCAACTTTTCCCTGTTCCTAGCACTCATTTATGTCAGAAGTTGAATCCAATAAAATTCAACTTTGGGTCTCCAGGATACCAGTTTCTCAGCTAAATGAAAGCAGGGCAGAGCTGCACTGCACTAACGCAGGCAGTCAACAAGCTAAGACCCCCATATAGTTATGTGATGCCAGGATTATGCTGCTTTTGACAAATAAACAATAAGTGAAACTCAGTTAGGACGTAGTTAGGGTGTGGCAAGCAAGGAAGGGGAGACTTGCACAGATAGCTAAAGCATTGCTAGTTACACAGCAAGAAAACACTGATAAATAAAGTTAGCTAAGACTAGGTGTGACATCAGTGTAGTAAACATATTTAGCTAACGTTAACTAGCTAACTTTACACAATGTTTCCTGTGTTGTGTAGTAGCTAACATTAGCTACTGTAGTGCTAAAAAAGCAATGACATAGCTAGTTAACATATAAAAGCTAACTAGGTAGCTAGACAAGTGAATATTTAGGAAGCTACTTATTTAATCACTCAAGCAATCTAGTTAGCTATGGGTTTAGTTTAGCTAGCTAACTTTAGTAAACTACATAACAGCAACATAGCATAGTAGTTAAGATGTTAACGTTAGCCGCTAGAAACCTATGTAGGTAGCAAGAAACGTAGCTACCAACTGGCTAGCCAACGTTAGCAATCGAAATATGCACCAACTTTCAGTGTTACAATGTTAGACTGGGATGACAACTGGAGCAATTCATAAAAACACACCTAAGGGTGATAGCTATGGTTCTACTAGAGACATCTAGCTATATAGTTATTGTTTTTATCGAATGAAATGTCACTTGGCTTGCTAGCAAGCTAGGTGAACATGTTAGCTAATGTCTGCCCCGTTGTTTACCTGCTGTCTCAGAGAAACGCTTCCTCTACACCATAATCAACGACACTCGGAATTAAGCCTCTTGCTGCACCTGCAGCGACAGATTAAAACAAAATTTCCGTCGCCAAACAACCTCTCAAATATATAATGAGAAATGTTAATACTGAAATGTAAAAAAGCTGACAATCAGCTGTAACAACTCTGCTGCCGGTGTCATTAACGGAAGTGCAGAGATTGTTCCGTTAGTTATTGTTGTCCGGCCAAATATCTAATGAAAACATTGTTCCGCTAGACAAAGAAAATGAAATAGGCAACACAGTTGGGCAAAATATGTAACACATCATTATTATGTTATGTAGACAACACAATATTTTATTGTTTTTTAAATGGTAAGATGATTAATTGTTGGAAAAATATGCCACCATGTTCATCATGGCTTTATCTCACAATATGTTGTGTCATTTTCAGCACAGGATAAATTTCAGTAGTTGTCTGTTTTACAGTTCCAGCTTGCAGTCACAGTCGACAACTGAATGCATAAAACAGAACCGGAAAAGTCATTCACATAAAAGACATGAAATCGCCCAAAGAATTGTTTTGTAAATTATGGTTTCTAGTTACATACCATGTTAAGATTCAGATCAACTTTATTATCCCACCAGGGGGAAATTCATTTGGTCATGTGCTTAAAGAGAAGGTACACAAAACATGAAAACACAGAAACTACACAATATAATTCATTCAAAGTGCCATAGCTAAACATTTAAAGTGAAAGTGCAATATACTGTGTACTCGAGGGACCAATAGACTATCATCTATTACACAGCCTAATGGCAGTTGGAATAAAACAGTCCCTATATCTATCCGTTTTAATTTACTTTGAAGGAGTCTCTTTCCCCTTGTCCGGCTGCTGTTGTGACTGAATTTTGAATGAAGAGGATGAGTACTGTCCTGTAAAATGCTTTCATGTTTTAGGAGGATGAGTTTTGTGTACAGGTTGGTAGCTGATTCTTGATCTATACCAATTATCCTTCCCACTGTCTTAATCAAGCGCTGAAGCTTGACTTGGTCTTGCACTCGCATGTTTAAAAACATGCATATCAGACCAAAGGACAGCACACTCTGTTTTATTTAACCTTTATTTAGCTAGGCAAGTCAGTTAAGAACAAATTCTTATTTACAATGACGGCCTACCAAAAGGCAAAATGCCTCCTGCAGGGATGGGGGCTGGGATTAAAATTTTATAAAAATATAGGACAAAACACACTTCACGACAACAGAGACACCACAACACTACATAAAGAGAAGACTAAGACAACAACATAGGATGGCAGCAACACATGAAAACACAGCATGGTAGCAACACAACATGACAACAACATGGTAGCAAGACAACATGGCAGCAGCACAACATGGTAGCAGCACAAAACATGGTACAAACATGATTGGTTACAGACAATACAATACATCACGCGAGGCAGCCACAACTGTCAGTAAGAGTGTCCATGATTGAGTCTTTGAATGAAGAGATGGAGATAAAACAGTCCAGTTTGAGTGTTTTTTGCAGCTCGTTCCAGTCGCTAGCTGCAGCGAACTGAAAAGAGAAGTGACCCAGGGAAGTGGGTCCTTGGGGGACCTTTAACAGAATGTGACTGGCAGAACGGGTGTTGTATGTGGAGGATGAGGGCTGCAGTCGGTATCTCAGATAGGGGGTTGTGATGCCTAAGACGGTTTTATAACCCTGCAGGACAGATTTATAGAACATTTGTAAGACATGGCAGTCGACTTTATAATGGTTCAGTTTGCGTTAAAAAAAAACATTTTCTGTTGCAATTTCTTCATCTTTGCAAAGGCACAGTCATTTAATTTCAGTTATTGTCTATTTCAATTCCAAGATACTTATTTGTGGTCACTTTATCGACTGAATCCCCATTGATCTTCGTAGGGGGTAGTGGAGTTTTGTTTCATCTGAAATCAATTTCCTTCTCTTTTGTTTTCTTAACGTTTATTTCAAGAAAGTTATCTGCGCACATTTTGCAGTTTTTCTGTCAAAACATTGAACAGAGGCTTGGTCTGGGTGGAGGAAACCCACAACAGCGGTGTCATCTGCATATTAAAAAAACCCTTTGGTGCCTTATTGCTATTATAAACTGGTTACCAACATAATTAGAACAGTAAAAATAAATGTTTTCTCATACCCATGGTATACGGTCTGATTTACAATGGCTTTCAGACAATCTGCATTCAGGGCTCGAACCATCCAGTTTATAAATGTTCTGATAAACTGGGTGGTTCAAGCCCTGAATGCTGATTGGCTGACAGCCGTTGTATATCAGACCGTATACCACAGGGATGACAAAACATTTATTTGTACTGCTCTAATTACATTGGTAACCAGTTCATAATAGCAATAAGGCACCAAAGGGTTTGTGATATATGGTAAATCAACCAAGGCTAAGTGTATGGACCGAAGTTGGAGATGAGAAGCATGTACAGGGAGTGAACATTTAATGGAAAACGGACATCAAACAAAACAAGAACGGCGTCTGGATGGGGGAACAAAACGACAATACGACAATAATGCTGACACGGGGAACAAACTAAGGAACAGACAGATATAGAGGGGGGCAATCAACAATGTGAAGAAGTCCAGGTCCAATGAGCGCTGATGCAAGTAATGATGGTGACAGGTGTGCGTAGTGATCGGCAGCCTGGCGCCCTCGAGCGCTAAGGAGGGGGAGCGGGTGCAGGTGTGACACTAAGGGCTGTTTCCAGGCACTCCGCGTTGCGTCATGCATAAGAACAGCCCTTAGCTGTGGTAAATTGGCCATATGTTCAGTGACAGCTGGAACATCTTCTGGAACATTTAAGCGAGATGGTCTGCGCATGCCTGAAGTGCCTTGCTGCTGACGCCGTTGGTACCATATGATTATCGTTGATTGACACGTTGAAAGTATTGCTTGACGTCATTCACAGAGATCTGTATATCAACAGCTGGTATGCTGTCTATACTGTCCAAGGCCACTTTCTGCTGCGATGTAAAATCACACGTCAAACCTACAGTCGTGGCAAAAAGTTTTGAGAATGACACAAATATTAATTTTCAAAGTCTGCTGCCTCAGTTTGTATGATGGCAATTTGCATATACTCCAGAATGTTATTGTAAGGGCTGTCTTCGTCGTCTGACGAAACAGAGAAGTCATCGTCTGAGAAAGTGGACCAATACGCAGCGGAGTTAGTGTTCATCATTGAAGTTTAATTTACTAAAGAACACTACACAAAACAAAACAAGAAAACCGACAGCCAAACAGTCCTGTCAGGTGCAAACACTAAACAGAAACAATTACCCACAAAACCCCAACGGAAAAACAGGCACTTATGTGTGACTCCCAATCAGCAACAACACTCTACAGCTGTGCCTGATTAGAAGCCACACGGCCAAAATCAACGAAACAAACCAACATAGAAAAATGCACATAGAACGCCCACCCAATGTAACACCCTGGCCTAACCAAAATAACGAACAAAAACCCCTCTCTATGGCCAGGGCGTTACAGTACCCCCCCCCCAAAGGTGCGGACTCTGGCCGCAAAACCTGACTCTGAAGGGGAGGGTCCGGGTAGGCCTTCTACGGCGGCGGCTCAGGTGCGGGACGTGGCCTCCGCTCCACCCTCGGCGTCGCCCACTTAGGTAGCGCCCCTGGCCACGCCGGAGGACTGGCGGGCGACCTTGGCTGCGCCCGGCTGGCAGGCGATTCTGGTTGCGCCCGGCTGGCGGGCTCCCCTGGCTGCGGCTGGCGGGCGGCGACGGCTGCGCCCGGCTGGCGGGCGGCGATGGCTGCGCCTGGCTGGCGGGCGATTCTGGTTGCGCCCGTCTGGCGGGCGACCCTGGCTGCGCCCGGCTGGCGGGCGGCGATGGCTGCGCCCGGCTGGCGGGCGGCGATGGCTGCGCCCGGCTGGCGGGCGGCGATGGCTGCGCCCGGCTGGCGGGCGGCGATGGCTGCGCCCGGCTGGCGGGCGGTGATGGCTGCGCCCGGCTGGCGTCTCTGGCTGTGCCTGGCTGGCGGGAGGCTCCGGACAAGCGGGCGGCTCTGGCGGCTCCGGACTGGTGAGCGACTCTGGCGGCTCCGGACTGGCGGGCGGCTCTGGCGGCTCCGGACTGGCGGGCGGCTCTGGCAGCTCTGGCCCAGGATTCACCAGGCTGGGGAGACCCACTGGAGGCCTGGTCCGTGGAGGCGACACAGGAGAGACCAGGATGGGGAGACCCACAGGAGGCCTGGTCCGTGGAGGTGGCACAGGAGAGACCAGGATGGGGAGACCCACTGGAGGCCTGGTCCGTGGAGGCGGCACAGGAGAGACCAGGATGGGGAGACCCACTGGAGGCCTGGTCCGTGGAGGCGGCACAAGCTTAACCAGAATGGGGAGACCCACTGGAGGCCTGGTTCGAGGAGGAGGCACAGGATAAACCGGGCTGTGGGGGAGCACTGGAGTTCTGGTACGTAGGCTCTTTACCCACACTCCAGGCTGAATGCCCACTTTGGCCCATCACGGGCGGAGCGCAGGCATTGGGTGAACTGGGCCCTCCCAGCGCTCTGGAGACACAGTGCGCAGAGCCGGTGCAGGATAACCTGGACCGAAAAGGCGCACCGGAGACCAGACGCGCTGAGCTGGCACAACCCGTCCTGGCTCGATGCCTGCACTCACATGGCACTTGCGGGGGGCTGGCCTATAGCGCACCGGGCTATGAACGCGTACTGGGGACACCGTGCGCTTTACCGCATAACACGGTGTCTGACCAGTACTGCGCTGCCTCCTGTAAGCACGGGGAGTTGGCTCAGGTCTACCGCCTGACTCCTCCAATCTCCCCATGTGCCCCCCCCCCAATTTTTTGGGGGGGCTGCCTCTCGTGTCTGTTGCGCTCCCTTTCCTCATACCAGCGCCTCTCAGCTATCGCTGCCTCGCTCTCCCACTGCGGGCGGCGATACTCCCCAGCTTGAGCCCATGGTCCCTTTCCGTCCATTAATTCTTCCCATCTCCAGGAATCCTGAACGTTCCTCTCCATCTTCTCCAAAGTCCATGAGTCTATATTACTTTCCTTCTCCTGGTGCCTCTCCTTCCTCTGCTGCTTGGTCCGTTTTTGGTGGGTAATTCTGTAAGGGCTGTCTTCGTCGTCAGACGAAACAGAGAAGTCATCGTCTGAGAAAGTGGACCAATACGCAGCGGAGTTAGTGTTCATCATTGAAGTTTAATTTACTAAAGAACACTACACAAAACAAAACAAGAAAACCGACAGCCAAACAGTCCTGTCAGGTGCAAACACTAAACAGAAACAATTACCCACAAAACCCCAACGGAAAAACAGGCACTTATGTGTGACTCCCAATCAGCAACAACACTCTACAGCTGTGCCTGATTGGAAGCCACACGGCCAAAATCAATGAAACAAACCAACATAGAAAAATGCACATAGAACGCCCACCCAATGTAACACCCTGGCCTAACCAAAATAACGAACAAAAACCCCTCTCTATGGCCAGGGCGTTACAGTTATGAAGAGTGATCAGATGAATTGCAATTAATTGCAAAGTCCCTCTTTGTCATGCAAATTAACTGAATCCCCCAAAAACATTTCCACTGCATTTCAGCCCTGCCACAAAAGGACCAGCTGATATCATGTCAGTGATTCTTTCGTTAACACAGGTGTGTGTTGAAGAGGACAAGGCTGGAGATCACTCTGTAATGCTGATTGAGATCCAATAATAGACTGGAAGCTTCAAAAGGAGGGTGGTGCTTGGAATCATTGTTCTTCCTCTGTCAATCATGGTTACCCGCAAGGAAACACGTGACATCATCATTGCTTTGCACAAAAAGGGCTTCACAGGCAAGGATATTGCTGCCAGTAAGATTGCACCTAAATCAACCATTTATTAGGTCATCAAGAACTTCAAGGAGAGCGGTTCAATTGTTGTGAAGAAGGCTTCAGGGCGCCCAAGAAAGTCCAGCAAACGCCAGGACCGACTCCTAAAGTTGATTCAGCTGCGGGATCGGGGCACCACCAGTACAGAGCTTGCTCAGGAATGGCAGCAGGCAGGTGTGAGTGCATCTGCACGCACAGTGAGGCGAAGACTTTTTTAGGATGGCCTGGTGTCAAGAAGGGCAGTAAAGAAGCCACTTCACTCCAGGAAAAACATCAGGGACAGACTGATATTCTGTAAAAGGTACAAGGATTGGACTGCTGAGGACTGGGGTAAAGTCATTTTCTCTGATGAATCCCCTTTCCGATTGTTTGGGGCATCCGAAGGTGAGCGCTACCATCAGTCCTGTGTCATGCCAACAGTAAAGCATCCTGAGACCATTCATGTGTGGGGTTGCTTCTCAGCCAAGGGAGTGGGCTCACTCACAATTTTGCCTAAGAACAGAGCCATGAATAAAGAATGGTACCAACACATCCTCCGAGAGCAACTTCTCCCAACCATCCAGGAACAGTTTGGTGACGAACAATGCCTTTTCCAGCATGATGGAGGACCTTGCCATAAGGCAAAAGTGATAACTAAGTGGCTCGGAGAACAAAACATCGATATTTTGGGTCCATGGCCAGGAAACTCCCCAGACCTTAATCCCATTGAGAACTTGTGGTCAATCCTCAAGAGGCGGGTGGACAAACAAAAACTCACAAATTGACAAACTCCAAGCATTGATTATGCAACAATGGGCTGCCTTCAGTCAGGATGTGGCCCAGAAGTTAATTGACAGCATGCCAGGGCAGATTGCAGAGGTCTTGAAAAAGAAGGGTTAACACTGCAAATATTGACTCTTTGCATCAACTTCATGTAATTGTCAATAAAAGCCTTTGCCACTTATGAAAAGCTTGTAATTATACTTCAGTATTCCATAGTAACATCTGACAAAAATATTTAAAGACACTGAAGCAGCAAACTTTGTGAAAATTAATATTTGTGTCATTCTCAAAACTGATG
Source organism: Salmo trutta (assembly GCF_901001165.1). NCBI lineage: Eukaryota > Metazoa > Chordata > Actinopteri > Salmoniformes > Salmonidae > Salmo > Salmo trutta. The sequence goes on from NC_042980.1 coordinate 19,987,714, forward strand.
GCCACGACTGTACAATAGAAACTTTTCAAACGATTTGCAAAAGCAAGGTCATTTTCGACAGTCACACAATGTCTCTTTGGTTTGTAGCCTGTGAGGGTATTTACATTTTAGTCATTTAGCAGACGCTCTTATCCAGAGCGACTTACAGTAGTGAATGCATACATTTCATACATTTAATGAAATGCATTTTTTTTGTTTTGTTTTGTACTGGCACCCCGTGGGAATCGAACTCACAACCCTGGCGTTGCACACACCATGCTGGCGTTGCAAACACCATGCTCTACCAACTGAGCCACAGGGAAGGCTACCAGGCTCTCGAAATGTCTTTGTCCTTGAAAAGGTTTTCTAATTTGTCTTTGTATGCTGCCGTGCACTACTTGATTTTGCTTTGATTTGCCTCTAAATATTTTTCATTTCCTCTTTACTGCCACCTGATTTAAACATTTTTTTTTCTGGTTGAGGAGCTCTTTTAATTCCTAAGTTACCCACAGTTTATTATTGGGGAAGATGTTGACTTTCTTTTTGAATAACGAGATCCTCACAGAAACGTATGTACTCAGAGACGGTATCCGCTGCCTCTTCCAGGTCATCGGCGCTGTCCGCCAGGACCGCCCAGTGAGTGGACTCGAAACAGTCAAAAGAGATAAAAAAAGTAAAATTGTTAGAAAATGTAAATACTTTTGTGGGAAAAAACCTTGCTTCTCCCCACCCATTCACAAGAACTTGCAGCCTCAGCTAACTTATACACACTGGAAATTACCCAAACCTCACAATGCTACATAAGCCTACTATATTCACACACACTGACACAAGACTTGCAGTGTTTGGGTTTCTGTACCAATTAGCCTATGTCAGTTCTGATTCCCAAGCAACAGTGCCCTCTTGCTCTGACTGTCAAGGCCCGCATTTGGTGTCTCATGAATGGTGCTTCACTGTCTGTTAGTGCCAAGTGATACCTTTTTTGTTTTACCCAAGTGTTACAGGCAGCAGAGCTAAATAAAAACTCAGAGATTATGAATAGGAGCAATCCAAGATCCAAATAAACCCCCCCAAAAAAAGATCCGCGAGCCAGCACTGCTTTTCTATGTTGTTTTTGCCACTTGTTGGAATCAGATGAAGATGTTGGAGAGCAGTGTTGTTATACTTGGAAAGATGTTATCAGGAGGCTGGCCAGCCAGTTCCTCTTTGCATTTCATATCATAGGGCATCTGCAGCAGAGAATCCCTCAATCCTGAACCGCTCGTTCTAACAATGACACCATGGTCTTCGGCTACCAACCCTTTCCAAAGGGATCATTTCTTCAGCAAGGCTGCCACCCTTAGTTTACATTTTGGGAATGCTGATAAGGGCCTCAGGGCAGTAGCTGAAACAATGTATTTCTTATCTCTAAAATCCCTATTTTTTCCATATCTGGCATGTGTACATTTAATTAAGCACCTATGGGGTTTTCAGCAGTATTCAGGCATTTCAGTCATTGCTGAAGTGAGGAACTCATACTTTGCAATTCAATCTATTTTCTTAAATGGGTCAAATGTTCACCAACATTGAATGAGATGTCAATGCTTTCCCCTCTATGTCATCATCAGTTCCATGATAGAGCTACTAGCCAATTGGCCCTCTCACAAAGAAAATACGACTTGGTGCAATGAGGGTCTGCTCTCTCTCTCAAACAACATGTGTTCACGACAAGTCAGTGTCTGATTAATGGCCATCCACTTCCACGATATACAGCCACAGAGCAGGCTAGGGGTCAGATTTATTATACATCTTTTGTTTTTATGCGTCAGCATTACTCTGAGGCCCCAATGACAATAAATATCCCAGAACTGAGGGTGTATCTATACATTCTTTACTCCTGTGGTCTGGTCCTGGTCTGGACTCATTCTGATCACCTGGTGTGACTGTGGCTCCAGAAGTGATGTGGGACTTTTGCCCCAGCTTGGCCCCTTATTCAGAGAAAGTATGGATGCGAAACAACCCGCTGTTCCCTGCCCTATATCACACACAAACACACAAGCACGCGCACACACACTTTCCATGCTTTGAGTGGGTGGACATCCGGCACAGCACACTACTTATTTTGGTCCAGGAGTGGAACCCACTCTCTATTGAATGTTCTGGTTGGCTATATTTTACCAAACATTGTGATGGACTCAAGGGGTATGGAGAGGCATATTTTCCTAAGGCAATGTTATTTACTGTTTCTTCTGTGAATGTTTCTACAGATGGAGGTAATTATGTCCCCCGCTATGCCCATACAGGTAGGACAAGCTCCTGTGAAATCCTCTCTCTCTCTACATCTTACCACACAGATACACACATGCAGGCTTATACACACAGAGATCTTCATTCATCACTATTTATATTGGTGATAATACAGAGCTGTGAGAGACTTTCCATGATATTGTATCATAAAAAAATATCTCAAAGGGAAAGAAAAATACAACAGATGATATGAGCGTATAACAATGGACAACTCAATGCTTGAATAAAGAAAAAAAGGAACCAAGGCTGAGCCATTGAAAAGAGGAGACTGACATTTAAATCAAATATATCCAATGAGGGATTATTTTTATTGCCTTTCGGGTCTGAGGCAATTGTATTCACTGAATTAATAAAAAGCATAAGCTAAACAAATAAAACCTCTGCAAAAATAAACTGTTTTCATCCTAAGAATGAATTATAGAACAGGGCAGAGGGCAAAGCTTGTTTTCACATGGTGAAAGGAAAAACCACATAGCAATTCTGCTATTGAGTATTTGCAGTTTATTTTTGAAATGATGATAACAGGCATGGAAACTTATTTTTCATACAGTCAGTGTCATTAGTCATGAACCCAAAACTCTTCAAACTTAATAGGCAATCAAAAACCGTATTTTGTCAAACTATGTTTGCCTATGGTATTTCTGCTGGTCAGACCACCATTGTGACATTTCAACACACTGTGATATACTGGCAGGCAGGGGAAAACAATTTTCATTATTTATACCCCAATGTGGATTTTACCCAAGTTAGATTAGAAACAAGCCAACCAGTGAGTCAGTCAACACTGCAGCCAACATCATTTCCTGCTACAAATGAAAGTCACCAGCACTCTCTCTTAGCTCTTCATCCATGCCAGGCTTCAGTTTACAGAATATTAAAATAGGAGCTATAAAGGCCAATGTTGCTTAGGAAAAGGGTAAGAAGATAAGGTCAGATCTGGGTGTAGACAGACCCCTACTGCAAATTTGGCTGATATGTGTCTCACCGTTTTCATTGTGTTTGCTAGACAGTGTTTCCACTAACAGGGGACAGGACAGCCCTTTAGAACAGTGACAGCTGTCTGTCATACAAGATTATGTTGTGACAACCTGATGAGGACCATAGTCTACTGGTCTAGGACCATAGTAAACCCTGTCTGTATATAAGATCATGGTCATAACTTCAGGATGTGGACTGTATCTACTGGTCTAGGACCAGGCTTTACCCAGTTGAAGAAGACCAGAGGTGGAGTGGTCTGTCACTTTGGGTCATCTGTGGATAGTGTCATACAGGATCAGAGTCAGAACACATGGCTAACACAGACAGATTCACTAACTGGCTAGCTACAACAACAGGAAGTAACATAGGTAGCCTAAGAAGTAATAGTGCTGTATAGGGTCTGTGTTATCACACTGAATAGTAGAATGTTTTTTACTGCACTACCATTTGCCACTGATACCTCGCTACTACTGAGAATGATAGTAATTAGTGTACAGCCTTGAGGTGGGCTTGCTTGTGAAGCCATTGAGCGAGCATCTTTCCGAAATGGAAATCAATCACAACGCGTCTGTCTGCTGTACAGATGCATACTGTAGTTATTAATCTGATATTCACAGTGGATTATCATATATATCCTGCAGAAAACATTGAGGGTGTATGATATTTCATTTAACCTTGTAATATAATTGTTTTCCATGAAACAAACGTTATATGTCAGGAAAAATGTAGACTTAATTCATATCACACAATATGGAAAATACATATGCATTGTTATCGCAGGTAATGGATAGAGCACCAAGAGAACCTTGAAATGACCAGCTAACTCCTCTGCCATGGGGAAAGTTGACACTAGTGATCAATGTAATGTATACTTGGGTAAAGAAACCTTTATATTGCCATTAAATATTACTACGATTATATCATCTGGTGCCACATTATTTCAGATGACAAGACCTCTCTAGTGGAATTCACATATTTTGTAAAAAAAAAAAAAAAAAGAAAATGAATCAGTAGGATATTTGATATGTAGAGCTAATATAAACCACAGACTATTCTGTTCCTCTAGGTCAGTGCATCTTCACTTGGTCCCACGGAAACTCCATTAATGCTTATCAAATGTAATGAAGTAGAAAGTGATGGTATGATCTGGCTCATAATCTGGACATGTGGACATATACTTCTCCAAGGCAGTCTGTGTGTGCGTGGGGAAAACATGGTTGTGTAGTTTCTGTAGATCACTGTGATTAAACACTGACCTCTAGTGACCATAGTTGGAACGGCACCATAGTCAGTAGAGCGCTAATTTCAAACACCCAGAACTAAAATCTCACATAATTGCATATGATTATGTAAAGGGATCTGTTCAGGAGAGATTATTAGAGCGCAGGTAGCAGCTACACAAATGTCATGGAAGCAAATCCAAAAAGACACATTCAATAATGGCAACAATAAAATGGCATGACAATATTTTGTAGCTAAAAGACACTGCGTCATTGGAATTTAGCAATTGGAAATAGAGAATTGTGTGATTGACTTCTCTCTCCTAGACAGAGGCATAAACATGCACAAGCACACACACACACAAAATGAAAACCCATGCTGGAAAGTCATCTAAACAAGCTTGTATCCATGAAGCAAAACCTCTAGAGACTGAAAGTGCTATGCTAGGTACTTTTCCCTGTATATACTATTCCCTCTGCTTTGAGGCCCAATGGCCTCTTGTTTCTGTGATGTAATGTTAACTGATACCTTGACATTTTTACACAATTACTAAGTATAAAAGTTCATATAACAGCACAACCAGCATCAACAAGGCCTTGGGAGGTTATGTTGTGAGGGACCAACCTGTGGGTGACGTCTGTGAACAGTCTCCTTGTCTCCTCTGGGTCTTTCTTTAGTAGTCCACGATAGGACTTGGCAAAAGAGCACAAACCGATCGGGAACGAGGCCAGAATTCGCAGGGAACTTTGTGATTTGGTTTGGTTCCTGAGATAATAGTTCAGATGGCACTGTTCCAGAATAGTATTGGTAGTTGTAGCTTTTATGTGCTCACCAGAGGGAAACATGCACGAGCTTGAGCAGACAATAGTCCCATTGTCCAGCTTGGCCCTTGGCCTAATTTCACTGTGTCCCCATCAAGAAAGGACTTTAACCCTACAGTCCCCATCACACTGTGGTTCTGACCACCCGTCAGATGGTCTTGGTAAACCCATGTCAACTTAACAGCGAATAAAAGGATTTTGTACCTACAAGTCTAGTAGGCCTACTTATACCAATGACTAATGTAAAGAGAGTTTGAGTCAACATTAGTGTCAGTCAAAACAAAACATGACCCTTGAGTCTAGTCCACCCTCCTCCTTTCCCCTCTGTGGTTGGCTCTGACCTGTAGGAGATGTTAGGGGTGGTGGCTCTGACCTATAGGAGATGTTAGGGGCGGTGGCTCTGACCTGTAGATGTTAGGGGGGTGGCTCTGACCTGTAGGAGATGTTAGGGGTGGTGGCTCTGACCTATAGGAGATGTTAGGGGTGGTGGCTCTGACCTGTAGATGTTAGGGGGGTGGCTCTGACCTGTAGGAGATGTTAGGGGCGGTGGCTCTGACCTTTAGGAGATGTTAGGGGCGGTGGCTCTGACCTGTAGGAGATGTTAGGGGCGGTGGCTCTGACCTGTAGGAGATGTTAGGGGGTGGCTCTGACATTTAGGAGATGTTAGGGGGTGGCTCTGACCTGTAGGAGATGTTAGGGGGGTGGCTCTGACCTTTAGGAGATGTTAGGGGCGGTGGCTCTGACCTTTAGGAGATGTTAGGGGTGGTGGCTCTGACCTGTAGATGTTAGGGGGGTGGCTCTGACCTGTAGATGTTAGGGGGGTGGCTCTGACCTTTAGGAGATGTTAGGGGCGGTGGCTCTGACCTGTAGGAGATGTTAGGGGCGGTGGCTCTGACCTGTAGGAGATGTTAGGGGTGGTGGCTCTGACCTGTAGGAGATGTTAGGGGTGGTTGGCTCTGACCTTTAGGAGATGTTAGGGGCGGTGGCTCTGACCTGTAGGAGATGTTAGGGGTGGTGGCTCTGACCTGTAGATGTTAGGGGCGGTGGCTCTGACCTTTAGGAGATGTTAGGGGGGTGGCTCTGATCTTTAGGAGATGTTAGGGGCGGTGGCTCTGACCTGTAGATGTTAGGGGCGGTGGCTCTGACCTTTAGGAGATGTTAGGGGCGGTGGCTCTGACCTTAAGGAGATGTTAGGGGCGGTGGCTCTGACCTTTAGGAGATGTTAGGGGCGGTGGCTCTGACCTGTAGGAGATGTTAGGGGTGGTGGCTCTGACCTGTAGGAGATGTTAGGGGTGGTGGCTCTGACCTGTAGGAGATGTTAGGGGCGGTGGCTCTGACCTTTAGGAGATGTTAGGGGCGGTTGCATGCTCCAGGGCAGTTGGGCAGGGATCACGTCGGTCCCCACCACCTAGGAGAAGTGAGGAGGCCAGGAGCAAGGTGCCCTGACTCGACCCACAGCCTACATCTACTGGCAGGTCAAAGGGTTGCATGCCCCTCTGTCAAACAGGACACATCAACATCACACACATGTATGTGACATTGTTAGTACATGCAAACATTTTTAAAGGCATGAGAATATCAATGGACTATCTTTTTCTGGTGCAAAAACATGTAAAAGCAGGAATGAAACATGCATTGATATACAGTATCAGTCAAAAGTTTGGACACACCTACTCATTCAAGGGTTTTTCTTTATGTTTACTATATTGTAGAATAATAGTGAAGACATCAAAACAGCCATGCTGGTTAAGTGTGTTTTGAATTCTAAGTAAATCATTGATGAAAATCACTGGTTTAATGTTCATTGTTTGTGTTTCTTGGCCTAAGCAAGTCTCTTATTCTTATTGGTGTCCTTTAGCAGTGGTTTCTTTGCAGCAATTCAACCATAAAGGCCTGATTCACTGTCTCCTCTGAACAGTTGATGTTGAGATGTGTCTGTTACCTGAACTCTGTGAATCATTTATTTGGCATGCAATTTCTGAGGCTGGTAACTCTAATGAACTCATCCTCTAATGTAGAGGTAACTCGCAGAGGTAAGTCTGGGTCTTCCTTTCCTGTGGCGGTCCTCATGAGATCCAGTTTCATCATAGCACTTGATGGTTTTTGAAACTGCACTTCTTGATATTTTCTGGATTGACTGACCATGTCTTAAAGTAATGATGGACTGTAGTTTCTATTTGCATATTTGAGCTGTTCTTGCCATAATATGGACTTGGCCTTTTACCAAATAGGGCTATCTTCTGTATACCACCCCTACCTCGTCACAACACAATTGATTAGCTCAAATGCATTAAGAAGGAAAGACGTTCCACAAATTAACAAGGCACATCTGTTAATTCAAATGCATTCCAGGTGACTACCTCACGCAGCTGGATGAGAGAATGCCAAGAGTGTGCAAAGCTGTCAAGGCAAAGGGTGGCTACTTTGAATACTTTTTTGGTTACTACATGATTCCATATGCGTTATTTCATAGTTTTGATGTCTTCACTATTATTCTACAATGTAGAAAATAGTACAAATAAAGAAAAACCCTGGAATTATTAGGTGTGTCCAAACTTTTGTCTGGTACTGTAATGTATTGCAATAATATTTGCCATTGTAACTGTAACAGGGTTGGTTATGTTTCCACTTGCCTCTAAAGAAATGTGTACTTAATGTTCAAGCATTCGTATTGGTTGGTTCAACTGATGACAATAAGGCGTGTTGTGATTGGCCCCGCTTGCAGATAGTGGGAGATCGCGAACGTCAGGTCTTCCCTGTATGAAAATGTGATGCAAGGGGTAGGTCACGTTCTGAATACTGTTTTATATTTTATAATGTGTACAAGTTTGCTGTACGTTACTGATTTATACATGTGTGGGTATATGGTACCTGTTAGGGATTGAGGGGCTTTCTGGGATGTGCTTTGGCATATGATTGCTGTAAATAAGTGTCTTAGCTAGCATACACCGTTGTAATGGTCACATAAGCCCACTGCTAACACAGTTGTCTTCATGCTACAGATTTTGCCATCGACAGCCATCAGTATCATTAAGCCCTGCACAACTACCGTGCTGTTTCCCATTTAACAACAGGAATAAATGATGCTCAACTGGGACCACTGGCTGATGTGATTTATTAGGAAAAAACACAACGCAAGGAGAGTAGGATATAAATCTGTTACATAACTATACTGAACAAAAATACAAACGCAACATTTTCAACAATTTTACTGAGTTACAGGAAGGAAATCCAGAAATCAGTCAATTTAAATAAATTCATTAGGCAGTAATCTATGGATTTCACATGACTGGGCAGGGGTGCAGCCACAGGTTGTCTTGGGAGGGCAGAGACCCACCCACTTGCGAGCCAGGCCCAGCCAATCAGAATAAGTTTTTCCTCACAAAAGGGCTTTATTACAGACTGAACTCCTCAGTTTTATCAGGCATGGTTACATGTGGTCTGAGGTAACAGCTCTGGTGGAGATTCCTGCAGTCAGCATGCCAATTGCATGCTCCCTCAAAACATCTGGCATTGTGACAAAACTGCACATTTTAGTTTGGCCTTTTTAATTGTCCCCAGCACAAGGTGCATCTCTGTAATGATCATGCTGTTTAATCAGCAGGAGATATGCTCACTAACAGTGAACTAAATTTGGATTGCGTATGGATTGGATCTTTTATTTCTGTTCATAAAACATGGGATCAACACTTTACATGTTACATTTACATTTTACATCCACAGAAGACCATAACCAAATAATCTGAGCATGCATATTCCATGGTATTTTTTTTTTTTTAGACAGTCTGCTACCCTGTAGCGGTGCGTTGGTAAAATCACTGGGGAAGCCAAGGCCCCCGTATTACAATCTGTGTTGTGATAACAGGTTATAGAGCACGCAGTGCAATTAATTCATATGCCTTGCGACCGTGATATATAGGCCTAAAGGCGGAGACAATAAGACAGTGGCAGAATATATTCAACCACACCTTTGTTTTATCACAAAACCGGATACCAACCTCTGTCCGGTGAAGTCCACAAAGAATATTGCATGTAACAGACAGTTACATGACCTACAGCATGGTCAAGCAAGTCAATGTTTCCGGCGTTTTCGGACCACTAAACAACGATTGATTTAGAACCAGTTACCGAAAGTCGCAAAGAAAACAGGAGCTGCCTCCAATATGCCAGCACCATTTAAACATCAAATAATCTCTGCCAAATCTAATACAGTGACCATTTAAAGATACCATAAACTATTTGGTCCAATCAACGTAAGCCAAATATGGTCACATGGTTCTGATTTCTGTGAGTGCAAGTAGAACAACACGTTCTCACCCTACTTGTAGAGAAACGCCAATGCAATCCACCTCTCATGTTGACGAAACGGTCTATCACTATGTAATACAGTACATGATTTAGGTTTTTTGTTGTCCTAGGCTAGCTCTCAAGCATTTTAGCCAGGTACCCTATCTTCCATCAATGGGCAACATTAGCTAGTTAAAGTTAGCCTTCTACGTCGAGCTACATATTGAACTTCCATCCTCTCAGGTCAGTAGTACAACAATGTATGAATTAATGTTTAGATCAGAATCGCCGTTATAAATCATTGGCCAGTACGGAGAATTAAGTAAAACCACAAGTCCAAATCCCTATCTACATCCATGGCTAATTTAGGAAAGGCCAATGTTTAGCTAGCTAGCGAAACACTGAAGAACAATAACACAACGAGATGCAACAATTCAAGTTGTTTCCGTCAATGACGTATGCGTTCAATTCGATTTGAAAAATACGACAAATCCAAGCTCGCTTCCCTTTTCTTCAGCCAGGACCATTTACACGTAGACAGGGGGCGCTGTTTCGCGCGCTCGGATCTTTCTTTTGTGAGATCCATTCAGCCTCTTGCGAATTGAAGGACAATTATGAGAGGCGAAAGATACATTATTCTATATTTAGATTATTTTCTAGGTATATTTTTGGGGGAAGCTTGGCTTCCATTGGCATCCATGAATTCACAACTGCTCCTACCTTTTATTCAGAAAGGACATGAACTCTTTGAGCTGAGGGAGACTATTTCCAGTAGGAGGCAGCATGCTCCATACCTTCAAACAGACGATTGGCCATGCCACTGAGCTATACTACAGGAAAAAAAACAACAGGAATAGGAAATGTATTCTCCAACCCAGAAATACACCTGCTATTCATAAGGTTTATACAAAAATTCAGGCAAGCTCTTTCTCACAGGGGTGTGGAGGCCACATTAAGGAATGTGATCACCAACACACTAATTTCAAGAGATTCCCTTACCTCACAGGGCCAGTTCCAGGGAAACCACTAGGCGCTTGGCCAGGCTAGTATGAGAGAGATAGAGAAAGGGGCGGTGCAGCGGCTTCATAAGGAATGTGGGTTGTTTGCTAATGAGGATGTTTATGAAGGGGGCCAGGGTTACATGGGTTCAAAGAGAGCTGTGTAGTGTGTCAGAACCAATAAGAAGTCCCCTGGAGACGGGATGGGAGAGGGAGGGATCAGAACCTTGTTTTCCTATGAGGTGTTTTCCCTGTTGTGATTGATGTGGGAAAATACAAAAGCCGGATGAGTTCAGTCTCCTTACTCAGATAAAACCCCTATTCCAATTGATCACTGAGCCATAGATCAACAACAGGCTTTGTACTGAGCTGCACTACCACTACCTCACTGAAAGAGTTAATCATAAACAGTCAATGTCTGAAGGACTGGTCCAAGAACCGACCAAAGGTCTTCTTTCAGTTTGCATAACGTTATGAATTTGGTTGAACCCATGCATACAGCATATTAAAAAGAAACCAACAGAAAATCTGGGGCAGTATGGCTGCGTTTAGACAGGCAGCCCAATTCTGATATTTTTAACAATCCCAACCACATCTTTTTCAGACCTGATCAAAAGACCAATTAGTGAAAAAAATATCAGAATTGGGCTGCCTAAGTATGAAGTGTCTCACATTAGGAGTGCTAATCTTGGATCACATACCCCCTTGTCCATGTTATATTTTTCATTGTGATCTAAAAGGCAAAACCGATCCTAAAATCCACACTCCTAATATTACTCTGAGACACTTGATACGGCCCTGAAGTTAAATAATGTTCAACATTTCCAATTGTGTCTGCAGAAACATTTTATTGTCAATCTCAGGCAAGGAAGATACTAAAGGTGGCAAGCATTTTGGTAATGATGTTACTAAGGTGAATAGTTTGCTCTACATCACAATGTATAAAAGAAAAGGGACAAAACCAAAGGGACTTCAATGACATCTTATGTGAACAGAATACTACTACTTCTATTAACAACAGCTTAAACATGATTGACACAAGCTAAAGACACACCTGTCTACACACAAACACATTCACACTTTAAAGAGTGTTCACTCCGGTTTAGACGCCAGAACACAGAAATACTCCAGCGTCACTTCCATGAGTGTGTCTGGTGATGTGACTCCCATCTCCTTCAGAAACCTGCAACAATATGACATCAATACATTTTATAAAATAATTCCATGTGGGATGGACCAGAAAAGTGGCATACAAGTAAATAAAATAATTATTTGTTCATTTAATCTTTAGAGTCTAAGACGGGGGGGGGCTAATCTGACAGATGGAATTGTTTTAAATTGGTCATACCTATGGATCATTTAGCTATTTGATTGAGAATTTTAGGACCCCTTTAGGTATATAAAAAAATTATATGAATATGATTTGATAAAATGTTTATTTTGGAATTGTCTACTAAAACCGATAGAAACGCATTGAATAACATTCGTAAATGGCAAAAAGGACTGTCAAAAAATGTATCAGAAGAAATAAGGTTTTGAAGTGTTTGTCCTAAATCTAGGAGATATTAAAAAAAAAAAAAACTCAGGTATTGCGCCTCCTGAGTGACGCAGCAGTCTAAGGCTGGAGGCGGACTCCCGATCACGGCTGTATTGACCCAGCGTCGTCCGGGTTAGGGGGGGGGTTTGGCCGGCGGGGGGTCTTTACTTGGCTCATCGCGCTCTAGAGACTCCTTGTGGCGGCCGGGCGCCTGATCTCGGTCGTCAGTTGAAAGGTGTTTTCACCAACACATTGGTGCTTCTGGCTTCCAGGTTAAGCGGGCGGTTGTAAGGAAGTGCGGTTTGGCAGGTCATGTTTCAGAGGACGTGTGACCCGACCTTCGCCTCCCGAGTCCATCGGGGAGTTGCAGCGATGAGACGGGGGAAAAGGGTGTAAAATACAAAAACCAGAATAATAATCACATTTTTTTTCCTTCTTTGTTTACACATATTTAACCCCTTTTTTGGGGTAGGTACAAAACTACCTGCACACTTCCATCCGTTTTTTAAACCGGTACTGGTTACCTTCAGACGAGTCCCGTGACACTAGTGGACGTCCATTAGTTTGTAGCCCAAACAGTCCGGACGTTATCAAACAGAATTTAGCACAGACGGTACTGACTTCAGACGAGTCTCCTGGCACTTGTGGGGGTCGTAGAGCAAAGCGTAGAACACCATCGTGAGAGTGAGAGTCTATCCATACAGTGGTCAATAGTTTGTAGTTCAAACTGTTTGGACGCTACAGATTATTTTCAGGATGTCTCATGGTCTGACAAACACCGCTCTAGCTCTGTCACCTTTCACTGCAGATGGGGAAGTGTGACACTGGCGGATGCGTTGGATTGAGACGCATCCAATGCAAAAAACAGACACAGTATCTCTAGCTTAAACTGACGGATTGTGATGTGGATTTTTTTGTTATGCAACTTAGACTGACACACCGGTTTGTCATTCGACTCCACGGGGTTAATTTGTTAATTAGCTAATTAGTTCATTAATTCATCCATTCATTCATTCATCCGTTGATTGACCAGGGTTGTTACCTGTCGAGTGTTCTCTGCAGCAGTGCAGTGGCAGCATCAGGCTCGGCCCTCTGGAAGGCCTGGTACGTGGAGAAGGACTCCATGAAGCCCACTATGTTCCTCACTGAGATCTGCTGCTTCAGTGGGATACACTCAATCCTGAAAGAAGAACAGATACCCACACTGTTGAATTGAGAGGAGAGTCATAGTGGATGCCCTAAGCTCCCAAGGGGGCCAAGAGGTTTAAGTCAAGTAAGTCATAATATTGAATACTCCTGCAGTTTATTGAGTACAACATTTGATTTTGATCACCTGAGAGTCACTAGGTGTGAGTACATTACTTCTTATGTATGTATGTATGTATGTATGTATGTATGTATCTATGATCATTCTCAAATAGAAACTTAGAGACACAGGGTCAAAGTCACACCATGAGAAATGTTTTAATGTGTAACTGGCTGTTCTACTGGGTTCCCACAGAGGCTGTATGAGTTACCTCTCTTTGTCAGGGAAGGGGATAGCAGCGTAAAGCTCCCTTAGTTTGGTGTTGGACACTGCTACCTGTGTGCTGGTGTATGGTAACAGCACCTTCTTGAACTGGGGATAGCAAAGTAAAATCTCAGTCAGGAAACAGTCAGGAAACATGGTACTTATATCAAACAAAGAATTGTGAGGGTGATCCCATGGAAATTAAACTATTTTTCACAAGAGAAATGTCTCAATATGGCAGCAAACAAACATTTTGTAAGCATACTGTACATGAAAACAATTGTACTTAGTACCCAATGAAAATAAACATATGACACACTAAACCGATTAAGTGGCATTGGTTTGTCACCATAAAAATAGAATGTCATTCTAGTTCTGTGTTTTTCACCTCATCACAGATGTCAGTGAGTCTGTCCCCACATGAGCCGTAATGGAGTCTGAAGTTATCAGCAAAGCCAAGCAGAGCCATGCAGCCGCAAGGCTTCAGGACTCGGCCTGCCTCCAAGAGGAACCGCTGCTGGTCAAACCAATGGGCTGCTGAGGCTGCAGTCAGTAGGTCCACAGAACCATCCGGAAACGGCAGCTCCTCTGCTGTCCCTTTCCTGTACAGTAAGTATTAAGACACAGCCACAAAATGGAGAATTTCTACATAAACTAACGTATTAACTAGGGGCCTATTGAAAGTGGGAAGATACTGCTGACCTTTGTGCTGAGTATAATTGACCGTCTCTGCAGATTGTCATCACTGTTTCTTTTTAAACAACATACACATTGGTTTCACTAGCCATACACGTTGGTTTCACTAGCCATACACGTTGGTTTCACTAGCCATACACGTTGGTTTCACTAGCCATACACGTTGGTTTCACTAGCCATACACGTTGGTTTCACTAGCCATACACGTTGGTTTCACTAGCCATACATGTTGGTTTCACTAGCCATACACGTTGGTTTCACTAGCCATACACGTTGGTTTCACTAGCCATACACGTTGGTTTTACTAGCCAAGAGTGGACCAAAACATTTATTCCCATTCAAAATCCTATTATCCCTAAATCTAACCAAACTCTAAAATAGCCGTTTTTGTTAATGTATGGGGAATGGCAAAATGTCCCCACTTGTCACATTTTCCTTGTTTTACTATCCTTGTGAGGACTTTGACCTCAAAAGGATAGTAAAGTTAAAGACACACACATTCAAATACCTGTAGGTGATGTTGTTGAACCCTGCCACTGCCCTGGCCTCCTCCAGTTGGCACTCGCTAATGTCGATGCCCACCACCTCCTGGAAGTGTGGGGCCATCAGGCGTGAGTTCTGCCCCGTCCCACAGCCCAGGTCCACAGCTAGGGCATGAGGCTGGACTTTCTGAAGAGAGGGGACCAGTGAGACACTATATAACTAGCCTTCACTAAAGGAGAGTGATAGAGTATATGTGATTATCAATACAGATAATATACACAACTGTTCTAAAGTTTGGGGTCACTTAGAAATGTCTTTGTTTTTGAAAGAAAACCTCATTTTTTGTCCATTAAAATAACATCAAATTGATCAGAAATACAGTGTAGACATTGTTAATGTTGTAAATGACTATTGTAGCTGGAAACGGCAGATTTTTAATGGAATATCTGCATAGGCGTACAGAGGCCCATTATCAGCAACCATCACTCCTGTGTTCCAATGGCACGTTGAGTTAGCTAATCCAAGTTTATCATTTTAAAAAGGCTAATTGATCATTAGAAAACCTTTTGCAATTATGTTAGCACAGCTAAAGGGTTTTCTAGATATTCCCTAAAACAATATGCCGTTTCATGCTACATTAGTCATTTACAACATTAACAATGTCTACACTGTATTTCTGATCAATTTGAAGTTATTTTAAAATGGACAAAAAAATTGCTTTTCTTTCTAAAAACAAGGAAACTTCTAAGTGACCCCAAACTTGTAAACGGTAGTGTGTGTGTTATTATATATAACACTCTGGTCTTTGCTAAATAGGTATTTCAAGCTTACGGTAATAACGTAAGATAATGGATGACAGTTTAGTGACCTATTGTCGCAATACTCAAAAGCATTTAGAAACAGATAATGGTTGAGATAATGTTTATATCTGATTTAAAAATGTCATAATTCTGAAATATTTTCTAATAGAAATGAAAGTAAAAAATGCCCTCTCTCAGACACTGTGTGGAAGCATTACACCAAAGACCTATCTTAGACAACCTAAAATTTGTCTTAGCTGCCAACTGTGCAAGTCTAACGTCATGTAGAAGACAGTCTATAACCGTAATATTATATTTTCTTGGCTCACCTTCCTTTCCAGGTAATGCAGGATGATGTCTCTGATCTCCTCTGGGGGTACAAAGCGGTACCTCTGGTAGATGGAGGCATGGTGTTTCTCCTCAAACAGCCGGTGGGTCATGGTGCTCTGCTGTCGTCTGCTCCGCTAGCCTAATGCTCTTTCCAGCTTGCAGTGACTCAGCAGACACACAGAGACTGATCTGCTCCTTTACTAGGATCTGTCAATCATTACATGGAAGGAGGAGAGATACTGTATATAAGGAGTAGGACAGAGGAGGCTACTGGTAGTAGTCGCTCAGTCACATAGAGGAGAGGTTTAAAGAGACACCTGGGCTGCTAAGATCAAATAACTTGTCACCTCTTGACAAATTGCAAAACACTGATTTGTGTGTGATGTTCTTGTGTGGAACGATGTCCGATAAGGGCCACATGCGGACATGCCTATAGATAAACTAGTGGTTTAAAACATCTCATACATATTTCCATTTTATTTTTTATAAAAACAGTCAAACGCCTGGCAAAAGTTTTATGCATGTACTGCATGCATTTATACTGAACAAAAATCTAAAATCACGCCGTGCAACAATTTCAAAGATTTTACTGAGTTACAGTTCATAAGGAAATCAGTCAATTGAAATACATTTATTATGCCCTAATATATGGATTTCACATGATTGGGAATACAGATATGGATCTGTTGGTCACAGGTATCTTACAAAAGGTATGGGCGTGGATCAGAAAACCAGTCAGTATCTGGTGTGACGACCATGTCTCATGCAGGGTGACATCTTCGCATAGAGTTGATCAGGCTGTTGATCGTGGGATGTTGTCTCACTCTTTAATGGCTGTGCGAAATTGCTGGATATTGGTGGGAACTGGAACACGCTGTCCTACACATCAATCCAGAGCATCCCAAACGTGCTCAATGGGGGACATGTCTGAGTATGCAGGCCATGGAGGAATTGGGACATTTTCAGCTTCTAGGAATTGTCTACAGATCCTTGCAACATGGGGCCGTACATTATAATGTTGAAACATGAGGTGATGTGGCGGCTGAATGGTACGACAATGGGCCTCTGGATCTCATCATGGTATCTCTGTGCATTCAATTTGTCATCGATAAAATTCAAGTGTGTTCATTGTCCGTAGTTTATGCCTGCCCATACCATAACCTCACCATGGGGAACTCTGTTCCCAAGGTTGACATCAGTAAACCACTCACCACACACACGTGGTCTGCGGTTGTACAGCCAAATTCTCTAAAACGACGTTGGAGGATTATGGAAGATAAACATTAAATTACCTGGCAACAGCCCTGGTGGAAATTCCTGTAGTCAGCATGCCAATTGCACGCTCCCTCAAAACTTGAGACATCTGTGGCATTGTGTTGTGACAAACCTGCACATTTTGTCGCCAGCACAAGGTGCACCTGTGTAATGATCATGCTATTTATTCAGCTTCTTGATATGTCACACCTGGCAAGTGGATGGATTATCTTGGCAAAGGAGAAATGCTCACCAACAGGGATGAAATCAAGTTTGTGCATTTGGAAAATGTCTGGGATCTTTTATTTCAGCTCATTAAACCAACACTTTACATGTTATGTTTACATTCTTGTTTAGTGTAGATTATGCATTAAGACTAAAATTGTCAAACTAGACTGGGTCCTATGATGCAGCAATTAGGTTATCGAACAGAACATTGTCTAAACAATAGCAAAACAGAAGAACAAGTACAGACATTTAATTCGTCTTCTGAAAGTTTGCAATGAAGTTATACGCAATTGTAATGTCAAATATAACAAAATCACCTTACACAATGTAATGCAGCTTGTAAAGCTGTTTCTCATCTGAAAATTTCACCACAAGCAACATTACCAGGACTGGTTGGTCTTTTAGCAGATAGGAATACGAGACAATATATCCACAGGAAAGTAGAATTAAATCATATTTTCAAACCACTGGTAGTGCCTGAAACATGCAAACAGGATGAAAATGCATGTAACCCATGCATTGACATTTGCCGAGATGGTGCACGTGTTCACATGGTTCTGCACATCCTTCAGATGATAGAAATGTGAATACACTACCAACACCTTGAAAAGTTGATGTCATTATACTTTCCTGCGGACATATTGTCTCACATTCATACTGGCATAACTGATACATTTACGAAAGCTCAACACCCCTTGAATATGGCCGGTGTCAGTAAACCTCGGTGAAAAGTCGCAATTAAATTGTTGCCAGCAGCACAGTAACCAATGCTCTGGATAACATGAAAACAGCCTAGCCAGTCTGTTAGGGCACGTAAAATGGTCAGAGTGAGGTGTTCTCTCATGTGTCTATAAGTAGCGTTAGCTAGAAAGCTAGCCAGTTAGCTTGGCTACTTGACTGCGTTGTTTGGGCAGAACGCCCAGATCAACATTACTCCTCGGCCAGAGCGTCCACTGTGCACTCTGAACACAGAGAGCGAAATGCTCTGAATTTACGAACCGACAATATGATAACATTCTAAAAATTAGAACGTCAAGAGCGCACTCTGGCACTCCAGATTGAATTTACAAATACACCCTCAGTTAGGTGGACGTAGGTACAGTAGAGCGTGGCAAGGATAAGGAGACTTGCAACAGATAGCGAAAACAATTGCTAGTTACATAGCTAGAAGATACATAACGTTGATGAGGTTAGTTATGCGACATAAAAAAATCACAAACTAGCTAATGTCTGCACGGTTGTTTACCTGCTGTCTCACAGAAAGCGCTCCGTCCACACCCTAAGCAACGACACTCGGAAGCAAGCCTCTGGAAGTAAACTTCAGTCGCCAAACAACCTCACGAATATATAAAGACAAATGTTAATATTGATACGTAAAAAAAGCTGCCAAGCAGCTGTAACAACTTCTTATTCGATGAGGTTTAACGGCGATTGGCATCCAACAAATGTTGCATTACCGCCACCTACTAGACTGGAGTATAACTCTCATAAATTTTCTTTAAAACATACAAATACCCAACCATCTAACGCTACACTCACAAAAAATAAATACAATACTCCACTATTTAGTCCTACTTCAGGCCAACAGCCTGACGGGCAACTACAGTCTTCGAGGGCCTGATTGGTGTCAACCCACTGTTCCCCGGGCGCCGAAGACGTGGATGTCGATTAAGGCAGCCCCTCGCACCTCTCTGATTCAGAGGGGTTGGGTTAAATGCGGAGGACACATTTCAGTTGAAGGCATTCAGTTGTACAACTGACTAGGTATCCCCCTTTCCCTACTCACACCCTTCTTCTCAGGATCCCTTCCCCTTGACCCATCTTCCTCTACTTTCTTCACTGCCTCAGCATATGACGACTTCTGCACTACTCTAACCCTGGAAACCTCAACCTGCCTCTCTCGCACAGGACATTTCTGATCCCCAGCCCCACGGGCACCCCTACAATTAACAAATACCACTACTTTTCCCAATGCTACACATTCTTTTGTCTCACGCCCTTCTGCACACTTCTCACACCTAGGAACCTCCCTCCTACACACTGCTGCCACATGCCCATAAGCTTGACACCTGTAACAACGTAATGTATTCGGCACAAAAGCTTGTACAGGATTATTGCTATATCCTAACATCACTTTGTCGGGCAGACTCAACATCAAAACTCAAAAGAACAGACAATAACTATTCTGTTTCTCCACTCACGCCACCCTTTCTGCGTTGCACCAAACAACGAGCATCACAAACACCGGGACTCTTCCCCTTCAGTTGGTCAGCTTTCACATTTACTTCTACCCAGTAATCACGCCTTTCAATGGCGCCCTTTTCTTGAGAGCAAAACAATTCTCATCTCTCGCCCGCATTCGTTTAACACGGAGCACCTGCTACCAGCAGAAACACAAACAATTATCACAAGACCACTTCTGGTTACCTTTACTGATTCCACATTACCCAACTCTGTTTTCACCCACCCTGAAACCACACATGGATCAGCCAAAAGGCAAGGATACACTTTTTCCACAACTTCATCTACTGTCACAGACTCATCTTTATCCTGACCCTCAGTGCAAGCCTCGGGCTCTGAGAACTTCACCACACCTACCACCTTCGATACTTCACCCTCCCTCTCTCTCTTAGACCTCCTCTGCCGCTCTTGCCTCCATTCCTCCTCCGTATTCCAAGTATAATTCTCCTTATGATAATACTGCACTTCTCCTGACATACATCTTGTTCTTGCCTTGTCAAGAGATGCAATTTAACCAGCTGTCACAATCTCCGTACAATCAGCGTGAAGCCCTTGGGATGTAGCGCTCAACAGTGCATCCCACTTGTAAAGCCAGCTGTAACAATTCTGCTGCCAGTGTCATTAAAGGAGGTGCAGGAATTGTTTCGTTCAATACTGTTGTCCGGCCAAATATCAAATGAAAACATAAGTTCTGCTAGACAAAGCAAAGAAAATAGGCAACACAGTTGGTCAAAATAAGTAACACATTATGTTAAGTTACGTGAAATCGCCCTAAGAATTGTTTTGGAAATTATGGTTTCTAGTTACATACCATGTAAAAGTTCCTATTAAACTAAATCAAAAGCCAAACCAAAGAGACAACATTTTACTTTTTGTTATTAGAAAAAGAAACCTTGCTTCTCCCCACCCATTCACAAAAGCTTACAGCCTCAGCTAACTTCTACACACTGGAAATTACCCAAACCTCACAATGCTACATAAGCCTACTATATTCACACACACTGACAAGACTTGCAGTGTTTGGGTTTCTGTATTAATTAGCATATGTCAGTTCTGATTCCCAAGCAACAGTGCCCTCTTGCTCTGACTGTCAAGGCCCCCATTTGGTGTCTCATGAATGGTGCTTCACTGTCTGTTAGTGCCAAGTGATACCTTTTTTGTTTTACCCAAGTGTTACAGGCAGCAGAGCTAAATAAAAACTCAGAGATTATGAGCATGAGAGAATGGGAGCAATCCACGATCCAAAATAAACCTAAAAATAAAAAGTTCCGCGAGCCAGCACTGCTTTTCTATGTTGTTGTTGCCACTTGTTGGAATCAGATGAAGATGTTGGAGAGCAGTGTTGTTATAAGCAGTGTTGTTATAATTGGAAAGATGTTATCAGGAGGCTGGCCAGCCAGTTCCTCTTTGCATTTCATATCATAGGGCATCTGCAGCAGAGAATCCCTCAATCCTGAACCGCTCGTTCTAACAATGACACAATGGTCTTCGGCTACCCACCCTTTCCAAAGGGATAATTTCTTCAGCAAGGCTGCCACCCTTAGTATTTGTTTTGGGAATGCTGATAAGAAGGGCCTCAGGGCAGTAGCTGAAATAACTTATTACTTCTTATCACTAAAATCCCTATTTTTCCATATCTGGCATGTGAACATTTAAGCATCTATAGGGTTTTCAGCAGTGTTCAGGCATTTCAGTCATTGCTGAAGTGAGGAACTCATCATTTTTGTCAGTGTCTGATTAATGGCCATCCACTTCCACAATATACAGCCACAGAGCAGGCTAGGGGTCAGATTTATTATACATCTTTTGTTTTTATGCGTCAGCATTACTCTGAGGCCCCAATGACAATAAATATCCCAGAACTGAGGGTGTATCTATACATTCTTTACTCCTGTGGTCTGGTCCTGGTCTGGACTCATTCTGATCACCTGGTGTGACTGTGGCTCCAGAAGTGATGTGGGACTTTTGCCCCAGCTTGGCCCCTTATTCAGAGAAAGTATGGATGCGAAACAACCCGCTGTTCCCTGCCCTATATCACACACAAACACACAAGCACGCGCACACACACTTTCCATGCTTTGAGTGGGTGGACATCCGGCACAGCACACTACTTATTTTGGTCCAGGAGTGGAACCCACTCTCTATTGAATGTTCTGGTTGGCTATATTTTACCAAACATTGTGATGGACTCAAGGGGTATGGAGAGGCATATTTTCCTAAGGCAATGTTATTTACTGTCTCTTCTGTGATTGTTTTACAGATGTCCCCTGCTATGCCCATGCAGTTAGGACAAGCTCCTGTGACATCCACTCTCTCTACATCTTACCACACACACACAAAATGAAAACCCATGCTGGAAAGTCATCTAAACAAGCTTGTATCCATGAAGCAAAACCTCTAGAGACTGAAAGTGCTATGCTAGGTACTTTTCCCTGTATATACTATTCCCTCTGCTTTGAGGCCCAATGTAAGGAATCAATGTCCTCCTGTCTCAGTGACAAACTGGGTCATTTGGTCTCTCGAGATTACTCCTCCGAGGGATCCTATGCTACACACACACACACACCTCATATCACAGGCTGTGTTTGTCTGCTTGTGAAGTACGTAAAACTGGAGCCAGAATGACAAACTATATTAGATACCACTCATTGGCAAGCTTTAGTAATATAAATGTACACAGTAATAACAACTTCCTTAATTGTTCATCATTAACTAAATATTTAAGTTTCCACAGGGGACACATCATAGTCTCAGTCATCTGTAGCTAGTCCTCTGGCTTGCAGGCTAGCAGGTAGACATACCTGACTCCGACCACAACCTCAGTCTCTGGGGAGGTCACCTCCATCACAGCCAACAGTCTGAAGAGGACAGAGAGAGATGTTAGATGTAACGTTAAATGATGCCTTTACATTTCATATTATTCTGTACGCACATCTGGGGAAGTTCCATTTAGTAAGATATGTTACGTTTCATATGGTATGTATTCATTTGTGGTTGTCCATCACCCATTTCGTATTATATGTTACAAATTACACTTCTTATTATATGTTACGAATTTACAAAACGTACAATAGTTACGAATTTGCAAAATGTATGATATGTTACGAATTCTAGCTAGGTTGCTAGGTTGCTAGCTGGCTAACGTTAGCTAGGCTAGGGTTAAGGAAGGGTTAGCTGAAAGGGTTAAGGTTAGGGGAAGGGTAGGCTTACTATGTTATGTCTAGTCTATGAGACCTGGCTGTTCATCCACACACACTCTTGCCTAGACACAACTGTTCAACACAGAATGAGCAATGAGTTGGGGCCCAGGCAGAGGTTACGATACGGCACGAGGGCAGCATAAAACTGATGAGATAAAAAAAGACAAATGCTGTTGAAAAACACACAACAAATCTACTGTATGCATTGAGAATTTGTACATAACAATCAGGGCTACATAATACAGGCTATACTGAAGTTATTTGCTAGCCTAGTCTCAGATCTGTAAAGTTATTTGCTAGCCGAGTCTCAGATCTGTAAAGATATTTGCTAGCTTGGTACCAGATCTGTTTCTGCTGTCTTGCCAACTCCTAATGTTATTGCCACGATAGGACTTGGCAAAACATCAAAAACCGATGGGAACCAGGCTAGAATTTGCACACGACTTTGTGGTTTCGTTCCTGAGATATAGTTCAGATGGCACTGTTCCAGAATAGTATCAGTAATTGTAGCTTTTATGTTTGCTCACTACAGGAAGACGTGCACGAGTTTGAGGAGACAAGGGTCCCATTGTCCGGTTTGGCCCTTGGCCTAATTTCACTGTGTCCCCATCAACAAAGGACTTTAACCCTACAGTCCCCTCTCCCATCACACTGTTGTTCTGTTACTAAAGGCAAGACTTTTCTGAGTCAGATGGACTTGGTAAATCCATGTCTATTCACCCTGAATGAAATTATTTTGTACCTACAAATCTTGTAAGTCTCCTTATAAAAAACGTATTCTATGACTGTAATGTAAAGAGAGTTTGAGTCCACATTAGTTACTCAAAACAAAACATGACCCTCCAGTCCAGTCCACCTTCCTCCTCTCCCCTCTGTGGTTGGCTCTGACCTGTAGGAGATGTTAGGGGTGGTGACTCTGACCTGTAGGAGATGTTAGGGGCGGTTGCATGCTCCAGGGCCACCTCCAGCTGGGCAGGGCTCACGTCGGTCCCCAACACCGAGGAGAAGTGAGGAGGCCAGGAGCACAGTGCCCTGACCCGACCCACAGCCCACATCTACAACCAGGTCAAAGGGCTGCATGCCCCTCTGTCAAACAGGACAAATCCCCATCATACACCGGTATGAGACATTATAAGTACATGTGCACATTTTAAGGCAGGAGAAAGTATATTTACAATCTTTTTCTGCTGCAAAAACATTAAAAAGCTGGAATGAAACACGCATTGATAAAATTCTGTAATGTATTGCAATAATATTTGCCTTTATAACTATACTGAACAAAAATATGAATGCAACATTCAACAATTTTACTAAGTTACAGTTCATATAACGAAATCAGTCAATTGAAATAAATTCATTAGGCCCTAATCTATAGATTTCGCATCCCAATTCTATGGATTTCACATGACTGGGCAGGGCCGCAGCCATGGGTGGTCTTGGGAGGGCAGAGGCCCACCCACTTGGGAGCCAGGCCCAGCCAATTAGAATTTGTTTTTCCCCACAAAAGAGCGTTATTACAGACAGAAATACTCCTCAGTTTCATCAGCTGTCCGGTTGGCTGGTCTCAGACGATCCCACAGGTGAAGAAGCCAGATGTGGAAGTCCTGGGCTGGCGTAGTTACATATGGTCTGCGATTGTGAGGCCGGTTGGACGTACTGCCAAATTCTCTAAAACGACGTTGGAGGCAGCTTATGGTTTAGAAATTAACATTCAATTCTCTGGCAAAAGCTCTGGTGGAGATTACTGCAGTCAGCATGCCAATTGCATTCTCCCTCAAAACTTGAGACATCTGTGGCATTGTGTTGTGTGACAAAACTGCACATTTTAGAGAGTATTTATATTGTCCCCAGCACAAGGTGCACCTGTGTAATGATCATGCTGTTTAACCAGCTTCTTGTTATGCCACACAGGTTAGGTGGATGGATTATTTTGGAAAAGGAGAAATGCTCACTAACAGGGATGTAAACTAATTTGTGCAAAAAAAATACAAAAGCCTGATGAGTTCAGTCTCCTTACTCAGATAAAAACCCTATTCCAACTGATCACTGAGCCATAGATCAACAACAACAGGCTTTGTACTGAGCTGCACTACCACTACCTCACTGAAAGAGTTACTCATAAACAGTCAATGTCTGAAGGACTGGTCCAAGAACCGATTAAAGGTCTTCTCTCAGTTTGCATAACGTTATGAATTTGGTTGAACCCATGCATACAGCATATTAAAAAAAAAATGTAAAAGAACATCTGGGGCAGTGTGGCTACATTTAGACAGGCAGCCCAATTCTGATGTTTTTACATCAGATCTTTTCACATCAGATATTTTTCAGACCTGATCTGATTGCTCAAAAGACAAATTAGTGAAAAAAATATCAGAATTGGTCTGCCTGTCTAAATGCAGCCTAAATATCAAGTGTCTCAGACTAGGATCAGATCCCCGCTGTCCATGTTATATTTTTCATTGTGATCAAAAAGGCAAAACCGATCCTAAAATCCACACTCCTAATATTACTCTGAGACACTTGATACGGCCCTGAAGTAAAAAAATATTCAACATTTGCAATTGTCTGCAGACGTTTTATTGTAAATCTCAGGCAAGGAAGATACTAAAGGTGGCAACCATTTTGGTAATGATGTGACTAAGGCTAATAGTTTGCTCTACATTACAATGTATAATAGAAAAGAGCAGACAAAACCAAAGGGACTTCAATGAAATCTTATGTGAACAGAATAATATTTCTAATAACAGCTTGAACATGATTCACATAAGCCTAAACACAAGCTTAAGACACATCTGTCTACACACAAACACATTCACACTGTAAAGAGTGTTCACTCTGGTTTAGACGCCAGTACACAGAAATACTCCCTTGTCACTTCCATTAGTGTGTCGGGTGATGTGACTCCCATCTCCTTCAGAAACCTGCAACAATATGACGTCAATATATTTTATAAAATAATTCCATGTGGGATGGACCAGAAAAGTGGCATGGATGACATTTTGTATTTATTCATTCATTTCTTTCTTAATTTATTTGTTCAATAATTTTTGTATTATCTCATTAGTTCATTCATTCACCCATAATCCATTCATCCATCCATTCAGTCATTCATTCATCCGTTGATTGACCAGGGTTGTTACCTGTCGAGTGTTCTCTGCAGCAGTGCGGTGGCAGCATCAGGCTCGGCCCTCTGGAAGGCCTGGTACATGGAGAAGGACTCCATGAAGCCCACTATGTTCCTCACTGAGATCTGCTGCTTCAGTGGGATACACTCAATCCTGAAAGAAGAACAGATACCCACACTGTTGAATTGAGAGGAGAGTCATAGTGGATGCCCTAAGCTCCCAAGGGGGCCAAGAGGTTTAAGTCAAGTAAGTCATAATATTGAATACTCCTGCAGTTTATTGAGTACAACATTTGATTTTGACCACCTGAGAGTCACTAGGTGGGAGTACATTACTTCTGTATATATATATATATATATATATATATATATTTCATTCTCAAATAGAAACTCAGAGACACAGGGTCAAAGTCACACCATGAGAAATGTTTTAATGTGTAACTGGCTGTTCTACTGGGTTCCCACAGAGGCTGTATGAGTTACCTCTCTTTGTCAGGGAAGGGGATAGCAGCGTAAAGCTCCTGTAGTTTGGTGTTGGCCACTGCTAACTGTGTGCTGGTGTATGGTAACAGCACCTTCTTGAACTGGGGATAGCAAAGTAAAATCTCACCAGTCTGGAAACGTGGTACTTATATCAAACACAGAATTGTGAGGGTTTGTTGATTCATACAGAAGATCCCATGGAGGTTAATCATATATTGTTCACAAGAGACATGTCTCAATAAACAAACATTTTATAAGCATTCTTTACACACGAAAACAACAACTGAACTTAGCACCCACTGAAAATAAACATATGAAACACTGAGCCGATTACGTGCCATTGGTTTGTCACCATAAAAACGAATGTCATTCTAGTTCTGTTTGTCACCTCCTCATAGATGTCAGTGAGTCTGTCCCCACATGAGCCATAATGGAGTCTGAAGTTATCAGCAAAGCCAAGCAGAGCCATGCAGCCGCAAGGCTTCAGGACCCGGCCTGCCTCCAAGAGGAACCGCTTCTGGTCAAACCAATGGGCCGCTGAGGCTGCAGTCAGTAGGTCCACAGAACCATCTGGAAACGGCAGCTCCTCTGCAGTCGCTTTTCTGTAAGTATTAAGACAGCACCAATCATTGAGGATTTCTACATAAACTAACATATTAACTAGGGGCCTATTGAAAGTGGGAAGATACTGCTGACCTTTGTGCTGAGTGTAATTGACCGTCTCTGCAGATTGTCATCACTGTTCATTTTTAAACAACATACACCTTGGTTTTACTATCCAGGTGGGGACAACATTTCTTATTCCCATTCAAAATCCTATTTTCCAGAACCCCTAACCCTAAACCTTAATCCTAACCTTAACCCTAACCCCAAAACCCTAACTAAACCTTAATTTAACTCCTAACCCTTACCCAAAACCTAACCCCTAAGCCTTAAATAGGATTGGCGAAATGTCCCCGCTTGTCAAATTTTTCTTCTTTTACTATCCTTGTGAGGACTTTTGGACCTCACAAGGATAGTAAAGTTAGACCACACACATACATTCAACCACCTGTAGGTGATGTTGTTGAACCCTGCCACTGCCCTGGCCTCCTCCAGTTGGTACTCGCTAATGTCGATGCCCACCACCTCCTGGAAGTGTGGGGCCATCAGGCGTGAGTTCTGCCCCGTCCCACAGCCCAGGTCCACAGCTAGGGTATGAGGCTGGACTTTCTGAAGAGAGGGGACCAGCGAGACACTATTTAACTTGCCTTCACTAAAGGAGAGTGATAGCTAGTGATAAATGTGATGTTCAATACAGATATTATATATATATATATATATATATATATATATATATATATATATATTATACACTCTGGTCTTTGCTCTATAGGTATGACACATTGCATGCTGAATTTCAAGCTTACGGTAATAACGTAACATAATGGATGACAGTTTAGTAACCTATTGTCACAAGACTTAAAAGCATTTAGCAACAGGAAATGGTTGAGATATATGGTTGAGATATCCGATTTAAAATGTCATAATCCTGAAATGTTATGCAATAGAGGGCATTTTTTACTTTCATTTCTATCTCGGACACTGTGTGGAAGCATTACACCAAAGACCTATCTTAGACAACCTAAGATTTGTCTTAGCTGCCAACTGTGCAAGTCTAATGTCTTGTAGAAGACAGTCTATAACAGTAATATTATCTTTTCTTGGCTCACCTTCCTTTCCAGGTAATGCAGGATGATGTCTCTGATCTCCTCTGGGGGTACAAAGCGGTACCTCTGGTAGATGGAGGCATGGTGTTTCTCCTCAAACAGCCGGTGGGTCATGGTGCTCTGCTGTCGTCTGCTCCGCTAGCCTAGTGCTCCTTCCAGCTTGCAGTGACTCAGCAGACACACAGAGACACAGACACAGAGACTGATCTGCTCCTTTACTAGGATCTGTCAATCATTACATGGAAGGAGGAGAGATACTGTATATAAAGAGGGGGAAAGAGGAGGCTACTGCAAGTAATCACTTAGTCACATAAAGGAGAGGTTAAAATATCTACTATGACAACTGGGCTGCTAATTTCAAATAACTTGTCACCTCCACTATAGGAGATGGCAAAACATCAAAAACCGATGGGAACCAGACTAGAATTTGCACACGACTTTGTGGTTTCGTTCTTGAGATATAGTTCAGATGGCACTGTTCCAGAATAGTATCAGTAGTTGTAGCTTTTATGTTTGCTCACTACAGGAAGACGTGCACGAGTTTGAGCAGACAAGGGTCCCATTGTCCGGTTTGGCCCTTGGCCTAATTTCACTGTGTCCACATCAACAAGGACTTTAACCCTACAGTCCCCTCTCCCATCACATTGTGGTACTGTTACATAAGGCAAGACTGTTCTGAGTGAGACGGTATTGGTAAATCCATGTCAAATTCACCCTGACTAAAATGATTTTGTACCTACAAGTCTAGTAGGCCAACTTATATAAAACAAATTCTTTCACTGTAATGTAAAAAGAGTTTGAGTCCACGTTAGTGTTACTCAAAACAAAACATGACCAGTCCACCTTCCTCCTCTCCCCTCTGGGGTTGGCTCTGACCTGTAGGAGATGTTAGTGACGGTTGCATGCTCCTGGGCCACCTCCAGCTGGGCAGGGCTCACGTCGGTCCCCAACACCGAGGAGAAGTGAGGAGGCCAGGAGCAAGGTGCCCTGACTCGACCCACAGCCTACATCTACTGGCAGGTCAAAGGGCTGCATGCCCCTCTGTCAAACAGGACACATCCCCGTCACACACATGTATGAGACATTGTTAGTACATGCAAACATTTTTAAAGGCATTAGAATGTAAAAAGACCATCTTTTTCTGGTGCAAAAACATTAAAAAGCTAGAACGAAACATGCATTGATATAATTCTGTAATGTTTCGCAATAATATTTTCCATTGTAACTATTTCACATCCATAGAAGACTGTAACCATTTAATCTGTGCATGCATAATCCATGATATTTGATTTAGGAAAACCAAGTCTGTATAATGTGTAACAGGTGTATGTCACTCCTACCTTTCTCTTCAGGAAGAACATGACCTCTTCAATGAGCTGAGACTCTGTATTTCCAGTAGGAGGCAGCATGCTCCTTACCTTCAAACAGATGATGGGCCATCCATGTCGCTGTGCTATACTACAGGAGAAAACAACACAGGAATACAATGGTATTCACCAACCCAGAAAGAGACCTGCTTTTCATAAAGTTTTTACTAAAACTCATGCAACCTCTCTTTCTCACTGGGTTGTGGAGGCTACGTTAAGGAATGTGATCACACACACCCTACAACACTCATCGCAGGAGATTCCCTTTCTTCACAGGGCCAGTTTCAGGGAAACCACTAGGTGCTTGGCCAGGCTAGTATGAGACAGGCCCCAGATAGAGAGAGGAAAGGGCAGTGCAGCGGATTCATGGGAATGTGGGTTGTTTGCTAATGAGGCTGGGCCAGGGTTACATGGGGTCAAAGAGAGCTGTGTGCTGTGTCAGAACCAATAAGAAGATGGGATGGGGGAAGGATCAGAAACTTGTTTTCCTATGAGGTGTTTTCCTTGTTGTGATTGATGTGGGAAAATACAAAAGCCTGATGAGTTCAGTCTCCTTACTCAGATAAAAACCCTACTCCAACTGATCACTGAGCTTTTATTCAACAACAGGCTTTGTATTGAGCTGCACTACCACTACCTCACTGAAAGAGTTAATCATAAACAGTCAATGTCTGAAGGACTGGTCCAAGAACCGGTTAAAGGTCTTCTCTCAGTTTGCATAATGTTATGAATTTGGTTGAACCCATGCATACAGCATATAAAAAATTAAATAAAAATCTTTAAAACATCTGGGGCAGTGTGGCTACGTTTAGACAGGCAGCCCAATTCTGATGTTTTTACATCAGATCTTTTCACATCAGATCCTTTTCAGATCTGATCTGATTGCTCAAAAGACAAATTAGTGAAAAAAATATCAGAATTGGTCTGCCTGTCTAAACGCAGCCTAAGTATCAAGTGTCTCAGACTAGGATCAGATCCCCGCTGTCCATGTTATATTTTTCATTGTGATCTAAAAGGCAAAACCGATCCTAAAATCCACACTCCTAATATTACGCTGAGACACTTGATACGGCCCTGAAGTAAAAAAATATTCAACATTTACAATTGTGTCTGCAGACGTTTTATTGTAAATCTCAGGCAAGGAAGATACTAAAGGTGGCAACCATTTTGGTAATGATGTTACTAAGGTGAATAGTTTGCTCTACATTACAATGTATAATAGAAAAGAGCAGACAAAACCAAAGGGACTTCAAGGAAATCTTATGTGAACAGAATAATATTTCTAATAACAGCTTGAACATGATTCACACAAGCCTAAACACAAGCTTAAGACACATCTGTCTACACACAAACACATTCACACTTTAAAGAGTGTTCACTCCGGTTTAGACGCCAGAACACAGAAATACTCCAACGTCACTTCCATGAGTGTGTCTGGTGTTGTGACTCCCATCTCCTTCAGAAACCTGCAACAATATGACATCAATATATTTTATAAAATAATTCCATGTGGGATGGACCATAAAAGTGGCATGGATGACATTTTGTATTTATTCGTTCATTTCTTTCTTAATTTATTTGTTCAATAATTTTTGTATTATCTCATTAGTTCATTCATTCACCCATAATCCATTCATCCATCCATTCAGTCATTCATTCATCCGTTGATTGACCAGGGTTGTTACCTGTCGAGTGTTCTCTGCAGCAGTGTGGTGGCAGCATCAGGCTCGGCCCTCTGGAAGGCCTGGTACATGGAGAAGGACTCCATGAAGCCCACTATGTTCCTCACTGAGATCTGCTGCTTCAGTGGGATACACTCAATCCTGAAAGAAGAACAGATACCCACACTGTTGAATTGAGAGGAGAGTCATAGTTGATGCCCTAAGCTCCCAAGGGGGCCAAGAGGTTTAAGTCAAGTAAGTCATAATATTGAATAGTCCTGCAGTTTATTGAGTACATTTGATTTTGACCACCTGAGAGTCACTAGGTGTGAGTACATTACTTCTGTATATATATATATATTTCATTCTCAAATAGAAACTTAGAGACACAGGGTCAAAAGTCACACCATGAGAAATGTTTTAATGTGTAACTGGCTGTTCTACTGGGTTCCCACAGAGGCTGTATGAGTTACCTCTCTTTGTCAGGGAAGGGGATAGCAGCGTAAAGCTCCCTTAGTTTGGTGTTGGCCACTGCTAACTGTGTGCTGGTGTATGGTAACAGCACCTTCTTGACCTGGGGATAGCAAAGTAAAATCTCACCAGTCTGGAAACGTGGTACTTATATCAAACACAGAATTGTGAGGGTTTGTTGATTCATACAGGTGATCCCATGGAGATTAATTATATATTTTTCACAAGAGACATGTCTCAATAAACAAACATTTTATAAGCATTCTTTACATGAAAGCAACAACTGAACTTAGCACCCACTGAAAATAAACATATGACACTGATCCGATTACGTGGCATTGGTTTGTCACCATAAAAACGAATGTCATTCTAGTTCTGTTTGTCACCTCCTCATAGATGTCAGTGAGTCTGTCCCCACATGAGCCGTAATGGAGTCTGAAGTTATCAGCAAAGCCAAGCAGAGCCATGCAGCCGCAAGGCTTCAGGACCCGGCCTGCCTCCAAGAGGAACCGCTGCTGGTCAAACCAATGGGCCGCTGAGGCTGCAGTCAGTAGGTCCACAGAACCATCCGGAAACGGCAGCTCCTCTGCAGTCCCTTTTCTGTAAGTATTAAGACAGCACCAATCATTGAGGATTTCTACATAAACTAACGTATTAACTAGGGGCCTATTGATAGTGGAAAGATACTGCTGACCTTTGTGCTGAGTGTAATTGACCGTCTCTGCAGATTGTCATCACTGTTCATTTTTAAACAACATACACCTTGGTTTTACTATCCAGGTGGGGACAACATTTCTTATTCCCATTCAAAATCTTATTTTCCCGAATCCCTAACCCTAAACCTTAACCCTAACCTTAACCCTAACCCCAAAACCCTAACTAAACCTTAATCTAACTCCTAACCCTTACCCATAACCTAACTCCTAAGCTTAAAATAGTATCGGCGAAATGTCCCCGCTTGTCACATTTTTCTTCTTTTACTATCCTTGTGAGGACTTTTGGACCTCAAAAGGATAGTAAAGTTAGACCACACACATACATTCAACCACCTGTAGGTGATGTTGTTGAACCCTGCCACTGCCCTGGCCTCCTCCAGTTGGCACTCGCTAATGTCGATGCCCACCACCTCCTGGAAGTGTGGGGCCATCAGGCGTGAGTTCTGTCCCGTCCCACAGCCCAGGTCCACAGCTAGGGTATGAGGCTGGACTTTCTGAAGAGAGGGGACCAGCGAGACACTATTTAACTAGCCTTCACTAAAGGAGAGTGATAGCTAGTGATAGTGTAAATGTGATGATCAGTACAGATAATATACAGCACCAGTTAAAAGTTTGGACACACCAACTCATTCAAGGGTTTTTCTTTATTTTTACTATTTTCTAAATTGTAGAATATTAGTGAATACATCAAAACTCTGAAATAACACATATGGTATCATGTAGTAACCAAAAAAAATCTGAAATAAATGTCACGACTTCCGCCGAAGTCGTTTCCTCTATTATTATTGGAACATTGTGCTCATTTTTGTGACTGTTTCGCGCCTTGCACTTTTTCCCTTTGGCTGGAGGTTTTGACGCAGTGGCGTCCATCTGTTTATTTGCCTCTGCCCAAATAAAGTGTACGCCTGTTCACAACTCTTTGCTCTCCTGCACCTAACTTCTCCTCCAGTTGTGCTCACCGTAACAGAATTTCACACCACCCATGGAGTCAGCAGGAGCAGGTACCCCGGCCCGAGGAGTCGAGGAGCACATCCGGGAACACGCGGCAATGCTGCAACATCTCGGTGCCACGATGGATCGCGTTGTCCAGACCATGGACCGCTGGGAGAGACAGGAAGCCTCGACCAGCGCAGCCGGGGTTACCTCTACCCGTCCCTCCTGGATCCAGTCCCAGTGGGATACGTCTCTCCCTTCCCAGGGAGTATGATGGGACCTCAGCACGGTGCCAGGGGTTCCTATTACAACTGCATCTATACCTGGCCACCGTTCAACCAGCTCCCTCGGGAAGGGAGAGGGTGTCCGCCCTTGTCTCATGCCTCTCGGGGAGAGCTCTGGAGTAGATTGTCATTTCTCTTTGCTCATTTGAGCTGTTCTTGCCATAATATGGACTTTGTCTTTTTCCAAATGGGCTATCTTCTGTATACCACCCCTACCTTGTCACAACACAACCAATTGGCTCAAACGCATTAAGAAGGAAATAAATTCTACAAATTAACTTTTAACTAGGCACACCTGCTAATTGAAATGCATTCCAGGCGACTACCTCATGATGCTAGATGGGAGAATGCCAAGAGTGTGCAAAGCTGCCATCAAGGCAAAGGGTGGCTACTTTGAAGAATCTCAGATATATAAAACATATATTGATTTGTTTAACACTTTTTTGGTTACTACATGATTCCATATGTGTTGTTTCATAGTTTTGATGTTTTCACTATTATTCTACAATGTTGAAAATATTAAAAATAAAGAAAAACTCTTGAATGAGTTGGTGTGTCCAAACTTTTGATATATATTATAGTATATTAAACTCTGGTCTCACCTTCCTTTCCAGGTAATGCAGGATGATGTCTCTGATCTCCTCTGGGGGTACAAAGCGGTACCTCTGGTAGATGGAGGCATGGTGTATCTCCTCAAACAGCCGGTGGGTCATGGTGCTCTGCTGTCGTCTGCTCCGCTAGCCTAGTGCTCCTTCCAGCTTGCAGTGACTCAGCAGACACACAGAGACACAGACACATAGACTGATCTGCTCCTTTACTAGGATCTGTCAATCATTACATGGAAGGAGGAGAGATACTGTATATAAGGAGTAGGACAGAGGAGGCTACTGGTAGTAGTCGCTCAGTCACATAGAGGAGAGGTTTAAAGAGACACCTGGGCTGCTAAGATCAAATAACTTGTCACCTCTTGACAAATTGCAAAACACTGATTTGTGTGTGATGTTCTTGTGTGGAACGATGTCCGATAAGGGCCACATTAATGACATGCCTATAAACTAGTGGTTTAAAACATATCATAGATATTTCCTTTTAAAAGTGTCTTACAGTATGTCTTATGCAGGCACTGCATTCATTTAGATTGTGCATTTAAGACAAAAGTTGTGAACCTATGTAACGGTCTTCATCGTCCTCGGATGAAGGGGAAAAGAAATCAGACCAAAATGCAGCGTGGTAAGTGTTCGTCATTTTAATGTACAACTGAACACTAAAGGAACAAGCAAAACAAAAGAACAACCGAACAGTTCCGTCAGGTGCAAAATACTAAACAGAAAATAACCACCCACAAAGCCCAAAGGAAAACAGGCTGCCTAAGTATGACTCCCAATCAGCGACAACGATGTACAGCTGTCCCTGATTGAGAGCCATACCAGGCCAAAACAAAGAAATACAAAGCATAGAAAAAGGACACCCAAATCACACCCTGACCAAACCTAAATAGAGACATAAAAAAGGCTCTCTCAGGTCAGGGCGTGACAACCTAGACTGGATCCCATGATGCAGGGATTAGGTTATTGAACAGAACAGTTTCCTGAACAATATCTTAAAACAATAACAAGTACAGAAACGTTTAAATAGTCTTCTGAAAGTTTGCAATGAAGTCATACTCAATTGTTATGTCAAATATAACAAAATCACCTTCCAAAATGCAATGGAGCTTGTAAAGCTATATGTGTTTCTCTCTCAGCTGAATATTTCACGTAAGCAAAGTTGCCAGGTCCCTCTCACAGTATTACCGGAAGTGTGCCCAGATTGTCCAAATAGCCATATGCATGCTGGGACCTCAGTGTTAACCCTTGACTGTCCAGAATATTGAACCTATTGTAACCCTTGCTGATCCAGAGCATGTATAACATTGGAGATGTTTACATTTAAATTGACAGTAATTACGTGATGATAAGCAAGTGATTTAACCCCCCCCTAGAAGCAGTGTAGTGATGACAAACCTGCAATATAAGACAACATATAGGGCCATAGAAATAGGAAGGAACTGCACTGAATTTATTTGCAGCCTTTATGTTTATTTTTAGTTTTTATGTTTCTTTTTTGTTAGATTATTTTTCATTACATACACTTGTACAGAAAGATAAAGAAAATAATTATAAATGCTGACAATAAATATGAAGTTACAGTAGCTTTCAGTTTTATGTGTCCATGCCTTGATAGTTCAGATTTTAGTGCAATGTAAAATCTGTGTTCCATCATGCTGCTCATAATAGCGTCGTTCCACCAATTTGCTGCATTTTGAGGAGTGTAACTTGGTTTGATTTCACCTCATTTTAACATTCTTTCATAAATAGCACATGTTCAACTTCATAGAAACACTTTTACCCATCTCAAGAGGTTAAATAACAAAATGACTACAGTAAGTGACTGTTAAAGGGGCAATCAGCAGTTGATACATCTATTTTTGGACTTATAAATGAATGATATGTTCCCATTGATTCTTGAAGAATATAACTTATAAATTCCTCATGAACTTAGTTGAACTGTCATACACCATCAGAACCCAAAATATAACCTTGCTCTATTCCAATGTTTGTAAACAAAGTACATTTTAACAAACACTATATAGCCTCAAAACACGGTTAAACGATCATTTTGATATTTGAGAGTGGTTACAGTTCTCCAGCCCCATCCCATAGCTTTTTACTGAAACAGGGGTGGGGAACAGCTTTGTAATTCTTTCTACTGCTGATTGCCACTTTAAGTGGCAAATAAAGTAGCAGGGTTGACCGTAACAGGGTTGACCGTAACAGGGTTGACGATTTAATTATTTATCTTAAAGTTTCACAAAAAGTGTTAAATTGTTAAAACATTTCTAGCCTGTCTATCTATGGGTAACAGAGTTGACATGTTACGCTCGACCTGCTCAGTTTTCCAACACAAAACACTAGCAAATTGCCAAAAATATTACAACCAGCTCACCTGCTTTCACACTAGGATTTGACTATGTTCAATGTTTAAAAAATATATATATTATAGTTTCACCATTTTAGAACGACAGTTCAGTTCACCTAAAATGGTTGACTTTAAAATGAAGGACAGACGTAAATGAACCACTAATCACATGAAATGAATAATAATCTTCGGAAATAACTTTGTCAAAGCAACAAATGACTAGGGCTTTACAATTATGGTGAAAAAAGAGATGACTATGATGATGACTATGAGCCACAGCTCAATAAGAATACTCTGGTGTATTCTGCTGGCATGTGTATTGGGGTATAATCATGGAATTTCTGCAGAAGTGAAGTCTCAGTTCATTGAATAAAACCTTCTAGCAATACAATTTCATTATTTGCTGAGGGGGGTCTTAAAACCTGTTAGGGATAGGGGGCAGTATTTTCACGGCCGGATAAAAAACGTACCCGATTTAATCTGGTTACTACTCCTGCCCAGAAACTAGAATATGCATATACTTAGTAGATTTGGATAGAAAACACTATAAAGTTTCTAAAACTGTTTGAATGGTGTCTGTGAGTATAACAGAACTCATATGGCAGGCCAAAACCTGAGAAGATTCTATACAGGAAGTGCCCTGTCTGACCATTTCTTGTCCTTCTAGGGCATCTCTATCAAAAATACAGCATCTCTGCTGTAACGTGACATTTTCTAAGGCTTCCATTGGCTCTAGGAAGGCACCAGAAAGTGGAATGATAGCTCTGCAGTTTCTGGGCGAAAAACAGCAGGGGTTTTTGTGAGTGGTCCTTCTGAGGACAATGACACTGGTGCGCGCGTGCACGAGACGACTCCATTTTTTTCTTTCACTGTTTGAACGAATACAACGTCTCCCGGTTGGAATATTATCGCTATTTACGAGAAAAATCGCATAAAAATTTATTTTAAACAGCGTTTGACATGCTTCGAAGTACGGTAATGGAATATTTTGAAATTTTTGTCATGAAACGCGCTGGCGTGTCACCCTTCGGATAGTTACCTGAACGCACGAACAAAACGGAGCTATTTCAATATAACTATGGATTATTTCGAACCAAAACAACATTTGTTGTTGAAGTAGAAGTCCTGGGAGTGCATTCTGACAAAGAACAGCAAAGGTAATCCAATTTTTCTTATAGTAAATCTGAGTTTGGTGAGGGCCAAACTTGGTGGGTGTCAAAATAGCTAGCCGTGATGGCCGGGCTATGTACTCAGAATATTGCAAAATGTGCTTTCACCGAAAAGCTATTTTAAAATCGGACACCGCGATTGCATAAAGGAGTTCTGTATCTATAATTCTTAAAATAATTGTTATGTATTTTGTAAACGTTTATCGTGAGTAATTTAGTAAATTCACCGGAAGTTTTCGGTGGGTATGCTAGTTCTGAGCATGACATGCTAATGTAAAAAGCTGGTTTTTTATATAAATATGAACTTGATTGAACAAAACATGCATGTATTGTATAACATAATGTCCTAGGAGTGTCATCTGATGAAGATCATCAAAGGTTAGTGCTGCATTTAGCTGTGGTTTTGGTTTTTGTGACATATATGCTTGCTTTGAAAATGGCTGTGTGATTATTTTTGGGAGGGTACTCTCCTGACATAATCTAATGTTTTGCTTTCGCTGTAAAGCCTTTTTGAAATCGGACAGTGTGGTTAGATTAACAAGAGTCTTATCTTTAAAATGGTGTAAAATAGTCCTATGTTTGTGAAATTGAAGTTATAGCATTTTTTAGGTGTTTGTATTTTGCGCCACGCTATACTATTGGATATTGGTCAGGCGTTCCCCTAGCGGAACGTCTGTCCCTATTAAAATAAGTGTCCAGGGAAAATTTCACTGTTAAAAGTTCATATTCTGTTAATACCCAAATAATGTTATTGACTCATCCTTTACTCGTATTTGTGGCCAAAGCATAAATTGGAGAATGGACAGTTACTTTAAGAATAATTCTTCCAAAGCAAAGTTTCAATCATTTTGCCATTCAAGTGGCTGGTCAAGTGATAGCATATGTCACTGAGGATTACTGTATAAGAAGTACATAAAAGGGCTAGTTGAAGTGTCAACCATGCATTTTTTGTTGCAGTAAAGTGTTTACTACCAACATTATCACCAAACGTCTTGTCAGAAACCACCCTATCAATGATCCTTTCAGACAGAGAGTGGACAGATCCTGCTCTTGTGGGTATCGGGATATAATCATGGACTTTCTACAGAAGGTAAGTCTATGTCCATTTAAAACTTTGCCGATGGGAGTTCTTAAGAGTAATTATTCACTTAAAAAGTCACGTTTCAATAATGTTGCAATTTTTATGTTTGCAACTGGCTTGATAGCATACAGTCGTGCACACATTTTGCTGCCGTATAATGACATCTAAAAAGGATAATTGTTTTCTACTGATCTACACAACCTACTCCACATTTTGAAAGTGAAAGAAAAATTATAGAACATTTTTCAAATTACTAAGAAGTATAAAATGAGGCTGTATTGATTGCATATGTCTTCAGTCACACCCCAGAGTTAATACTTGGTGGATCGAAACACCTTTCGTACCCATTACAGCTATGAATCATTTTGAATAAGATTCTACCAACCTTATCCTCTAAGGTTTTACCTGGGCTTTGCTCCATTCACATTTCTTTTGATTCTAACAAACTCCCCAGTCCCTTCCGGTGACAAGCATACCCATAACATGATACTGCCTCCACAGTTTGTCAGGATAAAAAAAATATCAAAGGCGCAAAACCCAGGTAAAAAGTTAAAGGAAAACCCACCTCTGTCATGTCCTGACCCTAGTAAGATGTCATTTTCTATAGTAGAGTAGGTCAGGGCATGACAGGGGGTGTTTGGGGTTTTCTATGTTTTCTATTTCTATGTTTGAGTTCTGTTTTTTCTGTTTCTATGTTGAAGTTGTTTGGGTTGATCTCCAATTGGAGTCAGCTGATCCTCGTTGCCTCTGATCGGAGATCGTATTTAAGTGGGGGTTTTTTCATCCTGTTTTTTGTGGGTGATTATCTTTTGAATAGTGTGTTTTCCTCTCTATTTTCGTGTATTTTCGTGTATTGCATTTAGTTTCACTATAAATAAATATGTGGAACTACGAACACGCTGCATTTTGGTCCGATCCTTCGAACAGCCGTGACAACCTCAGTCTTATGAAAACCTAACCCTGGGATAGAGGTTTATTTTCTGTGAGACAATTACACTTATTTTTATGCCAAAGTTTCAACATTGCTGTCCATCAATGATTCCCAAGCAAATTTACTGAGCTTGAGCAATTTGAACAAAATCAGTGGACATACAGTATGTTGCCCTAAGACATGGATGGGCAGGTTTGAAGGGGTGGGGGCCACAAAAAAATCTGCACTCATCCTGAGGGGCCGCAGTTGCTCGCGGCCGGGTCTGTGCACCCACATCCAGCGGAGAGAAGATTTATCTATTTTAGAACTAATTTCATGCAATTCTACTCATTTTGCCAGGAGAGGAAAATTAGATGTTTTGCAGCTAATTTCCTGCAATTCTACACATGTTGCGATAGGGTGGAGAGAAATGTTTTCAGTTAATATCTGAGTGAGACTGACTAACAAAAATCAATATTGTCCCCCCAGCCAGTAATTCAACCATAATAACAA
The DNA here is from genome assembly GCF_901001165.1 of Salmo trutta. Classification (NCBI taxonomy): domain Eukaryota; kingdom Metazoa; phylum Chordata; class Actinopteri; order Salmoniformes; family Salmonidae; genus Salmo; species Salmo trutta. The sequence continues at coordinate 20,027,942 of NC_042980.1, forward strand.
GCTAAATAGCTGGTCACTAAATTAACTTAGCAATCAAAAAAATGTTAGCTGTCATGGGCTAATTGACTGACTATCAGTGACTGACATAACAAGAGAAATTACGCCGTGTGTATTCTACTATTCTAACTTGCAACAGTAAGTTGAGACCCCGACTGAATTCCCCGACTGAGTTTTTTTTGTGGAAATTGATCCGAGGGCCCATCCCTGCACTAAAAGTTGTGCAAAGGTTTTAGAATATTATTCAAAATGATTCACCGCTGTAATGGCTGCCTAAGGTGATTCCATCAAGTGTTAACTCTAGGGTGTGAAGAAGTACGCAATTAGACATTTTTGTTTTTAAATTTTTTTATTAATTAAGAACATTTTTTATAACTTTCCTTCACTTTGAAAATGGGGAGTAGGTTGTGTAGATCTGTAGAAAGACAACTGTTTTGTTCTTTAAAAAAAACAAAAAAAAACATTTTTAACATGGAGTTTATTCTTTCTCTCAGAGCAAACCAAACCATTTTCTCTTGGCTCAGTATGAACTTTACTGTCAAATGTATATGTATATTTTCAATGTTTCCATTTGTTGACTGGCAATATTAAACCTTTTCAATTGTAATATGCCGACGTCTATATATTATAGGACATGAGCGAAGGGACTCAAGTACATATGGGTCATCAAATCAAATCAAATGTTATTGGTCACATACACATGGTTAGCAGATGTTAATGTGAGTGTAGCGAAATGCTTGTGCTTCTAGTTCCGTCCGTGCAGTAATATCTAACTTCTCTGAAGTCCACGGTCATCTCCGTCATAGAGTAATTGCAACATTTATTATGTAATTCAATTCAAATTACTTTGTTTTGTCTGTTAATTCCAAATTGACAGCTGGTTTAGATCCGAGAGTGAGTTGTGAGTTTTCTCCTCTGCCAGATTCAACTGCACTGCAGCATATTAGAGATGGAAATGCTACTTCTAACACCACATCTACAACAATCCTACTTACATGAACATGCACAATGTTGATCAGCACAGCCAGGGGAGATATTATTACAGAATGGATATATTCTATGTCTATAACACACTGAATATCATAAATGGTGAATAATACGTTTACCTATCTCTTTGAATAATTTGTTGTTTGTATCTTGTGAAATTGTATAAAAGTTACTATTATCACTATTTTGCTTTGTAGATGATACAGATTTTTTGTCAGTATTGTTTTCCTTGTTTTTAGAGTAAAATTTTCAGCAAATGTCTTATAGTTTTTTTCATTTTCTTCATTTCTTATATTTTCTCCTCTTGTTGAACGGATAAATCAGGGCATGCTTTTAATAGCAATATGTATATTTTATTATGTCTTCTCAGATACAAAGAATCCTCCCTACGCTCTGTATAGAGAGTTCCAACATCAGTGAGATGACGTTGAACTGCAACTCTGGAGATGAACCTAACAGAACAGCTTGGTACTGGGCACCCAAACCCCTCAACATGCAACATCAGTGAAGGTGGCATCAGCATAGAGAGAACATCCAAACGGGGTATCAATGCAGGAGAATCCTCAGAGATTCTCATTCCGGGGTTTCAAGCTAGACCACTGAAGCCAGCCAGTGGTGTTGAGGTGTGAGGTGTCGGAGGTGAGCGGTGACCCTGTGACCCTGGCCTGGATGAGGATGGAGGGGAGCAGGGGGCTGCTGGTCAAACAGGACATCCTGACAGAGAGTCACCCCAACAGGACGCTCATTGTGACCCTGCCCAGCCTCCGTAGTGTGTGGTGTTCACAGAGGGCATGCTCAGAACAACAGCCTCTCTGACCCTCACAATGCCCGACGATATAGGTACGTAGCTCACAGACACTTTATGAGTAGAACATTCTGTATAAAATGTTTTGCCTAAAACATTATTACAAAGAATGCATTTACAGGTGTCTATAGCCATAGTTCCTATAGCCATAGTTCTAGCCACATCATTTGTACCTTTTTGAAAAGTAGCCTCCATTGAATGCGAGGCACTGGTGTCAACCCGTCATATCACACATGTATCTCTCTCTCCCTCTCCCTCTCTCCCTCTCTCTCTCTATCTCTCTCTCTCTCTCTGTGCCATTGACAGAGAGCAGTCTGTAGCCTGTGATCATTGTTGCCTGTTTTGGGTTGGTGTGTGCCGTTGCTGTGATCCTGATGAGATTTGGTGTTTTCCACAGGAGGGAGATCAGCTGCAGCTGCAGGTAGCCACACTGATTTCTAACTTCTACTGTGTTCCTAAATGTAATGCTATTCTATGTTAAGATGGACCTGTCTCAAGTAATATTTTGTTTCTACCTTGAAGGTATGACAGACCTACCACTGACTGAGATGAGAGAGACAAAAGTATCTACAATACAGTATACCTGCACAAAAAAACTAAAAACATTTCCAATGGATGCAGTGACACTGGCATGTTAGATGTAACTCTGTTTTTATCTTCTTTATTTTTGTATCTGTCTGTTTAAGACCAAGACATACCCGAGCTCATCTATGAAAACAATCCGAACTCTAACATTTATGAAACACCCACTAAGAACACATCATAAGTGTGAGCCATTCATCATCACACACTTAAAAAAGCACATCTACAAAACACATTTTTCAAAACAAATCAAATGAAATTGTATTAGTCACACGCGCCGAATACAACAGCCTTACAGTGAAATGCTTACTTACGAGCCCCTAACCAACAGTGCATTTTCAAAGAAATACGGATAAGAATAAGAGATAAAAGTAACAAGTAATTAAAGAGCAGCAGTAAAAAATAACAGTATATACAGGGGGGTGCCGGTACAGAGTCAATGTGCGGGGGCACCGGTTAGTTGAGGAAGTATGTACATGTAGGTAGAGTTATTAAAGTGACTATGCATAGATGACAACAGAGAGTGGCAGTGGTGTGGAGGGGGGGGGCAATGCAAATAGTCTGGGTAGCCATTTGACTAGATGTTCAGGAGTCTTATGGCTTGGGGACCTAGACTTGGTGCTCCGGTACCGCTTGCCATGCGGTAACAGAGAGAACAGTCTATAACTAGGGTGGCTGGAGTCTGACAATTTTTAGGGCCTTCCTCTGACACCGCCTGGTATAGAGGTCCTGGATGGCAGGAAGCTTGGCCCCAGTGATGTACTGGGCTATTCGCACTACCCTCTGTAGTGCCTTGCGGTCGGAGGCCGAGCAGTTGCCATACCAGGCAGTGATGCAACCAGTCAGGATGCTCTCAATGGTGCAGCTGTAGAACCTTTTGAGGTTCTGAGGACCCATGCCAAATCTTTTCAGTCTCCTGAGGGGGAATAGGTTTTGTCGTGCCCGCTTCATGACTGTCTTGGTGTGCTTGGACCATGTTAGTTTGTTGGTGATGTGGACACCAAGGAACTTGAAGCTCTCAACCGGCTCCACTGCAGACACGTCAATGAGAATGGGGGTGTGCTCGGTCCTCTTTTTCCTGTAGTCCACAATCATCTCCTTTGTCTAGATCATGTTGAGGGAGAGGTTGTTGTCCAGGTACCACACGCCCAGGTCTCTGACCTCCTCCCTATAGGCTGTCTCGTTGTTGTCGATGATCAGGCCTACCACTGTTGTGTCGTCGGCAAATTTAACGATGGTGTTGGAGTAGTGCCTGGCCGTGGGGCTGAGCACGCACCCCCGTGTTGAGCACGCACCCCCGGGTCGGCCCGTCAGGAAGTCCAGGATCCAGTTGCAGTGGGAGGTGTTTAGTCCCAGGGTCCTTAGCTTAGTGATGAGCTTTGAGGGCACTATGGTGTTGAACGCTGAGCTGTAGTCAATGAATAGCATTCTCACATAGGTGTTTATTTTGTACAGGTGGAAAGGTCAGTGTGGAGTGCAACAGAGATTGCATCATCTGTGGCGGTATGCAAATAGGAGTTGGTCTAGGGTTTCTGGGATGATGGTGTTGATGTGAGCCATGACCAGCCTTTCAAGGCACTTCATGGCTACAGAAGTGAGTGCTACGGGTCGGTAGTCATTTAGGCAGGTTACCTCAGTGTTCTTGGGCGCAGGCACTATGGTGGTCTGCTTAAAACATAGAAGTTGTAAAAATAATTATGCTGTCTACATTCAGTGACTGTGATGAATACGCTACTGAGTGGATGATCTTATACACTCTTGTCATGCTTATGCTGGAGTTGTCATGCTTATGACAACTCCAGTGGTAGCAGAGAAAGTACATATACCTATACTATCAAAGGCTTTCAGCATTGGATTGTCTATCAAATACATTTAAGCTATGTATGTATTATGTTTATTATGCTAATCCTGCTTCATATAACAATTTTTCATTATAAACTTTCAGGAATCAAACAGTATCAAAACCCATGCAATTTGAGCCATGGCTCTAACTTCTATTTTTTATTTTACCTTTATTTAACTAGGCAAGTCAGTTAAGAACAAATTCTTATTTTCAATGACGGCCTAGGAACAGTGGGTTAACTGCCTTGTTCAGGGGCAGAACAACAGATTTGTACCTTGTCAGCTCAGGGATTCGACCGTGCAACCTTTCGGTTACTAGTCCAACGCTCTAACCACAAGGCTACGCTGCCACCATTTAAAGGCCCATTTAAAACAGCTGATGAAACTAACACTGTAAAAGTTTTTTTTTTTTAAATGGATAAGTTTTAATTCCTGAAAGTTTCTGGTTGAAAATACAATCTGCAAAGGACCTTTAAATCAGCGGGTTTGAATGGGCGGAAGTTTCGGTTTTCCATCATGACATCACCGAGTGGTAAATTGGTTAATAGACCAATAACAAAGAGTTCCAAAACGATCTGCCAATAACAGCTGTTTCAGTTTTTCCCTTCCCACGCAGACCACTCTCAAAAAGTGTTTTGTGCCCCTTTTAATGGAAATCTATTACAGTAAAAATCTAAATAGTTATCCAGAAATGATTTAATATAAATGTTTAAAAAGCTGCATTGTGCCTTTAAAGCTAATGAACCTTAATGGACGTAACCCCATTATAACATTGCTATGCACTTCACTTTACCATACTGTACCATATGTTTTTAATGAATCACTGTATAGGTCTGGTGATATAACGAACAAACTGCTTCCTGTTACACCAGTTTAGATCATGTTAAGTAAAATCGTTCCTAGTTTGAGTTGATTCTATTTCAATTCCAGTTCAATTCCAGTCCAAATTTTACCTTTTTCCCATGGTGTGTTTTTTGTTAAAGTTTTATTAATGTAATTGAGAATAAAACAACATACAATTTTCTGGGTCCATTCCATTACTGTAACTATACCTAAATTAGATTAGACTATAATTAAATTAGTTGTCAGACAGCGCCTGGCTCGGCCATCCGACCATGGCATTCAATGATCAAAATGGGTAACACAAATACTAACGGTTCAAATCAACTGAGAAAACCTTCACATTATCAGATCATGAGAACAAGTTGCTACAATGATGAATGCAATAGTGAGATGATGAGATGTAACTGAACAAGATAGCGGAAATTGTGCAAGCAGCTGTTTCAATGTAAGAATGTGCTATGCTCCTTCACTTTGTCTGGAGTTGTTTCTCAGATAGTGGTGGAACCGGAGTTAAATGTCAGGTCAGGGTATGGACCACATTATGGTTATTCAGTGGTGGATCCTGTTATGCATATCAGGGAATTCTGCTGAGGGTGAGTTCAGTTTTTACTGTATGGATTTCATCATCATTATGTTGTTGCTCTGAACATCTTGTTTGTCCTTGATTTTTAAAACAAGGGGCTTTAAACCAGATTCACAATAAATCATCTGTGTATTTTGAAACTGTTATAGGGTGAATTGAAACTGTTATTTGACCAGATCTGTGTCTCATTGTCCACACACAGTGATGAAGAGGAGCATCTTCTTTATCTCTGGTCAGACAGAGAGTGTGCATCTGTCTGTGTCAGACCTGGCTCATCAGTCTGTGTCAGACCTGGCTCAACCTCACGGGTCAGAGTTCAGCTGGGAGTGGACCTCACATAATGGGAGATACTCAGAGATTCAAATAGCCAGAGCAATATCCTCTAGGCTAGTGGTTAGTCCACCTTTCACAGAGTACTTTTCTTGCAGCATAGACTATGATGTAACAGTGAAGCCGAAGTTTGAATGTGCAGGGGTGTTTTTGTTGGTAAGAACAAATGTCCCATTGGTAAAGATTGAGATCTTCGCCATAAAAAGTAAGTAAATTCTGTGTCTGTTTTGTACAGACAAGCCATCGTGAATCTTCCATAATGACAAAATAGCTTCCAATGATTAAATCGTTTCGAAAGCCAGCTTCCAGAATTAATTTCTTCACCGTAATTGTTCATTCATATTACTGTTTTAGTTTGGACAGTAAGTTTACATTGTAACCATTTTAAAATTCCATGTTTTTTCAGTTACACCTTCCTTTTGGCCTTCATTTCGTCTGGGTTCTGATGTGAGTGTTAGTTGCGAGGTGTCCAGCCTACCAGAAGGGGCCACACTGCAGTGGGAAAGAGAGGAAGGTCCCACTTCTAACACCACGCTGTCCTGCAATAACACTGTCCATATGGTCATCCACAGTGTTCATCCGGACAGTCAGGGGGCATACTACTGCACTTTTAGACAGAATGGAACACTGTTATATAATGTCTCTAATGCTGTCAGAATTGAGGAAGGTACAAAATATGTTCTTATCTAACTGAAATATCAAAACCTTTATGTGAAACCTGAATGTTTTCCTCTTGATCAGTAGTCATTGACAATCAGTAATATTGGTCTCATTTTAAATGGATAAATGGTGATCACATTTGTTACATTTACAATAAAATGGACCCGTAATGCCATTTAGACTTTGGATTTAAATGAAATTAAACTTTCCCCTCTGACTGAACACCGCTATGGCTTTCTCCACAGTTTCGTCTGATGCCACTCTCACAATGTACAGAGAGAGCTCCAACAGCTCTCTGGTGACACTGCTTTGTATGACATCAGATGGGTACACCCATGCATCATGGTCCTGGACCCCACTATCTACAGCTAAAGAGGTTCAGGTTGTGACAACTGCAATGTATGGATCCAATGACCCATTTAATGAGAGATTTTCATTCGGGGACTTCAATGGACACTCCTTCCCTCTCTACTTCTCACCGGTGAAGTTTGAAGATTGTGGGAGGTTCAACTGCTATTTTGAAAACCTCCTAGTTGCCTCTATTAATGTGGTAACCCTAAAGGGTGAGCATTATCATTTTAAATATCCAAGGTGCATTTTTCAGAATAATCAATTTTACTTATATTTGAGAAAACAGATGACAGATCCCCAATGATCTCCAGATTTCCATTTCAGTCTCTGCAGTGCAGCCTAGTGGATTCCCCAGGAATCATCCGGTGGTGCTGAGGTGTGAGGTGTCGGAGGTGAGCGGTGACCCTGTGACCCTGGCCTGGATGAGGATGGAGGGGAGCAGGGGGCTGCTGGTCAAACAGGACGTTCTGACGGAGACTGGCCCCAACAGGACACTCAGTGTGACCCTGCCCAGCCTCCGTAGCGACCAGCTGCACTGGCAGTGTGTTGTGTTCACAGAGGGCGTGCTCAGAGTAACAGCCTCCCTGACCCTCACACTCCCCACAAAGACAACAATGTCTTCAATGACAGGTAACAACTTGTTATGATAGACTCTCTTCAATTTGACCTAATCTGTTCCAACCTATCTCAATCCATCCACATTTTTCCTCACTGGACCTCTGCTTTCTGCTGGCATAGGCCTAGTGTAACAAAATAAATAGGTTACCATGCTGGAGAGGTTCCCATGTTTAATATAATCTAACAGAAGTCTCTGTTTCTTAGGAATGGGCACCGAGACAGTGGTCAGAGGGGTGATTACAATGGCTGCTACCCTAGGAATTCTGGGACTTCTCGGGTTCTACTGTCGAAGACCAAACGGTAAGGAGACACTCCCTCTTGGATAGACTCTCCATAAAAAAGACATCCAACCCAATCCCAAAGGAATGGGACATTGAGGCACTATCTAAAATGTCTGCCTTAGACAGTACCAATCTTTCTCTTTCATTTTGGACCGAGGCAGAGCTAGCCTTCACATGGGACGTGGATCCTTCTCTGCATTAGAGGGCTTTTAAAGTCTCCAAACATATGACCAACTTTAATTTTGATTTTGTAACATACATGATCACCTTTCAGAAGTACTGAGTGGAAAACAAGTGAATTAGTGTATGTAAATGACATCATTGCATACTCTTCTGGTTGATGTGTTGTTGTGTCTTCCATCCAGGCACCCAGGCACAGAGACAAAAGGAGGAACCTGCTCAACTGAAGGAGACTAGTGTATAGCCTTGTTGCTAGCCTATGCCTGTGGCTGTGTTGAAATATAGCTTTCCCACCCATGTCTGTATCAACCAGTGATGTCTTTCACACGGAATTACCACATGACACACTGTGTTCTGTCAAAAGGTCTGGCAATAGAAACTTCATTGGTGTTAAATTAATGTGTTAATCACACCAACAACCTTCCCCTCAAAGACTAATATTGAAAACATGACCATGTTATGATACTGTAAGCATCTTTCCAAAAGAATAATTTACACTGAGTGTACAAACATTAGGAACACCTGCTCTTTCCATGACAGACTGACCAGGTGATTCCAGGTGAAAGCTATGATCCCTTACTGATGTCACTTGTTAAATCCACTTCAATCAGTGTAGATAAAGGGGAGGAGACAGGTTAAAGAAGGGTTCTTGAGACAATTGACACGGATTGTGTACGTGTGGCATTCAGAGGGTGAATGGTCATGACTAAATAGTAATGTTTTTACACTCAGTGTATATTATTTAGTTCATCCTAGAAATAATACATTTCCATTCATCCTCAGTCTGTACTGTTTGTACACAATAAATGGTGATGTTAATACTAGTTTGGCAACAGTGTCTCAGCTTATTTTACCATCTGATTGTCCTGTATTAGGAAAGCTTTGAATTTTGAAGGGACTGTTGTAAGAGACTGTGTCATGGTTGTCATATGATGGAGCGGACCAAAGTGCAGCGTGTGTATCGTTCCACATTTCATTTTAACCGTGACACTATGCAAGACATACTAATGACCAAAACAACAAACCGTAACAAAGCGGTGGAACATACACTTACTCAAAACAATCTCCCACAACTCCTAGTGTTAGAAACAACAACTTAAAAATGATCCCCAATTAGAGATAACGATGACCAGCTGCCTCTAATTGGAGATCATCCCAAAAAATACCAACTTAGAAATACAACAACTAGAACCCCACATAGAAATACATAAACTAGACAAACCCCCAACGTAGAAAAAAGAAACTAGAACCAACATAGACATAAATAAACTAGACAAAACCCTGTCACGCCCTGACCTACTCTACCATGGGAAAATAAAAGCTTTCTATGGTCAGGATGTGACAGACTGACTATAATGTAGCAAGTTCAGCTTTTTGGTTTTGAAAGCCTTTGGTTGCATTTGGACATCATGGTCTATCGAATTTCAAAAAATTCACCAACTGTTATTTGCTTCAAAAGGAAAATGTCTTGTTTCCATATTAATTATAATATCTGTAACATCCTTGTAATAATACTACTTCTATTATTTTTAATTGCACAGCATTTACATTATATTCTGCTACATGTTGCTAAACTGTGACATGTTTGACTATTGTTTTGATCCCATTGATGCCTATTATGACGGTGGTGTGGCATTGATAATTTAACCCTTAATCCTACTCCTTAATCCCTGCATGCTACATACTGCATATGGCTGATACCAGTAAAGTGAGATTTTAAATTGCATCACGTGTAGTTTTGGAACTTCTTCTTTTCTTCAGTCATTTCCTGAACATATTTATCAGAGACGTCAGTAATGATATGAGTTGGCTACTGAGTAGAGAGGGGAACAGAACAGTAACATACAGCAACATGGGGAAGTACAGAGGCTCTATGGGTGTAACGTTGTTGTGGATCCTGCTGTGGATATCTAGATGCGGTCAGGGACTCTCAGCTGAACGTGAGTAACGTGTTTCTGGTTGAATTATTTGACATTAAAGAGTCACCATTTAAAGAGGTAATCTGTAGTTGTTACATCCATTTGGAGACCTTTAAATTAATGATATACACCAGCATAGCCGCAGGAAGTAGTTTGGGGTGGGATGCAGTACATTTTTTTTAGCCAACGGGGGATGGGGGAGGGGCTGAGAATGTTTTATCAAGGGGGGTTGCATTTTGTGTGAATTTTTAAGGATATTTTTATTCAGATTTTTCAGAGGGTGCTGCAGCAGCCTCAGCACCCTTACCTCCCACAGCTGTATACACCCGGGATGGGAAACTGGCGGCCCGCCCCTTCTGAAGACCCTCGGATCAATAAAAGTAATACATTTAAAAAAGTAAAATATTTTACTCAGTCGGGGTCTCAACCTACAGTTGCAAGTTAGAATAGTATAATACACAATGTGACATTTTTTAAATTTGGTTGTGCTTCAGCAGTTTTTCTCTGATGCAGTCACAGATTGTCAGTCAATTAGTCCATGTCAGCTAAACAATTTTTTATTGGTAAGTTAGTCTAGCTGCTAGCTATCTAACTTAGTAATCATGGTCGAATTACCGTCCGGTGGGCCCCCGTTGATTTTGTTAGTCAGTCTCACTCAGATATCATATAAAAAACTGCAAACATTTCTCCTCACCCTATGGCAAAATGTGTAGAATTGCAGGAAATTAGTAAAAAAATATCAACCTGTAGAATTGTGCAAAATTAACTAAAACATGTTTTTTCTCTCCGCTGTCAAGATGGGGTCTGCTGAAATGTTTTGCTCACTATGTGGTGGTGGGGGGGGATTATGCGTATGTGGTTATGCAGACCTGCAAGGAATTTACGTCCCCTCATGATGAGTTCAGTTTTTGTGGCTCCCACCCCCATCAAAGTTGCTCATCCCTGATGTACACCCACTGATTCTTGAAGATCTGAACTGCCTTATGAGCTGAGTTCAGCTGTTGTACCCCATCAGTATCCCAAATATAAGTTGTAAACTATGTAAATATTAAAAACAGTTTTAGAAATATCTCCAGGCCCATCCCTCAGCTGTTTCAGTAGCAGGTTAACTGCTTTGTTGTTGTTCTATCAGCAGATTGCCCCTTTAAAGCATAACATACAAGTATGATGAAGCTATTAAAGAGTCGTCTGAGAAAGAGAGTGAGAGAAAATGTGAGATTTGAACAGTGAATAATATTAATATAAAGATATTTTGCAGTTTTTTATCCTATCGTTTTGATTATCTTCCCTCCACAGAATTGTCAAAGAAGATATTTTTCCTTGCCGAGCCCAATAAAAGAGTCACTCTCCAAGTTTCCCCTGCAGTTCCGGAAGGGACAGCGCACCAATGGATGTGGACCTCACATGATGGCAGACACTCAAACACTTCAGTAGCCCAAATCCCTTCATCCAGGAATAGACATCCTTCATGGAACATACAGGCTCCTTTCTCACAAGGAACAGGATATGATCTTTCTATCCAAACACAATTTGAAAATGCTGGAGTGTTTGTGTTCATGCAAACCAAACCAACTTTAGCTGTTCTGGCGAGATTTGAGGTGTTTAGTTTTGTGTTTAAAGGTATATTGATCATGTTCAGTTTCTCAATGTGTATAATTTGAATAATTTTAAATATCAATGTATATCGCCTCGTCAATATCAGAATTAGAGCCAAACTTTTGCTGTTGTAATCGTTTCATTATTGATTATCAAGCATTTTAGATTTGTAAAGATATAAACCACTGATTTCCACTTTTCTGCTCGTTTCATCTACTTTTAACAAATTGAAGTAAAGTAATATATGTCTCCTTTTTGCAGCGACACCAAACTATAATGGTGATGAAGTGTATGTTGGATCTGATGTGAGTGTGCGTTGCGAGGTGTCCAGCATACCAGATGGGGCCACACTTCAGTGGGAAAGAGATGGAGATTCCACTTCTAACACCACATTGTTCTACAACAGAACTGCCCATATGATCATCCACACTGTCGATCAGAATTACCGGGGGAGATTCTACTGCAATTTCAGACTGAATGAAGAATTGTTGTTTACAGTTTATATTACACTGAATGTGCTAACAGGTAACATTTATTAACATGAATGTAATACATTAATACATGAATTGACCAAATGTTAAATATTCAGGAATATGGTCCTTAATAATACAAAGATAAGGGTGATCCAATTGCACTATACAGGCCAACATTATCATCAGCATTTTCACTTTAATATTTCTTTTTTCCAGACACATTACATAAACCATTGATACATCTGTTTCGAGAGAGCAGCAACAGCAGTGAGGTGAAGTTGATCTGCAGGTATAGTTCCTCATACAGCAGAGCCGAATGGACCATGAAGAGATCAAGAAAATCTGTTACTCTGACTTCATCGGACAAAGTCGGACGTGACCGATTCTCATCTCCCCCATTCAACGGATATGATTTCCCACTGCATGTCTCACCAGTGACATTTGAGGATAGTGGAATTTTCACATGTTTCTTTGAACGCAACCTATTCGGCACTTTTAAACTCACAACCATTCGAGGTAACTTTGCTTTTGTCTTTGAGAGAGCAGACACTCTGTTCACGTAGACTGTGGGTTACTATGACAACCATACACTTTCATTTAATCATTTAATTTAATCAGCTGTTCAGTACATTGTTACAGTTACTGCTCTTTCAGTCAAAGTATAGTACAGTACTTTTTTCTGTTCTTTATCTTAGTATCTGAATCTGGAGGGCCCCCTGGTGGCCAGCCCGTGGTGGTGAGGTGTGAGGTGTCGGAGGTGAGCGGTGACCCTGTGACCCTGGCCTGGATGAGGATGGAGGGGAGCAGGTGGCTGCTGGTCAAACAGGACATCCTGACAGAGAGTCACCGCAACAGGACGCTCAGTATGACCCTGCCCAGCCTCCGTAGCGACCAGCTTCACTGGCAGTGTGTGGTGTTCACAGAGGGCATGCTCAGAGCGACAGCCTCCCTGACCCTCACACTCCCCACACAGACAACAATGTCTTCAATGACAGGTAACAACTTGTTATGATAGACTCTCTTCAATTTGACCTAATCTGTTCCAACCTATCTCAATCCATCCACATTTTTCCTCACTGGACCTCTGCTTTCTCCTGGCATATGCCTAGTGTAACAAAATAAATAGGTTACCATGCTGGAGAGGTTCCAATGTTTAATATAATCTAACAGAAGTCTCTGTTTCTTAGGGATGGGCACCGAGACAGTGGTCAGAGGGGTGATTACAATGGCTGCCACCCTAGGAATTCTGGGAGTTCTCGGGTTCTACTGTCGAAGACCAAACGGTAAGGAGACACTCCCTCTTGGATAGACTCTCCATAAAAAAGACATCCAACCCAATCCCAAAGGAATGGGACATTGAGGCACTATCTAAAATGTCTGCCTTAGACAGTACCAATCTTTCTCTTTCATTTTGCACCGAGGCAGAGCTAGCCTTCACATGGGACGTGGATCCTTCTCTGCATTAGAGCGCTTTTAAAGTCTCCAAACATATGACCAACTTTGATTTTGTAGTGAACTAGAACTCAAATTAACATTATGAAGTAACATACATGATCACCTTTCAGAAGTACTGAGTGGAAAACTAGTGAATTAGTGTATGTAAATGACATCATTGCATACTCTTCTGGTTGATGTGTAGTTGTGTCTTCCATCCAGGCACCCAGACACAGAGACAAAAGGAGGAACCTGCTCAACTGGAGGAGACTAGTGTATAGCCTTGTTGCTAACCTATGGCCTGTGGCTGTGTTGAAATATAGCTTTCCCACCCATGTCTGTACCAACCAGTGACGTCTTTCACACGGAATTACCACATGACACACTGTGTTCTGTCAAAAGGTCTGGCAATAGAAACTTCATTGGTGTTAAATTAATGTGTTAATCACCAACAACCTTCCCCTCAAAGACTAATATTGAAAACATGATCATGTTATGATACTGTAAGCATCTTTCCAAAAGACCTAAATAATTTACACTGAGTGTTCAAAACATTAGGAACACCTGCTCTTTCCATGACATAGACTGACCAGGTGAATCCAGGTGAAAGCTATGATCCCTTATTGATGTCACTTGTTAAATCCACTTCGATCAGTGTAGTTAAAGGGGAGGAGACAGGTTAAAGAAGGATTCTTGAGACAAAAGTGCAGAGAGATTCATTGAAACGTTGAAATCAAATGAAATGATGAACTCTATACAGTTTTTCAATAACTCACAATACCAAAACAATAAAGATGGTGTCAATTCGGCTACTCAAAACATCAACTGCATATTCCAAAAAGCAGCATCGAAAGCAAATTTGAGAAAACCAAAGAAATGCAACCTCAGAAACAAAAAACAAAATGTTTCTGATAAATGGTTTGATAATGAATGTAAAACAATCAGAAAACACCTAAGACAAATGTCAAATGAAAAACATAAGCAGCAAAACAACCCAGAGCTACGATATGAATATTTTGAAACTCTGAAACAGTATAAACAAACACTGAAACGCAAGAAATTGAATTATACCAACAAGACACTTGATGAAATTGAAAACGCAATTGACCAAAATCAGTTCTGGGACATGTGGAACAATTTAAGCACAACAAAGCCACAGGAATTAGCCATACAAGATGTAGGAATTTGGAAAACGTATTTTGATAATCTATACAAAAACATCCCACAAAAAGACTTACAACAGAACCAATTAGAAATTAAAGAAAAATTGAACATCCTTGAATCAGTCATTAAAAACAACCAAAATCCATTAGATTACCCAATAATCCAACAAGAACGAAATGAAAAGCTCAAATCTATTAAATCAAAGAAGGCTTGTGGTCTAGACAACATCAGAAATTAAATGCTGAAAAACAGCACACCTGAGTTGCAAAATGCTGTGCTTAAATTGTTCAACATGGTTTTAACTTCTGGCTGCTTCCCTGATGCCTGGAACCAGGGGCTCATCTCCCCTATCCAAAAAAGTGGAGACAAATCAGACCCCAATAATTACAGGGGAATTTGCGTAAACAGTAACTTGGGAAAGGTTTTCTGTAGCATTTTGAATTCAAGAATTCAAACCTTTCTTCAAGAAAAAAATGTAATAAGTAAATGTCAAATTGGCTTTCTCCCTAACCATCGCACTACTGACCATATATACACCCTACACACACTAATTAATAAACACGTCCACCAAAAAAAAGAGGGCAAAATCTTTGCTTACTTTATTGACTTTAAAAAAGCATTTGATTCTGTTTGGCATGAAGGGCTATTCTACAAAATGCTCCAAAGTGGGCTTGGTGGTAAAGTGTATGACTTAATAAAATGTATGTACACAGAAAATAAATGTGCAATAAAATCAAAAACCAAAGAACAGAATTATTTTCACAGTGTCAAGGTGTGAGACAAGGCTGCAGTTTGAGTCCAAACCTTTTCAACATTTATATCAATGAATTAGCAGACATGTTGGACCATTCTCCAGCCCCAGGACTCACACTATTTGACACAGAGGTGAAATACCTTCTATATGCTGATGACTTGGTACTTCTATCACCAACCAAAGAAGGTCTTCAACAGAACATTAATATTCTAGAGCAATATTGCCATAATTGGGCCCTGGCAGTAAATTTCCAAAAAACGAAAATCATGATTTTCCAAAAGAAAACCAGATGTCAGAAACACAAATATAAATTCACCCTGAACAACACCATCATTGAACACACTAAAAATTACACCTACCTTGGTCTGACCATATCTGCATCGGGAAACTTTAATATGGCAGTGAATACACTCAAAGAAAAAGCCCGCAGAACATTGTATGCAATAAAAATGAAATTATTCAAAATCAACATCCCAATTAGAATTTGGACCAAAATATTTGACAGTGTAATCCTACCAATAGCTCTTTGCGGAAGTGAGGTTTGGGGGCCACTCAATAAACTGGACTTTAAAATGTGGGACAAACATCCAATTGAAGCCCTACATGCAGAATTCTGTCGGAAAATCCTACAAGTCCAGAGAAATACACCAACTAATGCATGCATGTAGGGCAGAATTGGGCTGCTTTCCAGTAATAATGAAAATACAGAAAAGATCATTAAAATTTTGGCTACATCTAAATTCAAGTCCAAATTCAAGTCTACAATTTAAAGCACTCCAAACCCAAGAGCTGAGCCCAGAATCGAGCCCTCTCAGTCAGCTGGTGTTGGACCTCACCAACCAAGCTGACACCAGCACTGCTTCAAAAGAAAGAATTCAAATAAACAAAATCATGAACCAATCAAAGGACTCATTTTTACAACATTGGAAAAACGAAACAAAATCCCAAAGCCGACTAAATTGCTACCTGACCCTAAACAGAGAATATGAATTGGCTGATTATCTCTACTCTGTCAGAGATACGAAGCAGAGACAGATCCTTACCAAGTACAGGCTGAGTGACCACCGATTGGCAATAGAAACCGGCAGACATAAAAGACATGGCTACCCAAAGAGGAGCGTGTATGTGGTCACTGCACGACAGGGGAGGTAGAGACAGAGATGCACTTTATCCTTTACTGTGATAAATATTCCTCACAAAGAGATTCCTTATTCACAGAAATGACTACATTTATTCCAAATTTGAACTTATTAAACCCAGAGGAAAAACTAAAAATACTCATGGGCGAAGGAGCAATGGCTCCTCTTGCAGCCAAATATGTATTTGCCTGCCATAGCCTGAGGGACACTGAATAATAACATCTAGATAGTAAGCAGTAACTTACTTATTATTACTATTATTGTTATTACTGTTATTGTTATTTCTATTATTATTGTTGTTTATCATTCCAAATAGTAGTGATATGGGTAGTAATGGTAATGATAACAGTTTAGTGATGGTGGTGGTAGTAGTAGTGGTAATGATGATAGTAGTTGTAGTACTGATGTAATGGTGAAGATGACCGTTATTTAGTTATAAGTTAGTTATAGATTCATTTTTCATATTTATATTTTTATATTTATTGCATTCTACTATTTTACTATTATTTTACTACTGTTTTATTGTTATTATTTTTAATTTTGTATCATTATTTACTGCCATGTTATATTATTATTTGTTATTGTTTATAATTGTATTACAATGTATATTGTATACATTGTTGCTTTGGCAATATTAACACAATGTTTTTCATGCCAATAAAGCAGCTTGAATTTGAATTTGAATTTGACAATTGACACGGATTGTGTAAGTGTGGCATTCAGAGGGTCAATGGTCATGACTTTCCATTCATCCTCAGTCTGTAATGTTTGTACACAATAAATGGTGATGTTAATACTAGTTTGGCAACAGTGTCTCAGCTTATTTTACCATCTGATTGTCCTGTATTAGAAAAGCTTTGAACTTTGAATGGACTGTTGTAAGAGACTGACAATAATGTAGCAAGTTCAGCTTTTTGGTTTTGAAAGCCTTTGGTTGCATTTGGACATCATGGTCTATGGAATTTCAACAAATTCACCAAGTTTTATTTGCTTCAAAAGTAAAATGTCTTGTTTCCATCATATTAATTATAATATCTGTAACATCCTTGTAATAATACTACTTCTATTATTTTTAATTGCACAGCATTTACATTATATTCTGCTACATGTTGCTAAACTGTGACATGTTTGACTATTGTTTTGATCCCATTGATGCCTATTATGACGGTGGTGTGGCATTGATAATTTAACCCTTAATCCTACTCCTTAATCCCTGCATGCTACATACAGTATATGGCTGATACCAGTAAAGTGAGATTTTATGAAGTCCTATATCCTCAGATTTGCACTCATTTTAAATTGCATCACGTGTAGTTTTGGAACTTCTTCTTTTCTTCAGTCATTTCCTGAACATATTTATCAGAGACGTCAGTAATGATATGAGTTGGCTACTGAGTAGAGAGGGGAACAGAACAGTAACATACAGCAACATGGGGCAGTACAGAGGCTCTATGGGTGTAATGTTGTTGTGGATCCTGCTGTGGATATCTAGATGCGGTCAGGGACTCTCAGCTGAACGTGAGTAACGTGTTTCTGGTTTAATTATTTGACATTAAAGAGTCACCATTTAAAGAGGTAATCTGTAGTTGTTACATCCATTTGGAGACCTTTAAATTAATGATATACACCAGCATAGCCGCGGGAAGTAGTTTGGGGTGGGATGCAGTACATTTTTTTTAGCCAACGGGGGATGGGGGAGGGGCTGAGAATGTTTTATCAAGGTGGTTGCGTTTTTGTGTGAATTTTTAAGGATATCTTTATTCAGATTTTTCAGAGGGCGCTGCAGCAGCCTCAGCACCCTTACCTCCCACGGCTGTATACAACCGGGGTGGGAAACTGGCGGCCCGCCCCTTCTGAAGACCCTCGGATCAATAAAAGTAATACATTTAAAAAAGTAAAATATTTTACTCAGTCGGGGTCTCAACCTACAGTTGCAAGTTAGAATAGTATAATACACAATGTGACATTTTTTAAATTTGGTTGTGCTTCAGCAGTTTTTCTCTGATGCAGTCACTGATTGTCAGTCAATTAGTCAATGTCAGCTAAACAATTTTTTATTGGTAAGTTAGTCTAGCTGCTAGCTATCTAACTTAGTAATCATGGTCGAATTACCGTCCGGTGGGCCCCCGTTGATTTTGTTAGTCAGTCTCACTCAGATATCATATTAAAAACTGCAAACATTTCTCCTCACCCTATGGCAAAATGTGTAGAATTGCAGGAAATTAATAAAAAAATATCAACCTGTAGAATTGTACAAAATGAACTCTAAAACATTTTTTTTTTTCTCCGCTGTCAAGATGGGGTCTGCTGAAATGTTTTGCTCACTATGTGGTGGTGGGGGGGATTATGCGCATGTGGTTATGCAGACCTGCAAGGAATTTACGTCCCCTCATGATGAGTTCAGTTTTTGTGGCTCCCACCCCCATCAAAGTTGCTCATCCCTGATGTACACCCACTGATTCTTGAAGATTTGAACTGCCTTATGAGCTGAGTTCAGCTGTTGTACCCCATCAGTATCCCAAATATAAGTTGTAAACTATGTAAATATTAAAAACAGAAATATCTCCAGGCCCATCCCTCAGCTGTTTCCCAAATCAGTAGCAGGTTAACTGCTTTGTTGTTGTTCTATCAGCAGATTGCCCCTTTAAAGCATGACATACAAGTATGATGAAGCTATTGAAGAGTCGTCTGAGAAAGAGAGTGAGAGAAAATGTGAGATTTCAACAGTGAATAATATTAATATAAAGATATTTTGCAGCTTTTTGTCCTATTGTTTTGATTATCTTCCCTCCACAGAATTGTCAAAGAAGATATTTTTCCTTGCCAAGCCCAATAAAAGAGTCACTCTCCAAGTTTCCCCTGCAGTTCCGGAAGGGACAGCGCACCAATGGATGTGGACCTCACATGATGGCAGACACTCAAACACCTCAGTAGTCCAAATCACTTCATCCAGGAATAGACATCCTTCATGGAACATACAGGCTACTTTCTCACAAGAAACAGGATATGATCTTTCTATCCAAACACAATTTGAAAATTCTGGAGAGTTTGTGTTTATGCAAACCAAACCAACTTTAGCTGTTCTGGCGAGATTTGAGGTGTTTAGTTTTGTTTTTAAAGGTATATTGATCATGTTCAGTTTCAAAATGTGTAGAATTTGAATCATTTTAAATATCAATGTATATCGCTGTCACGTCCTGGCCAGTATATAAGGTTAATTGTTTGTAGTTTGGTCAGGGCGTGACAGAGGGTATTTGTTTTATGTGGTTCAGGGTGGTGTGTTTGGTTTAAGGGTGTTTGTTTTAGTAATTCCGGGTGTTGGTTTGTTTAGGTATTTCTATGTGGAGTCTAGTATGTCTGTTTCTATGTCTGGTGAATTGGTGTTGGGACTCTCAGTTGAAGGCAGGTGTTTTCTATCTGCCTTTGATTGAGAGTCTCATAAATGAGGGTGTGTTTGTGTTTGTGTTTTGTGGGTGATTGTTCTGTGTAAGCACTATGCTTTGACAGACTGTTAGTTGTTCGTATTTTGTTATTTTTGTATGTTCATTTTTGTAGTGAATAAAAATCAAGATGAGCATTCACGAACCTGCTGCGTATTGGTCCACATTTTCCGATGACGATTTCGTTATATCGTCAGAGGACGAAGACAACCGTGACAATCGCCTCGTCAATATCAGAATAAAAGCCAAACTTTTGCTGTTGTAATCATTTCAATATTGATTATCAAGCATTCTAGATTTGTAAAAATGTAAACCACTGATTTCCATTTTTCAGCTCGTTTCATCTACTTTTAACAAATTGAAGTAAAGTAATATATGTCTCCTTTTTGCAGTGACACCAAACTATAATGATAATGAAGTGTATGTTGGATCTGATGTGAGTGTGCGTTGCGAGGTGTCCAGCATACCAGATGGGGCCACACTTCAGTGGGAAAGAGATGGAGATTCCACTTCTAACACCACATTGTTCTACAACAGAACTGCCCATATGATCATCCACACTGTTGATCAGAATTACCGGGGGAGATTCTACTGCAATTTCAGACTGAATGGAGAATTGTTGTTTACAGTTTATATTTTTCTGAATGTGCTAACAGGTAAGATTTATTAACATGAATGTAATACATTAATACATGAATTGACCAAATGTTAAATATTCAGGAATTATGGTCCTCAATAATACAAAGATAAGGGTGATCCAATTGCACTATACAGGCCAACATTATCATCAGCATTTTCACTTTAATGTTTCTTTTTTCCAGACACATTTAATAATCCATTGATACATCTGTATCGAGAGAGCAGCAACAGCAGTGAGGTGAAGTTGATCTGCAGGTATAGTTCCTCACACAGCAGAGCCGAATGGACCATGAAGAGATCAAGAAAATCTGTTACTCTGACTTCATCGGACAAAGTCGGACGTGACCGATTCTCATCTCCCCCATTCAGCGGATATGATTTCCCACTGCATGTCTCACCAGTGACATTTGAGGATAGTGGCATTTTCACATGTTTCTTTGAACGCCACATATTCGGCACGTTTAAACTCACAACCATTCGAGGTAACTTTGCTTTTGTCTTTGAGAGAGCAGACACTCTGTTCACGTAGACGGTTGGTTACTATGACAACCATACACTTTTCATTTAATCATTTAATTTAATCAGCTGTTCAGTACATTGTTACAGTTACTGCTCTTTCAGTCAAAGTATAGTACAGTACTTTTTTCTGTTCTTTATCTTAGTATCTGAATCTGGAGGGCCCCCTGGTGGCCAGCCCGTGGTGGTGAGGTGTGAGGTGTCGGAGGTGAGCGGTGACCCTGTGACCCTGGCCTGGATGAGGATGGAGGGGAGCAGGTGGCTGCTGGTCAAACAGGACGTCCTGACAGAGAGTCATGCCAACAGGACGCTCAGTGTGACCCTGCCCAGCCTCCGTAGCGACCAGCTTCACTGGCAGTGTGTGGTGTTCACAGAGGGCGTGCTCAGAGCTACAGCCTCCCTGACCCTCACACTCACCACACAGACAACAATGTCTTCAATGACAGGTAACAACTTGTTATGATAGACTCTCTTCAATTTGACCTAATCTGTTCCAACCTATCTCAATCCATCCACATTTTTCCTCACTGGACCTCTGCTTTCTCCTGGCATATGCCTAGTGTAACAAAATAAATAGGTTACCATGCTGGAGAGGTTCCCATGTTTAATATAATCTAACAGAAGTCTCTGTTTCTTAGGGATGGGCACCGAGACAGTGGTCAGAGGGGTGATTACAATGGCTGCCACCCTAGAAATTCTGGGACTTCTCGGGTTCTACTGTCGAAGACCAAACGGTAAGGAAACACTCCCTCTTGGATAGACTCTCCATAAAAAAGACATCCAACCCAATCCCAAAGGAATGGGACATTGAGGCACTATCTAAAATGTCTGCCTTAGACAGTACCAATCTTTCTCTTTCATTTTGCACCGAGGCAGAGCTAGCCTTCACATGGGACGTGGATCCTTCTCTGCATTAGAGCGCTTTTAATGTCTCCAAACATATGACCAACTTTGATTTTGTAGTGAACTAGAACTCAAATTAACATTATGAAGTAACATACATCTTTCAGAAGTACTGAGTGGAAAACTAGTGAATTAGTGTGTGTAAATGACATCATTGCATACTCTTCTGGTTGATGTGTAGTTGTGTCTTCCATCCAGGCACCCAGACACCCAGACACAGAGACAAAAGGAGGAACCTGCTCAACTGGAGGAGACTAGTGTATAGCCTTGTTGCTAGCCTATGGCCTGTGGCTGTGTTGAAATATAGCTTTCCCACCCATGTCTGTACCAACCAGTGATGTCTTTCACTCGGAATTACCACATGACACACTGTGTTCTGTCAAAAGGTCTGGCAATAGAAACTTCATTGGTGTTAAAATAATGTGTTAATCACCAACAACCTTCCCCTCAAAGACTAATATTGAAAACATGATCATGTTATGATACTGTAAGCATCTTTCCAAAAGACCTAAATAATTTACACTGAGTGTACAAAACATTAGGAATACCTGCTCTTTCCATGACATAGACTGACCAGGTGAATCCAGGTGAAAGCTATGATCCCTTATTGATGTCACTTGTTAAATCCACTTCGATCAGTGTAGTTAAAGGGGAGGAGACAGGTTAAAGAAGGATTCTTGAGACAATTGACACGGATTGTGTACGTGTGGCATTCAGAGGGTGAATGGTCATGACTAAATAGTCATGTTTTTACACTCAGTGTATATTATTTAGTTCATCCTAGAAATGTACATTTCCATTCATCCTCAGTCTGTACTGTTTGTACACAATAAATGGTGATGTTAATACTAGTTTGGCAACAGTGTCTCAGCTTATTTTACCATCTGATTGTCCTGTATTAGGAAAGCTTTGAATTTTGAAAGGACTGTTGTAAGAGACTGTGTCACGGTTGTCATATGATGGAGCGGACCAACGTGCAGCGTGTGTATCGTTCCACATTTTATTATAACTGTGAAACTATGCAAGACATACTAATGACCAAAACAACAAACCGTGACAAAGCGGTGGAACATACACTTACTCAAAACAATCTCCCACAACTCCTAGTGGGAGAAACAACAACTTAAAAATGATCCCCAATTAGAGATAACGATGACCAGCTGCCTCCAATTGGAGATCATCCCAAAAAATACCAACTTAAAAATACAACAACTAGAACCCCACATAGAAATACAAAAACTAGACAAAACCCCCAACGTAGAAAAAAATTAACTAGAACCAACATAGACATAAATAAACTAGACAAAACCCTCTGTCACGAGAATCTGTCTCCGCACCACGTGCTCTCACCACTGGTGTCCCCCAGGGCTCTGTTCTAGGCCCTCTCCTATTCTCGCTATACACCAAGTCACTTGGCTCTGTCATATCCTCACATGGTCTCTCCTATCATTGCTATGCAGACGACACTCAATTAATCTTCTCCTTTCCCCCTTCTGATAACCAGGTGGCGAATTGCATCTCTGCATGTCTGGCAGACATATCAGTGTGGATGACGGATCACCACCTCAAGCTGAACCTCGGCAAGACGGAGCTGCTTTTCCTCCCGGGGAAGGACTGCCCGTTCCATGATCTCGCCATCACGGTTGACAACTCCATTGTGTCCTCCTCCCAGAGTGCTAAGAACCTTGGCGTGACCCTGGACAACACCCTGTCATTCTCCACTAACATCAAGGCGGTGACCCGATCCTGTACGTTCATGCTCTACAACATTCGCAGAGTACGACCCTGCCTCAGACAGGAAGTGGCGCAGGTCCTAATCCAGGCACTTGTCATCTCCCGTCTGGATTACTGCAACTCGCTGTTGGCTGGGCTCCCTGCCTGTGCCATTAAACCCCTACAACTCATCCAGAACGCCGCAGCCCGTCTGGTGTTCAACCTTCCCAAGTTCTCTCACGTCACCCCGCTCCTCCGCTCTCTCCACTGGCTTCCAGTTGAAGCTCGCATCCGCTACAAGACCATGGTGCTTGCCTACGGAGCCGTGAGTGGAACGGCACCTCCGTACCTTCAGGCTCTGATCAGTCCCTACACCCAAACGAGGGCACTGCGCTCATCCACCTCTGGCCTGCTGGCCCCCCTACCTCTGAGGAAGCACAGTTCCCGCTCAGCCCAGTCAAAACTGTTCGCTGCTCTGGCACCCCTATGGTGGAACAAGCTCCCTCACGACGCCAGGACAGCGGAGTCAATCACCACCTTCCGGAGACACCTGAAACCCCACCTCTTTAAGGAATACCTGGGGTAGGATAAAGTATCCTTCTAACCCCCCCCCTAAAAGATTTAGATGCACTATTGTAAAGTGGTTGTTCCACTGGATATCATAAGGTGAATGCACCAATTTGTAAGTCGCTCTGGATAAGAGCGTCTGCTAAATGACTTAAATGTAAATGTAAATGTCACGCCCTGACCTACTCTACCATAGGAAAATAAAAGCTTTCTATGGTCAGGACGTGACAGACTGACTATAATGTAGCAAGTTCAGCTTTTTGGTTTTGAAAGCCTTTGGTTGCATTTGGACATCATGGTCTATCGAATTTCAAAGAATTCACCAAATGTTATTTGCTTCAAAAGGAAAATGTCTTGTTTCCATATTAATTATAATATCTGTAACATCCTTGTAATAATACTACTTCTATTATTTTTAATTGCACAGCATTTACATTATTTTCTGCTACATGTTGCTAAACTGTGACATGTTTGACTATTGTTTTGATCCCATTGATGCCTATTATGACGGTGGTGTGGCATTGATAATTTAACCCTTAATCCTACTCCTTAATCCCTGCATGCTACATACAGTATATGGCTGATACCAGTAAAGTGAGATTTTATGAAGTCCTATATCCTCAGATTTGCACTCATTTTAAATTGCATCACGTGTAGTTTTGGAACTTCTTCTTTTCTTCAGTCATTTCCTGAACATATTTATCAGAGACGTCAGTAATGATATGAGTTGGCTACTGAGTAGAGAGGGGAACAGAACAGTAACATACAGCAACATGGGGCAGTACAGAGGCTCTATGGGTGTAACGTTGTTGTGGATCCTGCTGTGGATATCTAGATGCGGTCAGGGACTCTCAGCTGAACGTGAGTAACGTTTTTCTGGTTGAATTATTTGACATTAAAGAGTCACCATTTAAAGAGGTAATCTGTAGTTGTTACATCCATTTGGAGACCTTTAAATTAATGATATACACCAGCATAGCCGCAGGAAGTAGTTTGCGGTGGGATGCAGTACATTTTTTTTAGCCAACGGGGGATGGGGGAGGGGCTGAGAATGTTTTATCAAGGGGGGTTGCATTTTGTGTGAATTTTTAAGGATATTTTTATTCAGATTTTTCAGAGGGTGCTGCAGCAGCCTCAGCACCCTTACCTCCCACAGCTGTATACACCCGGGATGGGAAACTGGCGGCCCGCCCCTTCTGAAGGCCCTCGGATCAATAAAAGAAGTACATAAAAAAATCAAAAATGTTACTCAGTCGGGGTCTCAACCTACTGTTGCAAGTTAGAACAGTATAATGTACAATGTGACATTTTTTAAATTTGGTTGTGCTTCAGCAGTTTTTCTCTGATGCAGTCACAGATTGTCAGTCAATTAGTCCATGTCAGCTAAACAATTTTTTATTGGTAAGTTAGTCTAGCTGCTAGCTATCTAACTTAGTAATCATGGTCGAATTACCATCCGGTGGGCCCCCGTTGATTTTGTTAGTCAGTCTCACTCAGATATCATATAAAAAACTGCAAACATTTCTCCTCACCCTATGGCAAAATGTGTAGAATTGCAGGAAATTAGTAAAAAAATATACACCTGTAGAATTGTACAAAATTAACTAAAACATTTTTTTTCTCTCCGCTGTCAAGATGGGGTCTGCTGAAATGTTTTGCTCACTATGTGGTGGTGGGGGGGATTATGCGTATGTGGTTATACAGACCTGCAAGGAATTTACGTCCCCTCATGATGAGTTCAGTTTTTGTGGCTCCCACCCCCATCAAAGTTGCTCATCCCTGATGTACACCCACTGATTCTTGAAGATCTGAACTGCCTTATGAGCTGAGTTCAGCTGTTGTACCCCATCAGTATCCCAAATATAAGTTGTAAACTATGTAAATATTAAAAACAGTTTTAGAAATATCTCCAGGCCCATCCCTCAGCTGTTTCAGTAGCAGGTTAACTGCTTTGTTGTTGTTCTATCAGCAGATTGCCCCTTTAAAGCATAACATACAAGTATGATGAAGCTATTAAAGAGTCGTCTGAGAAAGAGAGTGAGAGAAAATGTGAGATTTGAACAGTGAATAATATTAATATAAAGATATTTTGCAGTTTTTTATCCTATCGTTTTGATTATCTTCCCTCCACAGAATTGTCAAAGAAGATATTTTTCCTTGCCGAGCCCAATAAAAGAGTCACTCTCCAAGTTTCCCCTGCAGTTCCGGAAGGGACAGCGCACCAATGGATGTGGACCTCACATGATGGCAGACACTCAAACACTTCAGTAGCCCAAATCCCTTCATCCAGGAATAGACATCCTTCATGGAACATACAGGCTCCTTTCTCACAAGGAACAGGATATGATCTTTCTATCCAAACACAATTTGAAAATGCTGGAGTGTTTGTGTTCATGCAAACCAAACCAACTTTAGCTGTTCTGGCGAGATTTGAGGTGTTTAGTTTTGTGTTTAAAGGTATATTGATCATGTTCAGTTTCTCAATGTGTATAATTTGAATAATTTTAAATATCAATGTATATCGCCTCGTCAATATCAGAATTAGAGCCAAACTTTTGCTGTTGTAATCGTTTCATTATTGATTATCAAGCATTTTAGATTTGTAAAGATATAAACCACTGATTTCCACTTTTCTGCTCGTTTCATCTACTTTTAACAAATTGAAGTAAAGTAATATATGTCTCCTTTTTGCAGCGACACCAAACTATAATGGTAATGAAGTGTATCTTGGATCTGATGTGAGTGTGCGTTGCGAGGTGTCCAGCATACCAGATGGGGCCACACTTCAGTGGGAAAGAGATGGAGATTCCACTTCTAACACCACATTGTTCTACAACAAAACGGCCCATATGATCATCCACACTGTCGATCAGAATTACCGGGGGAGATTCTCCTGCAATTTCAGACTGAATGAAGAATTGTTGTTTACAGTTTATATTTTTCTGAATGTGCGAACAGGTAAGATTTATTAACATGAATGTAATACATTAATACATGAATTGACCAAATGTTAAATATTCAGGAATATGGTCCTCAATAATACAAAGATAAGGGTGATCCAATTGCACTATACAGGCCAACATTATCATCAGCATTTTCACTTTAATGTTTCTTTTTTCCAGACACATTTAATAATCCATTGATACATCTGTTTCGAGAGAGCAGCAACAGCAGTGAGGTGAAGTTGATCTGCAGGTATAGTTCCTCATACAGCAGAGCCGAATGGACCATGAAGAGATCAAGAAAATCTGTTACTCTGACTTCATCGGACAAAGTCGGACGTGACCGATTCTCATCTCCCCCATTCAACGGATATGATTTCCCACTGCATGTCTCACCAGTGACATTTGAGGATAGTGGAATTTTCACATGTTTCTTTGAACGCAACCTATTCGGCACTTTTAAACTCACAACCATTCGAGGTAACTTTGCTTTTGTCTTTGAGAGAGCAGACACTCTGTTCACGTAGACTGTGGGTTACTATGACAACCATACACTTTCATTTAATCATTTAATTTAATCAGCTGTTCAGTACATTGTTACAGTTACTGCTCTTTCAGTCAAAGTATAGTACAGTACTTTTTTCTGTTCTTTATCTTAGTATCTGAATCTGGAGGGCCCCCTGGTGGCCAGCCCGTGGTGGTGAGGTGTGAGGTGTCGGAGGTGAGCGGTGACCCTGTGACCCTGGCCTGGATGAGGATGGAGGGGAGCAGGTGGCTGCTGGTCAAACAGGACATCCTGACAGAGAGTCACCCCAACAGGACGCTCAGTGTGACCCTGCCCAGCCTCCGTAGCGACCAGCTTCACTGGCAGTGTGTGGTGTTCACAGAGGGCATGCTCAGAGCGACAGCCTCCTTGACCCTCACACTCCCCACACAGACAACAATGTCTTCAATGACAGGTAACAACTTGTTTTGCTGCACTTGCAGTCTGTGGTGTTCACAGGGGGCATGCTCAGTGCAAGCATTCCCCTCAGATTCAGTGATTCTGCTGGAAGATCAGAGTTTATTACATCAACATTGACTTTGAAAGGTAACACACATCTGTAGATTACATTAGATCACTCCATCTGAATGATTGGAATCTATTAAATATTCAGTTTGATGACATCATCATAAACAACATACTGTACATCATACAAGTAACCAAATCAATGTCTCTGGATTGCCCTTGGGCCCCTGTTAATTTAAACTGTGATGAATTTAGAGTCTTAGTGTCACGTATACTCCCTCTCCGGCCTCTAGGTCATCAGGCTGCTGATTATCCCACACACCTGTCACCATCGTCAAGCTCACCAGCTCCTCATGACACTCACCTGGACTCCATCACGTCCTTGATTATCTTCCCTATATCTGTCGTGGTGTTTGGGTTTTGTTTTTATTGTTTTGTTTATTTATTTATTAAAACACTCACTCCCTGTAATTGCTTCCCATCTCTCAGCGCACTCGTTACAGAATAACACGTCACCTAAGTGAAGCATTTTTTTGTGTCAATGTAAATGACACCGGGTCTGGGAGCCGCTACAGGCTCTCATGCCTCCGCCGGCTCGTCGGGCTCTCATGCCTCCGCCGGCTGGTCGGGCTCTCATGCCTCCGCCTGATCGCCTGGCTCTCGCGCCCCCAGCTGGATCGCCAGGCTTTCGCGCCCCAGCCGGCGTGACAGGTTCCCGCGCCCCAGCCGGCGTGACAGGCTCCAACGCCCCAGCCGGCGTGACAGGTTCCCGCGCCCCAGCCGGCGTGACAGGTTCCCGCACCCCAGCCGGCGTGACAGGCTCCAGCGCCCCAGCCGGCGTGACAGATTCCCGCGCCCCAGCCGGCGTGACAGGTTCCCGCGCCCCAGCCGGCGTGACAGGTTCCCGCGCCCCAGCCGGCGTGACAGGCTCCAGCGCCCCAGCCGGCGTGACAGGTTCCCGCTCCCCAGCCGGCGTGACAGGTTCCCGCGCCCCAGCCGGCGTGACAGGCTCCAGCGCCCCAGCTGGCGTGACAGGTTCCCGCACCCCAGCCGGCGTAACAGGCTCCAGCGCCCCAGCCGGCGTGACAGGTTTCCGCGCCCCAGCCGGCGGGACAGGTTCCCACGCCCCAGCCGGCGTGACAGGTTTCCGCGCTTCAGACGGCGTGACAGGTTTCCGCGCTTCAGACGGCATGACCGGTTCGCTCCTGATCCCCGGGTTCATCCCCTTTGTCGGCGTCGGGGAGGGGGTACTGTCACGTATATTCCCTCTCCGGCCTCTAGGTCATCAGACTGCTGATCCTGTCACCATCGTCAAGCGCACCAGCTCCTCATGACACTCACCTGGACTCCATCACCTCCTTGATTATCTTCCCAATATCTGTCACTCCCCTTGGTTCTTTCCTCAGGTGTTATTGACTCTGTTTCATGTCGGTGTGTTTGTGTTTCGTGTTTTTTGTGTTTATTCATTAAAAAACTCACTCCTTGTAGTTGCTTCCCGACTCTCAGCACACTCGTTACACTTAGCAAATGGCGTCAGCTGTGTAGTAAGTACTCAGGTATCATATCCCAGCATGTTCTCTCTCATACTCTTTGTTCATGTCTTTTTGGTTACCACAGATAACCATCTGCAGACTGTGGTCATTGTGGCCTGCATTGCTATGGCTGTTGCTGGGGTCCTGGTTGGTGCTCTGGTGTTCTACCTGAAGAGGAAGAAGACAGGTAAAATACACTGATAATGACCACATTGCTGATCAAACTTGTTGGATTGCTACATCTTAAATTTAGGCCTATGTCAACAGTTGTGTGAACGTTTTTGCAATGATCGCTTTTTTCAAAGCTGTGACGAACCTACCACTGACCCAGAAGAATGACCCAGTCTACGATAACACCACAGATTCACGAAGAGACCAAGGTATACACTTCTCCACTTTGGGTCTAATATGATGTACAATATAGATATGGCAGTGGAGACTCCTCAGAGGAAGAAGGGGTGGACCATCCACTATTATTTATAGTGAAACATTGAAGTTATCCTTTTTGGATAAAATTATACAAAACATATTCTCATCACCAAATAACTGATTTAAACACACTGTCTTGCAATGGTCGACAGTAGCCTCAACAGTACTCTGTAGGGTCACACCATGTTGTAGCAGGAGTACAGTTATCTTACATCGACTTCAATATAAAACCTAGGAGGCTCATGTTTCTCACCCCCTTCCATAGTCTTCCACAGTAATTATGACGCCTTCCGGAGGACGTCGTCCAACCTCAGAGCGCTTGCATCATTAACTAACATGTTGTCCATCCAATCAAAATATCAGAATGAATCTAATACTGAAAGCAGAAGCTACCGCCAGCTAGCACTGCAGTGCATAAAGCGTGGTGAGTAGTTGACTCATTGAGAGAGAAGACAATATTTGAACAGTTTTTTGCATGAAATTCACTGAGGATGGTCCTCCCCTTCCTCCTCTGAGGAGCCTCCACTGGTACAGTAAGGAGGAAGTAGAGATGACTTTCAAGATGACATTCGGAATGTTCCACAGTGCCAACCGATATACGAAGTTGCACAAAAGTCACAACTGTGTTAACATTTTGGCTTCTTTTATTTTTTTTTACAACCAGAGAGCCAGAAGGGTCAAACAGGTGAAGATGAGAATGAGGAAGTTCATTACTCTGAATTTGCTTTGGGTGAACCCAGGCTTGTTGGTGAGTAGTGTGTGTGTGTGTGGAAAAACAGAATGGTTTGTTGAATGTAACTTGTGCAGATGAAGCGTAACTATATGATTTTCTTTTTTTCAGATCCCAACAGAGTCACAGCAGGGTCAAATCAGGTAAGAATAGCACTTTATTAAAATGATCATTTTGTTATTTATATACAGTACCAGTCAAGGGTTTTTATTGTTAATATTTTCTACATTGTAGAATAATAGTGAAGACTGCAAAACTATGAAATAACACATGGAATCATGTTGTAACCAAAAAAGTGTTAAACAAATAGAAAAATATTTGAGATTCTTCAAAGTAACCACCCTTTGCCTTGACAGCTTTGCACACTCTTGGCATTCTCTCAACCAACTTCATGAGGTAGTCACCTGGAATGCATTTCAATTAATGTGTGTGCCTTAAGTTAATTTGTGGAATTTCTTACCTTCTAAATATGTTTCATTCAATCAGTTGTGTTGTGACAAGGTATGGGGTGGTATACGGAAGATCCATATTATGGCAAGAACAACTCAAATAAGCAAAGAGAAATGACAGTCGATCATTACTTTAAGACAATGCGGAACATTTCAAGAACTTTTAAAGTTTCTTCAAGTGCAGTCACAAACCTTCATGCACTATGATGAAACTGTCTCTCATGAGGACCTCCACAGGAAGGAAGACCCAGAATTACAGAAATTGCAGCCCAAATAAAAGCTTCACAGAGTTCAAGTAACAGACAAATCTCAACAACTGTTCAGAGGAGATTGCGTGAATCAGGCCTTCGTGGTCTAATTGCTGCAAAGAAACCACTACTAAAGAACACCAATAAAAAGAGACTTGCTTCGGCCAAGAAACACGAGCAATGGACATTAGACTGGTGGAAATCTGTCCTTTGGTCTGAGTCTAAAGTTGAGATTTTTGGTTCCAACCGCCATCACTTTGTGAGACGCAGAGTAGGGGAACGGATGATCTCTGCATGTGTGGTTCCCACCGTGAAGCATGGAGGTGTGATGGTGTGGGGGTGCTTTGCTGGTGATACTGTCAGTGATTTATTTAGAATTCAAGTCACACTTAACCAGCATGGCTACCACAGCATTCTGCAGCAATACACCATCCCATCTGGTGGGGCTTAGTGGGACTATCATTTGTTTTTCAACAGGACAATGACCCAACACACCTCCAGGCTGTGTAAGGGCTATTTGACCAAGAAGGAGAGTGATGGAGTGCTGCATCAGATGACCTGGCCTCCACAATCACCCGACCTCAACCCAATTGAGATGGTTTGGGATGAGTTGGACCGCAGAGTGAAGGAAAAGCGGCTAACAAGTGCTCGGCATATGTGGGAACTCCTTCAAGACTGTTGGTGACACTGTTTGAGAAAATGCCAATAGTGTGCAAAGCTGTCATCAATGTAAAGGGTGGCTACTTTGAAGAATCTAAAATCTAAAATATATTTTGGTTTGTTTAACACTTTTTTGGTTACTACATGATACTATATGTGTTAATTTGATGTCTTCGCTAATATTCTACAATGTAGAAAATAGTAAAAGTAAAGAAACACTTGAATGAGTTGGTGTGTCAACTTTGACTGGTACTGCATATATATATATATATATATATATATATATATATATATATATATATATATATATATATAGTTACTATTTGTAATATCTGTCTAAATGTAGTGTGCTTGTTTTTTAAACTGGTATTCATGTCCATACATACAGGAAAGTGCTGTGATCTATTCAACTCTCAACATATAAGGAAACATGTATTTTAGATGGATAAAATTACCATGTTAAGTCAAGATTGTGTTCCACATTTTAACAATTACTTAATGTGTATTAGTCTACAGAGAAAATTATACCACAATACTGATTGCTTATGCCAGTTACCTTTTATTTTAAACCTATGAGATTTGTTCAATTAGTTTATTATACTGCTTTTGATTCATGTGTTTAATGATACAGTAATATATGCTTACTAAGACTGCTGTGTAAATACAGCAGCTAGCCCAATTGGAAGGTTTAAATTGTAGGAAGGCAATTTTGGTCTGAAATATTTTGATGGTTGTAACCTACATTGCAGCCATGGATGCAAATAATAGTTTTATATATTTGTAGTCTTTCATGCATGTGCATTTTGTATGTTTCGATATATAACATTCGATACATGTTTAAATAAAAATGTTTTTCATCATTTGATGTCTACTTATTGCATAGCTGAGTGGAGTTGGGTATGTTACCAGTAGATGGCACTGTTGGAAAGAAAATGTTTATTTGCAAGAACACATTACATGAGGTTTGAGAGGAGAATAATTCATTTCTTTCAGCCCTCTTTCCTTCTCCTTTGCTATCGCTAGTTCCTTTAGGGATTGCAGTGAAAAAGTAGTAATTCAATGCTTTTCTCTCCCAAAGGTATGTAGGCACACTAAATGCAATGAATAGACTGCACATCCAGAAGGAATGTCTTTATGCACAGACAGGTGCAGAGTAGCACCAAAATCCCTCCTGCTTTGTGCAGAGGTGTGTGTGTGTGTACGCAGACACACACACATGCTCGCTTATGTGAGCATGCTTGTGTGTGTGCGCATTTGGGAGCTATTGAAAAGATCCAAGGTCTCCTGAAATGAAGTCTTTTATACTTGATTTCGAGAGAAGGAATGGGAAACGAAACATGATTTCAATTCACACTGATACATAATGACTTGTGGAGAAAGTGAAGGCTGCAGGCGCTGAGGGGAGAATGAACCAAGGTGAACACATGTTCTGCCTTTCACCCTGCATGGTCTCCTTCCCTGCATACCTCTCATCTGCAATAGACTGGATGCTAAAGTAGTCTTAGACTGGAGATTCTTCTGTTACATTCTGTGTTAGGACAATGCAAGATAATAGTCATTTTTTAGATCTATTGTGGAAATAATTATTTGCAGAAAACATGGTTTGTGTGAGAAATGTTTTACATTCATGTTTATTTTCATTTCATTTGGTATGAATGCTGTCCTCCAATAGGGGGCAAGCCAGTACAGTTTTAGAGTATTAACTCTTTGATCACCTCACATATCTACACAAAAACACATGCTAACACACACACAAAGAGACCTATACATCTGAACATGCACATACAAAAATATGCACACACACACACCACAGTATTCTGTATAGGAAAGCATACAGAGGTAGGAGAGTAGATGGATGAATGCCTATCAGTCGGTCTGTCTTCTGTCACCAGTGCAGCGTGTTCTCTATTTAAGGCAATGTTTACCCAGATCTCATCATGCACTGCTACCTTACAGATAGGCTGCCAGAAACGCTCCTACCCTGATGCACTGTGTCTGCATCTCTGTCTCACTCCCACTGACACAAGGCAGGGTGTCCAACGGACCTGAACCCTCACACACAAAATAAGGGCTGCAGAGGATTGGAAAAATACTACTGTGAACATGCATAGGTATAATAGTACACTATAAACCTGCTGAGACGATGCTGGAAAATGATCAGTAGTGCTGATGAGGGGATATCTGTGACTGGGAAGGGACTCTTTATGTAACAGTGAAGCCACTGCAGATAACCTGGTTTCAAAACTCGGTTGGTCAAATAGTGACAAACGCAACAGCAGTCACCATTGAATGACCGTCCTACCGCTGAGTCTTTCAGCCTGTACAGAGCCCTAGTTTCAAGGAACACCGCAGTGAGAGTGTCCCTTCGACCGACATCCCGGAAATGAGGGAGAGAGTGTGAGTGAATGAGTTGTTCCGGGTACAGGGCAGGAGACATCCTTCCCTGCCAACTGCACAGTCATTTAGCTCTGCTGTCTGGAGTGGAGGTGTGGTGACCAAACTCAACGCCGTGCTGATTTGTGTCTGAGTGCTTAAGGAGAAAGGAACGTCATGTGCTGGAATTACTCTGGCTGCCGCCCAAACAGCACCCTATTCCCTATGTGGTGCACAGGGCTCTGGTCAAAAGTAGTGCACTGCATAGGGAATAGGGTGCCATTTGGGTGGGCACTGAGTCATCGTCACAGTGATATTGTTGTAAAAGAACTGGGCTGTATCTCTAATCTCTGTCTTGCTAATTGCCCCACTGGGATGACGCTGCTGGCGTGTTCTATTGTATTGTGTTGTATGATATCTGTGGTCCAGACAGACTGAGTGTAAACATGGATTACTCATTGGGGGTAGTGGGACACAGAGAGCCTCATACAGTAAAATGAGTGTTATTCTCAAGAAGTTAGACAAATGTGCCATGGGACATAGAGCATTGTGTCATTATTGTGTTATTATCGTGTTAGCGTTGTGTTATTCTGTAGAGGTAAATAAAACCCTGCAATGTGGGCTACTGTTGACAGGACGTCCATCATACTGTGGACACACAAAGGGCACCCTATTTCCTCTACAGTGCACTATTTTTGATCAGGTGCCATAGGGGCCACAGTATAATGATAATCACTCCCGCATCCTGTTTCATGACCATCAATAACCAATAGACAGTATAACGTGTGATGCCTAGTCTGGGTATTTATTGCGTCTCTACCCTCAACCCTTTAAGACATCTTGGTATGGTCCAATATAGCAGCATGGGGGGGGCTTGTTAACAGTGAGTTGCTAAACCAGTCAGCTCCATTCTCCATTAGCAGGTGAACTAGGAAGTGGCCGGGTCGATGGCAATGTAGTGGCGAGGAGGGGGACCCTACGGACTCCCACACTGCTGTGAGTGTGAAAATATGGTCCCGCTGTCAGTCTATCTAATGTTCTCTCCCTAGACATGTCTTTGTTATTCTCTTCCTCTCTGCCTCTTCTTCTCTCTCTCGTTTTCTTCTCTGTCTTTCTCTCTCTCTCTTTCACTCTCTCCCCTATTTTCCTTACTCTCTGTCACTTTCACAGATAGACACACACAATGATACACGTCTCTTTCCACAAGGAGTGCAAATCCACTTCACATTCAAATTCAGCCAATAGGACACTGATTTGATTGGACGTTATGAGTGTCACAGCCAGGGAAACCAAGACTATGACCATTGTGTGGCTGCATGCTGTTGAGTCATCATCGTACAGTCATTGCCTGTCTTTGCCCCTTATCACCGTAGTAACTATCAGTCTTTCAGAAACTATCAAACTCTGAAAAAGGTCAGAAACTCCCTCATTCTTTTCTCCCTGTGATGAGTCTGGGTCTGAGCACTTGGACATTACAAAGGTTACCATTCAAGCACTAGCAGATAGGAGGGTTTCACTTGATCTGGGTCACTGCAGTGTTGCCATTGAATCGGACAAAGGATCTTGTCAGTCCAATTGGTGAATCACTCCAGTCTATCAATTTCCACTTGCCTTGTTCCAAAGCACGGTGTAACCTAACTACAGTACACTGACTCTTCTCTGAGGAAGCCTCTACATCTACTCCTGCTCATCTAGCTTCCCTGCTTCCATACTACTCCTGATCCTGAGTCAGTATATGTATGGTCTCTGTATTACTGCTCCTTTGTCTCTGTGGCTTCCTGTCTCTCCCTATCTTTGCCCCCTTTCCTTCGTCATTCAGCTTCCACATGATATCTGATCACTGATGACAACATTCATTTATTCCTAGGGATTAGGTGAGTCCATAGCCATGGCTACATTTCACTGTGAATAATAACATCTAACATATGACTAATACAGAATGTCATGCTCCTCTTCCTCGAAATATGGATTTTCCACATTTCTCAATTATGGTTCTAATTTCCCAATTGTGCATGTATATGGGGAATATTAGCTGGCCAGTATTACATAAATACACACTGCTTATTGCTGTGTTATCCTGCATCGAGCCCTGTGCTCCAGGAACGATATGATTCCCTGTCCACGTGTGTGATGCAGCTTACTGGTACCGACATCTTGAGAAAAATGTTTTTTTAATGCTGCGAGCCGTGCTGCGCTGCATGTAGCAGAAGAAGCGATGTGGCTGTTTGTTGTTAAGTGTTAGGGGCCTATTATGTGTCATTATGCTTATGTCTCTCTCTTTCCCCATCAATCGGCCCGTGCCTTCCCGACAGCATAGGGATTGGTTGTTCCTTTTGTCTCCATCCTCCTCCTCTCTCTTCATCCTCTCATCCATTCTTTCATTCATCCTCTCATCTCCCTGTCTCTCTTCCTGACAAATACTCCCAATCTCATACTTTCTCTCTGCCCCTCTCTCTCTGTAACTCTCTCTCTCCTTCCATGTCTCAGTATCTTCATCCCTATCCCTCTCTCTCTCTGCATCCCTCTTTCCTTCCATCATTCTCTCTCTCCCCTCTCCTTCTCCCTCTCTCTCCATTTCTAGCCCCCCTCTCTCTCTTTCCCTCCCTGCATCTCTCAGTATCTTCATCCCTATCCCTCTCTCTCTCTGCATCCCTCTTTCCCTCCATCATTCTCTCTCTCCCCCTCTTTCTCCCCCTCTCTCCACCCCCTCTCTCTCTCTTTCGCTCTTTATCTCCCTCTACCTCTCCATCTCTATCTCCTCTCTCTCTGTCTCTCTCTCTCCCCCTCTTTCTCCCCCTCTCTCCACCCCCTCTCTCTCTCTTTCGCTCTTTATCTCCCTCTACCTCTCCATCTCTATCTCCTCTCTCTCTATCTCCTCTCTCTCCATCTCTTTCTCTCTGTATCTCTTTATCCTGTTCTCCATAATGGGTTTTCTGTAGCAGTCCCTGTTGCTGCTGAAGGGACCAAAGCAGCAGTAGACGTGATATGTGGAAATGACTGAGAATTGATTTTCTCTGTGAGTCGAGCACAGCCAGCTATTAAGCAGGAAGAGGATCTCTCATTAACATGAAACTGAGGAAGTTA
The DNA here is from genome assembly GCF_901001165.1 of Salmo trutta. Lineage (NCBI taxonomy): Eukaryota > Metazoa > Chordata > Actinopteri > Salmoniformes > Salmonidae > Salmo > Salmo trutta. The sequence goes on from NC_042980.1 coordinate 20,065,714, forward strand.
ATGTTGTGATTGCCCAGGGTGAGGAGGCATATGCCAGGGATCCACTTTCTCTGATTGGAGAACAGAGATGGGGTGTGTGAGTAGTGGGCTGTAGAATGTGTGTGCCGGGGTGTTTTTGTGGGTATGTACAGTGTATAAAATAAAGAGATTTTTTCCCCCTGCTTCTCTTGTTAACGTGTGTGTGCGTGTGTGTGTTTTGCGTCACAGCGGGGGAGTGTGTTTTGCCCCCCACTAATTTGATTTGGAAATAAAAAGCAGAGAGAGAAAGAGAAAGAGAGAGAGAAGCAGCGAGAGAGGCTTTTATAATTGGCACTGTTACCTAATCTGATAACAGTGAGCCCTGATACAACAACACCAACAAGCATAATGGCTTTTTGTGAGCTGTTTTCTTTACCGTCATCTCAATAACAGGCAATCTCTCCTTTCACTCTCTAGTCTGTCGCAACTCAAACGTGGCTTCTTCTCTGTTTAATTATGAGTGTTTGGAAAACTGGCACTGACTCATCATTACCATGGATACCATGGTGGAGCTGATGATGAGTCCATGTTATCGTCCACCATCACCAATCCCAGGGGGAGCCTGCAAACACACACTTATGAACCCCCCACTGTTGTCATGTCAACAGAAGTAATGACAACAGTGGACTCGTTGTGCTGGACATAAATGTCTGTCAATGTTTTATGATGGTAGGAAATCAGACCCACCACAATGGTGGTGATGGTGATGTTTCACTGGGGGACTAACGTCATCAGAGACAGGCTCCTGTCCTGTGTGTTTATAGCTAACAGCTCCCACAGGGACCCTGAATAACGCTGTGTCTGTGTCTCTGTTTCTCTCTGTGTGTGTGTGTGTGTGTGTGTGTGTGTGTGCGTGCGTGCGTGCGTGCGCGGCCTGCCTGCATGCCTGCCTGTCTGTCCGTCAGTCCGTCCGTCTGTCCGTCCGTCCGTCCGTGTGTGCGTGTGTGTGCGTGCGCGGCCTGCCTGCCTGTCTGTCTGTCCGTCCGTCCGTCTGTCTGTCTGTGTGTGTGTGTGTGTGTGTACTTCAGGACCCTCGGTTTGGTACCTGAACAACCAATGACACACATTACATCTCTGGTTAAATACAGCCCTGGCCTTGTCTAGCTGCTTATGTATTCACAGTGGTGATATACAACAGCTCACATATTGGAATCCAACCCTGTTCCTCATTAGAGCCCCAGACGAGACAGCACTACTACCAACCAGAAATGCCCTGTGATAAAATGTTCAGCAGGCAAGCCGTTAGACAACCCACTATCTCTCGGACGGACCCGGGAAGGGAGGGAGGAATGGAGGGAGCGATGCAAGGGAGAAATGGAGGGAGGGATGGGATGGGGGAAGGAGAGATGGGATAGAGGGAGGGATGAGGGAGGGATGGGATGGAGGGGGGCAGTTGATTGGAAGGAGGGGGCTTTTACTTTGTCATCAGTCACTGGGCTGTGTGTGTGGATCAATAAGGCCCATTAGAAGCCTCTGTTCTCTGTGCAATCCCACAGGAAGGCCCTTCGCCCTGCTTTGCTCCGCAGCGCTATAGTGTTTAGTCCAAAGGCCCACAACTACACACGCACACGCCCCTGCACACACACACACACACACACACACACACACACACACACACACACACACACACACACACACACACACACACACACACACACACACACACACATAAAACCCCAAATTATGCCTCCCACCCCCACACCCATCCTCACCCTCTCATCCACATACCCCCCTCAGCCCCCACCAAATCAATCTTACTGATCAGCTCCCTGTCACTCCATAGCAGGGGGTGGGGGTAGGGGCCCGACCCACCGACACAGGTGCCCTTCCGCGTGTGTGATAAATATGTAATGGATTGGCTAAAGACGAGCCATGCATCACAGGCCCTAAAGTAATGTGCAATTGATGCGATTAGAATGGATCATCTCTAGGCACGCCGGGTGGGTAAGATGCATGGCTCCAGCCGGCCCTCGGAGGATGAGGGGTCTTCACCATTCCTCAAAGCTAAATGACTAAATATTTTCTGTGATATTATTGCCCTGGACATGAAGTGGGGACTGGACAACCTCATTCATTTAGTGGACATGATAAACTGGGGAGGTTTATGGACATCTTTGCGACATTTACATTTTACATTTAAATTTGAGTCATTTAGCAGAAGCTCTTATCCAGAGCGACTTACAGTTAGTGCATTCATTTTAAGATAGCTGGCTGGGGAGGAGGATTATTTAAGATACTGTTTGAAGAGGTAGGGTTTCAGATGATTTTGAAAGATGGGCAGGGACTCTGCTGTCCTAGCTTCAGGGGGAAGCTGGTTTCACCATTGGGTAGCAAGACAGAGAACAGCTTGGACTGGGCTGAGCGGGAGCTGCCCTCTCGTAGGGGTGGGAGGGACAAGAGATCTGAGGTGGCAGAATGGAGTGCTCGGTTTGGGGTGTAGGGTTTGAGCATAGTCTGAAGGTAGGGAGGGGCAGTTCCTCTTGCTGCTCTGTAGGTAAGTACCATGGTCTTGTAATGGATGCGAGCTTTGACTGTATACCAGTGAAGTGTGCGGATGAGCGGGGTGACATGAGAGAACTTTGGAAGGTTGAAAACCAGGTGGGCTGCAGCGCTCTGGATAAGTTGCAGGGTTTTGATGGCACAAACGGGGAGACCAGCCAACAGCGAGTTGCAGTAGCCCAGACGGGAGAGGACAAGTGCCTGGATTAGGACCTGCACCGCTTCCTGTGTGACGTAGGGTCGTACTCTACCGATGTGCCTGGATTAGAACCTGCAGGAGCGGGTCACTGATTTGATGTTTGCAGAGAATGACAGGTGTTGTCCAGGGTCACGCCAAGGTTCTTTGCAGGTCTATGAGCGGGCAGGCCTTCCCCGGGAGAAGGAGCAGTTCCGTCTTGTCGAGGTTGAGCTTTGGGTGGTGGGCCATCATCCAAGTTGAGATATCTGCCAGGCATGCAGAGATGTGTGTCACCAACCTGGGTGTCAGGAGGGAAGGAGAAAAGTAGTTGAGTGTCATCCGCATAGCAATGATAGGAGAGACCATGTGAGGATATGACGGAACCGAGTGACTTGGTGAATTGAGAGAAGAGGAGAGGGCCTAGAACCGAGCCCTGGGGGACACCAGTCATAAGAGTACATGGTGCAGACATAGATCCTCTCCACGTCACCTGGTAGGAGCGACCTGCCAGGTAGGATGAGAGGAGGATCTGATGGTTCACAGTGTCGAAGGCAGCAGATAGATCTAGGAGGATGAGAACAGAGGAGAGAGAGTCATCTTTGGATGCAAAGTCAGAGATGAATGCAAAGTAGCTTGGCCATTGTCTTGTCTTGAGGAGGAGTGGTATCACCTTTGTCACTCAGGGAGGATGGGAGGGAGAGGTTCTGACTCAAGCTGAAAACGACTGAGAAAAAATAGAAAAAAGAAAGATAGGAATGGCGCATTGGAGAAATGGAAATGTGTAGCAGTCCATAGCTAACTAAATCGCTAACAAAATGGCTACACGGACTATCTGAGTCAAATTTTCGCACTGTCTCTATGCACACTCACAGGGCCCTACACACTTACGCACACTGACACTCCACACACATACAAACATTCACTCCATCATTTGCTCGCACACGTAATATGCACATACATTTATACTGACTCTACACACACCCACTCACATACAGTAATCATATACTCTGCTGCTACTCTGTTTATCATACAGAATATCCTGATGCCTAGTCACTTCACCCCTATACATATCTACCTCTATCACTCCAGTGTCCCTGCCCATTGTAAATATGGGCAGGGACACTGTAACCGTCCTGTACTCTCTCCAACCCTCCCGTACCCTCCAGTGGCCCGTCCCAGCCTGATTGATGTCCTGTGCTGTGGGAGCCCATGTCGACAGGATGTAAAAACGACTGGCTACATCGCAGGGAGACAAATTTGAAAAAGGTTAATTGAATCAGTGGGCCTAATTTATTCTAATTATCAGTCTGATTAGAACTGCGGCCCGTACTTTCATGACCACGTCAGAGAGAAAAAGGGTTGTATGGAGAGAATGAGGATGGGGTGGCGGGGAGATGCAGGGTGAGAGGACGAATGGTGAAATGATGGGAGTAGAGGAGGAGAGGAGGAGAGGAGGAGAGGGTATGCTACATACTGCAGCATGCCAGCATTCCTGATGGACAGACACATTGTAGTAGCATGAAGCTGCAGATATGGAGAAGCTTGGCAACGGAGGAAGGGGTAGAAGGGTAGAGGGAAGGGTTAGGAGGGATGGAGAGAGAGAAAGGGAGGCAGGGGCCTGGGTGAATTTTGGGTATTATAGAAAGGCCTTTGTATGTCTTGAATGTAATTACTTTCCTCCAAAGACGGCATGCGAACGGAGAGTTTTCTTTCATGACGGACACATCAAAAGGAAAGGAGAGGAGAGTACAGGGAACGTCATACAGGCAGCCCTGCTATATTAACCCTGGCTGGGATGTGGGATGTCATACCCCCCCCCGTCAGGCAGATTATAATAAGTCTAGGCAGAGTGGTGGTGGTGTTACCACTCTGTCTGACCCCCAACCCTTTTATCCCTGTTGTATTCTAAACAAGCCGTGTCCCTGCCTCTGAATCCCCAACACATTCCCCCATTCAATCCCACTGCCTCGCCTCCATCCCCCTGTAACTAAGGAGATATACAGCACAGGTGTGTGTGTGTGTGTGTGTGTGGGGGGGGGGGGGGGGGTGCTTGGCCTGCTAGCCATATGATGGATGCCATCCGCTACGATGCTAATCTCACTGAGCCGAGACCAACTGCCAGTTGCAGGCCTGACCATCCATCTAACCTGGCCATCACTCGCGACTGTGATGTGAGGCACAAAATGGTGGCCTAGTGGCCCACGTCGGTGGCTCAGAGCTCAAGGGTAATAAAATCTGCAATGGTGGTACTTGGGTGACCTTCCATTCCACATTGTTAACACATCAGAGGATGATGGCCTCTGGGTTGCATCCCAAATGACACCCTATTCCCGATGCAGTGCGCTAAAAGTAGTGCACTGTGTAGGGAATAGTCCCAATGGCACCCTATTCCTGATGTAGTGCGCTAAAAGTAGTGCACTGTGTAGGGAATAGTCCCAAATGGCACCCTAATCCCGATGTAGTGCGCTAAAAGTAGTGCACTGTGTAGGGAATAGTCCCAATGGCACCCTATTCCTGATGTAGTGCGCTAAAAGTAGTGCACTATGTAGGGAATTGTTCCAAATGGCACCCTATTCCTGATGTAGTGTGCTAAAAGTAGTGCACTATGTAGGTACTTGTCCCAAATGGCACCCTATTCCCGATGTAGTGCGCTAAAAGTAGTGCACTATAAAGTGAATGGTCCCAAATGGCACCCTAATTCCGATGTAGTGCGCTAAAAGTAGTGCACTGTGTAGGGAATAGTCCCAATGGCACCCTATTCCTGATGTAGTGCGCTAAAAGTAGTGCACTATGTAGGGAATTGTTCCAAATGGCACCCTATTCCTGATGTAGTGCGCTAAAAGTAGTGCACTGTGTAGGGAATAGTCCCAAATGGCACCCTATTCCCGATGTAGTGCGCTAAAAGTAGTGCACTATGTAGGTAATAGTCCCAAATGGCACCCTATTCCTGATGTAGTTCGCTAAAAGTAGTGCACTGTGTAGGGAATAGTCCCAAATGGCACCCTAATCCCGATGTAGTGTGCTAAAAGTAGTGCACTGTGTAGGGAATAGTCCCAAATGGCACCCTAATCCCGATGTAGTGCGCTAAAAGTAGTGCACTATGTAGGGTGCCATTTGGGACAGCCCTGACCTTGTTAGGGGAGTCGATATAATTATCTTTCAGCGCTGTGAAATGACTATCACAGAACAGACAGAGGAATAAGAGTGACCTGCCTTTCCTGTGTGAGGCCAAGGAATCAATGTTATTTAGAGGTGGAGGGGGTTGAAACAAAATTAGACCATAGCGACTGAGACTGCAAGTCAAGGACTCAGCGAAAAGAAGAAAAAAAAGACATAAAGACAACAAATCTAGAGAGAGAAAGAGAGAGAATAGGCTTGGCTTTTCTTACTGTGCATAACCTGACACTGGCCAGACAGAGAATAGACTTGTCCGCTCAGTATAGCCATCAATCTTCCTAATAGGTTATCTGTTTTTATTCCTTCGCCTGCACGGTTGCCGCAGCTCGGAAGTCTTTTTAATGCATTTCTATTAGGTGCTATTTCAACATAGAGTGCCTACATCACACACAAACACACACACAGAAGGGGGGCACTGAGCCGTGTTGCCCCAGCTGTGCGGAATGAGAAAATGTATCATATATTGATTTTCTATGCCTGACTTGCACTTTATTCTGGTGAAGGACCAATGTAAGATCGCCTCTTTTTGTGCTTGCATAAATGCATGTGTTTACCTTTGTGTGTGTGTGTGAGACTCTGTGTGTACATGTGCGTGAGCGCATGTGTGTGCCCCTGTGTGTGTGTGCCTTTGTGCATGCATGTGTGTGTGCCTGTGTCTCTGTGTGTGTATGAGCGCCGAGGTTATCCCTGGGGAGAGTGCGGGTGGCGGTGGACTCAGGCTGGCTGTATTCACGTTCACACAGCCGGTAATGGGGTTAAACGTATTTATACAGAGCCACTGACCTGCATCCCTTCTCCCTTGTTATGGCCCAATTGAAACCCAGGACGAAAGCCCTGCTCTTTAGAGGAAGGAAAAAAAGAACAGGAGCCTAACCAAACATGATGACTGTTCCTCCTATCTCTCTCATTACGCACCAATGAGAAATAGTGAAAAGCCTGTAGTGCTGTATGTATGCTGAGGCCCAGTTAATTCTGGCATCACTATTAATAAATGGTTATCATTAGACTACCAAATGGACTGGCCCACTGCTATTTACTCCGAAGGAAGCGGCCCTGATATTTTTTGCTGATAAAGTGGCAGCGAAACACAGATTAGAGGCACAGTGGTTTCTTTATCGTTTAATGAGAAAAAACAGTGACTTCTCCCTCTCTCACTCTCTCTCATTTTTCTTTCCACTCAGCCTCTCGCTCCCTCCTCCTCCAACCCACCGGGGTTGCCATGACAATAGTCAGTCGCCGTGGCAACGGCTGGAGCTGACAGCTTGGAGTAGGGAGAGATAGAGCTATCTGAACCTTCCTGGCTCTTTACACCTCTACAGAGAGAGAGAGAGAGAGAGGGAGAGAGAGAGATAGCGAGAGAGAGAGAGAAACACAGAGAGAGAGAGAGAGAGAGAGAGAGAGAAACAGAGAGAGTGTGAGAGAGAGAGAAACACAGAGAGAGAGAAACACACAGAGAGAGAGAGAGAGACAGAGAGAGAGAGAGCGAGAGAGCGAGAGCGATAACAGATAAAAGAGGGAGCTACAGGAAGCTACAGGAAGGAAAGGCAGCAGGAGAGGAAATGAAAGGGATAGAGAGGGGAAGAGGGGAGAGATAAGAAAATAGATAGACCTGTGTTGTCTTTTCTGGGCTGAAGGAAGCGAGCCTCTCTGGCTAGCCTTGGAAAGTGGGACAGAGCCTGAGACAGAGAGTGATATAGACAGAGGTCTTTGGAGCACAGAGTCACCCATCTACAGACCCGGATAGAATAGCAGGCAGGCCACAGCTCCTTTCCCTTTACAGCCTTTCCTTAACACTCATCCACTCTTCATCTCTCTATCCACTCCTCGTCCCTCCATCACTCCATCCCACCATCCGTACACAGCCACAAAGAACAGAGTATCTTATCTCCCCAAAGAGAGCAGAATGAACAAAGTAAATAAAACAGAAAATACAGGGGTTCTGTCTTTCTTCTTTAGGAGATGGTGATATGAACTAGGAGGCAGAAGGAAGGATGCATTTCTATTACGTGTTGAAGAAGTGTTACTTTGATTTTCATTGGAGGAGACCGTAATATGTTGTCTGTGTGTGTCTGTGTATGGAGAAGGCTTCCTGAGGGTTAGTCAATGCCTCCTCTGTGGTATTAGAAAGTGGTAACCCTGAAGGATGTGCAGGCACACACACACACACACACACACACACACACACACACACACACACACACACACACACACACACACACACACACACACACACACACACACACACACACACACACACACACACACACACACACACACCTCCCCCTGCCTGTGTCCCTGTGCTGGTTCCATACACTTGCTGTGTGACTCTGCTGTTGTGTAATCTAATCAGAGCTCAGTAGCTCAGCTCAGCCTCTTCCTGTACTGCAGAGATAGCACAGCACCGTCTGTAGCTACCACAGATGTTCAGGAGGAAGAGAGGAGGAGAAGGAAAGGGGGAAGAGGAGGGGAGGAGGGGGAGGAAAGAGTGTCTTCTGTAGCATCTCCCATTCCCTGTTCAGGAGAGGGGGTGGGGTGTGTGTATTTGGTGTGTGTATGTGTGTGCATTATGTTCAGGTGTTTGTGTGTGTCATTGGGTGGGTGCGGAGGGGGATTCAGGTGTAAGTGACCTCTCAACCTGATCCTGTTCTCGACAGTCACACCTCTGGACGGGCGCTACTGTGCTCTGTGTGGGATGGAGTTCCTTAAGGATGTTGCCTAATGGCCATCATTCTGTCTGGTCCTAGAACATTGACAGCCAGATCGCTCAAGATTGACTTCAAAAGTGGCCGTCTGTCCATGTCCTGAAGATGTCAGGAAGTGTCTATAAAACCAGCTACTGGAGGCTATTATCATTAAGTAAACTTAGGTTTTGCCTGGTTGTTGTGACGAGGGTGGTGGATGGGCGTAAACCCATGACTGGTTGTTGTGGACGAGGGTGGTGGATGGGTGTAATCCCGTGACGTTTCCAATCCCAGTGCTACAGTAGGTACGAAATATGACAATGTCTAAAAATGATGTAGACAACACCACGTACATTTACATAGACAAATCGTAAACGTCCCTTGTCTGTCACAAATGTTGAATATACTGTATTTAAACATACTCTGGTGATTGTCCGTGGTATTGGTTCTAAATTTGAGACAAAATATCCACAGGAAAGTATGATTAAACCAACTTCAAAACTCGGGTCAATGTGTTCGGCAATCAAGATGTTTTGCTCATGACTGAAGGCACGTGCACAAGACGGAAGTACATGAACATGAACCATGCATACTAACCGAAGTCTTACAGCTGTTTACATGGATTTGCGCTTGTGCCAGGTGATCGAAATTTCAACTTCAGTACCGGTTATCTAAAAAGTCAGGTAAAAAATACTTTCCTGTGGATATTTTATCTCAAATTTCGAGCAGCTGAAGGACCAACCCCATGGACAATCGGCAGAGTAAGTTAAAATGTAATTGTATTCAACATTCTTGCTTGTAGAGCACCTGAGAGGACCATTTCCAGAATCAAATAATGGCCATGTTCCAGACAGTGAATTTCACACTGACTGGTCCTCAGGCAATCCCAGTGATAGACACTCGTTTTAACCCTATCCCAAACATGAATTTATAACTTAACCATTCGGAATGAATGCCTAAACATATTGTTTTAACCCTATTTAAAATCTTAACCCTTAACTTCGAAATTTGACGTTTGGAGCAACTTCGAAATTTGTTCGGAGAAAGTGCAAAAACATCTAAGTCTGCAGTAAGACTGTGAGAGTTTGTTGAACATTGAGCACGCTGCCTGGCCATCACATCACTCACTCACGAGAACAGGGTGTATTGCATGACCATACCATTACTGATTACCATACTGACTAGCTTGTACAGCTGGTTGCACACTTATAGTGGTTATAGCCATGATTGGCGTATCGGTTGTAAGGTTTGTAGTAATAGTCAGTAATGGTTGTGGTGATACAGTAGCTATAGTAGTTGAGGCACTGTTGTAGATCATATGTTAATGTAATTGGATTACTGTTGGGTTTTTCTTCAAGTTATATGGCAGGTTTGAATTGTATAAATCATCAATGCATACAGTGCCTTCTGAAAGTATTCACACAACTTGACTTTTTCCAAATGTTGTTGCATTGTAGCCTTATTATAAAATGTATTACCTTGTTTTTTCCCCTCTTCAGTCTACACACAATACCCCATCATGACAAAGCAAAAACAGGTTTTTATCAATTTCTGCACATTTATTTCAAATATAAAAAACACGAAATACCACATTTACATAAGTATTCAGACCCTTTACTCAGTACTTTGTTGAAGCACCTTTGGCAGTGATTACAGCATTGAGTCTTCTTGGGTGTGACGCTACAAGCATGGCACACCTGTATTTGGGGACTTTCTCCCATTCTTCTCTGCAGATCCTCTCAAGCTCTGTCAGGTTGGATGGGGAGCGTTGCTGCACATCTGTTTTCAGGTCTCTCCAGAGATATTCGTTCGGGTTCAAGTCCGGGCTCTGGCTGGGCTACTCAAGGATAATCAGAGACTTGTCCTGAAGCCACTCCTGCGTTGTCTTGGCTGTATGCTTAAGGTTGTTGTCCTGTTGGAAGGTGAACCTTTGCCTCAGTCTGAGGTCCTGAGCGCTCTGGAGCAGGTTTTTATTAAGGATCTCTCTGTAGCTCTACAGACAATTCCTTTGACCATGGCATGGTTTTTGCTCTGACATGCACCAATTGAATTTACCCCAGGTGGACTCTAATCAAGTTGTAGAAACATCTCAAGGATGATCAATGGAAACAGGATGCACCTGAGCTCAATTTTTAGTCTCATAGAAAAGGGTCTGAATACTTATGTAAATATTTTTTAGAATAAGGCTGTAATGTAACAAAATGCGGAAAAAGTAAAGGAGTCTGAATACTTATGTAAATAATTTTTAGAATAAGGCTGTAATGTAACAAAATGTGGAAAAAGTAAAGGGGTCTGAATACTTTCCGAAGGCAGAGTTGAATAATACAGCAAATTTGATCATCTAAGTTAAATAACAATATAATAAGACAATAAGACACTCGCTCATGTACTTTTATACGTTTTATTCTGGTATTATAATGTATATACACGCAAAGCTCTGCAGGGATGAAACACAACATGAGCTGTAATAAGTATTTTGTTTTTGAAATCAACCATGAGATGCTGTAAATGCTAAAAACACTTACCCTGTCTTCCACTCCTCCCCTACCTCTCCTTTCTATATTTCTCTTCCACTCTGTTTTGTTGTTTCTTTGTTATGATGCACAATGTCACCAAGCAGAAGGAGATGATGAATGGAGCACACAGAGAGAGAAAGAGAGAGAGAGAAAGAGAGAGAGAGAGCGAGAGAGAGAGAGAGAGAGAGAGAGAGAGAGAGAGAGAGAGAGAGAGAGAGAGAGAGAGAGTGCGCGAGAGCGAGCCCGGGGCTGTCCAACAGGGAGAGCAGTTTGCAGCACGTTCACTTCACTTCGTAACAGAAACCATTTCCGTATCGCCCTCCGGGGGTCACAAGAAACCATGTTACCAAACCACACATACACACACATACACACACATACAAATACACAACACCATTCCTCTCACCCAGCTCCCTAACAAACAGTAGTAGACCTAACCATTCTTCATACCACCCATCATTATCTGTGAGCTGTGCAATTTAATTGAGTCCCCTGCTATCTTGTTCAACACTTCTCTACTTGTCTTGTCTACTCCCAAAGGGTGAATCTTCACTCAGTCATAACACTCTAAGATCTGTGAGTGAGCCAAATGATCTCTTTAGAATTGAAACCAGCTATAGGCTTTTGGAGAGACATCGTACAATACTATATCTCTCTGAGTTCTTTCTTACTGTGTCTTTCTCTCTCCCTGTACAGACTTGTTGAGTACTCATCTTTACCAAAAAAACTACAAAAAAACTGTAGCGTATCTCAGCAACCCTGGGGGCATACAGATAGAGAACTCAGGAGCACTCCTCACTTCCCGAAAGCAATTTAGGGACGGCACGATTAAGGATATCCAATCACACTAGGCACGCTTGCCTGAGGATGGCGAGAGGGAACCGGAGTCATTGGGGAGAAAAGCCAATTCCACACAGAGGGAGATGTAGAGTGGTAAAAGACACACACACACACACACACACACACACACACACACACACACACACACACACACACACACACACACACACACACACACACACACGCATACACACACACACACAAACACACACACACACACACATGAACAGAGGGAGATGTGAAAGGTAAAAAGCCTGAAGCAGTGAAACTACAGCTCTACCTTCTTCACACAGACACTCTGCTATCTGCTGTGGCCACAGACACCAACACTGCAGCCCACAATACATTATGGATATGTCCCAAACGGCCACCCCAGCTAACAACAAGCGTTCCCAGAACTTTAGAGAATGTTCCCTTACTAGTCTCATTAGGTTTTATACCTTAAGGTTGATGTCTGCGCCCCAGGGGAACTCTAATTAGCGTAATAAAAATATCCACATGCAAATCAGTTTATGCTAGAGATATGTTTATTTTGTATTGGATGCATCTCAATCCCCCGCATCCATCTATGTCGCACTTCCGCATCTGCAGTGAAAGGTGACAGATCATGAGACATCCCAAAAATCGGTGTTCTCACAAAATCGTCTGTAGCGTCCGAACGGTTTAGCCTACAAACTATTATGACGGTACAAGTCTGTACAGGTGATCTGCCTATTTCTGTCTGTAGCATCCGAACAGTTTGGGCGACACACTAATGAGACCCCTCGTTGAAAAGGTGAGACTCTCACGAACACGTACTGCACATGTTAATTGTTTTGCTCTAGGATGCTCAGAAGACACCTCTGAAGGTCCCCTGTACCAGTTGAAAAAATGAATGGAAGTATATATGGAGACTGTTTAGTGCCAAAAATAAGGGGTTGAATAATAACAAATGTTTCCTTATCTTTCATATATCTCTCAGATCTAAAATGGCGCCGGAAGAAATGGCAGCAGTTTTACGGGCGCCCAACCAATTGTGCTATTATCTGTTTTTTCGCGTTATTTATAACTTATTTTGTACATAATGTTTCTGCAACCGTATCTTACGGCAAAAAAGAGCTTCTGGATATCAGGACAGCGATCACTCACCTCGAATTAGACAAAGATTTTTTCTTCAACAAGCAAGACGCACAGGACATTCTCCAAACAACCGACAGGGCCGACATCCACGTTATTTGCAAGAGGAAGCGACAGAGGTACAGAGGACAAAGAGCTGGATCCCTGGTCAGGACCCAGAAAAGGCGAATGGGAAAGCTGCCGTTACCATCAATACTACTCACCAACGTACAATCATTGGACAATAAACTAGACAAGGTACGATCATGAATATCCTACCAACGGGACATCAAAAACTGTAATATCCAATGTTTCACGGAATCGTGGCTGAATGACGACATGGATATTCAGCTAGCGGGATACACGCTGCACCGGCAAGATAGAACAGCACACTCCGGTAAGATGGGGGGGGGGGTCTGTGCATATTTGTAAAGAACAGCTGGTGCACGAAATCTAAGGAAGTCTCTAGACTTTGCTCGCCTGAAGTAGAGTATATTGTGATAAACTGCAGGACACACTACTTGCCTAGAGAGTTTTCAGCTATACTTTTCGTGGCTGTTTATTTACCACTACAGACAGATGCTGGCATTAAGACCGCACTCAGTCAGCTGTATAGGGAAATAAGCAAACAGGAAACCACTCACCCAGAGGCGGCGTTCCTAGTGGCCAGAGACTTTAATGCAGGGAAACTTAAATCAGTTGTACCAAATTTCTATCAACATGTTAAATGTGCAACCAGAGGGAAAAACATTCTAGATCACCTGTACTCCACACACAAAGATGCATACAAAGCTCTGCCTCGCCCTCTATTTGGTAAATCCAACCACAACTCTATCCTCCTGATTCCTGCTTACAAGCAAAAATTAAAGCATGAAGCACCAGTGACTCAGTCTATAAAAAAGGGGTCAGATGAAGCAGATGCTAAGCTACAGGACTGTTTTGCTATCACAGACTGGAACATGTTCTGGGATTCTTCCGATGGCATTGAGGAGTACACCACATCAGTCACTGGCTTTATCAATAAGTGCATCGATGACGTCATCTCCACAGTGACTGTACGTACATACCCCAACCAGAAGCCATGGATTACAGGCAACATTCACACTGAGCTAAAGGGTAGAGCTGCCGCTTCAAGGTGCGGGACTCTAACCCGGAAGCTTACAAGAAATCCTGCTATGCCCTGCGACGAACCATCAATCAGGCAAAGCGTCAATACAGGGCTAAGATTGAATCATACTACACCGGCTCCGACGCTCGTCTTATGTGGCAGGGCTTGCAAACTATTACAGACTACAAAGGGAAGCACAGCCGCGAGCTGCCCAGTGACACGAGCCTACCAGACGAGATAAATCACTTCTATGCTCGCTTCGAGGCAAGCAACACTGAGGCATGCATGAGAGCATCACCTGTTCCGAACGACTGTGTGATCACGCTCTCTGTAGCCGACGTGAGTAAGACCCTTAAACAGGTCAACATACACAAGGCTGCGCGGTCAGACGGATTACCAGGATGTGTGCCCCGGGCATGTGCTGACCAATTGGCAGGTGTCTTCACTGACATTTTCAACATGTCCCTGATTGAGTCTGTAATACCAATATGTTTCAAGCAGACCACCACAGTCCCTGTGCCCAAGAACACAAAGGCAACCTGCCTAAATGACTACAGACCCATTGCACTCACGTTCGTAGCCATGAAATGCTTTGAAAGGTTGGTAACGGCTCACATCAACACCATTATCCCAGAAACCCTAGACCCACTCCAATTTGCATACCGCCCAAACAGATCCACAGATGATGCAATCTCTACAGGAAATGGAGGACCAAGCACGCCCCCATTCTCATCGACGGGGCTGTAGTGGAGCAGGTTGAGAGCTTCAAGTTCCTTGGTGTCCACACCAACAACAAACTAGAATCGTCCAAACACACCAAGGCAGTTGTGAAGAGGGCACGACAAATCCTATTCCCCTCAGGAAACTAAAAGATTTGGCATGGGTCCTGAGATCCTCAAAAGGTTCTACAGCTGCAACATCGAGAGCATCCTGACTGGTTGCATCACTGCCTAGTACGGCAATTGCTCGACCTCTGACCGCAAGGCACTACAGAGGGTAGTGCGTTCGACCCAGTACATCACTGGGGCTAAGCTGCCTGCCATCCAGGACCTCTACACCAGGCGGTGTCAGAGGAAGGCCCTAAAAATTGTCAAAGACCCCAGCCACCACAGTCATAGACTGTTCTCTCTACTACCGTACGGCAAGCTGTACCGGAGTGCCAAGTCTAGGACAAAAAGGCTTCTCAACAGTTTTTACCCCAAGACATAAGACTCCTGAACAGGTAATCAAATGGCTACCTGGACTATTTGCATTGCGTGCCCCCCAACCCCTATTTTTACGCTGCTGCTACTCTCTGTTGATCATATATGCATAGTCACTTTAACTATACATTCATGTACATACTACCTCAATTGGGCCAACCAATCGGGCTATCCGCATTATGTCCCGCCACCCACCACCCGCCAACCCCTCATTTACGCTACTGCTACTCTCGGTTCATCATATATGCATAGTCACTTTAACCATATCTACATGTACATACTACCTCAATCAGCCTGACTAACCGGTGTCTGTATGTAGCCTCGCTACTTTTATGGCCTCGCTACTGTATATAGCCTGTCTTTTTAGCGTTGTTTTATGTCTTTACCTACCTATTGTTCACCTAATACCTTTTTTGCAATATTGGTTAGAGCCTGTAAGTAAGCATTTTATCGATGGTAGTTATGATATCGTTTCGGACCTTGAGTGTGGCTGAGGTGCACCCGTGACCAGCTCGGAAACCGGATTGCATGGCGGAGAAGGTACGGTGGGATTCGAGATGGTCGCTGATCTGTTTGTTCACTTGGCTTTCAAAGACTTTAGAAAGGCAGGGCAGGATGGATATACTGTAGGTCTGTAACAGTTTGGATCTAGTGTCTCCCAGTTTGAAGAGGGGGATGACCGCAGCCGCTTTCCAATCTTTGGGAATCTCAGACGATACGAAAGAGAGGTTGGGCAGACTAGTAATAGGGGTTGCGACAAATGGCGGCAGATCATTTTAGGAAGAGAGGGTCCAGATTCTCTAGCCCAGCTGATTTGTAGGGATCCAGATTCTGCAGCTCTTTCAGGATATCAGCTGTCTGGATCTGGGTGAAGGAAAAAAGGGGGGGGGGGCTTGGGCCAGTAGAAACTCATGATTAAGGTATTTCAGCAATTTAAGGGCTTTCTGTATAGTTGTCTAATGTTGGTGGTGCATGTTAACCTGTTTTAATTATACTCCTGGATCACTGTGATCAATAAAATAGTTTATCTTCAGTGTACTTTTAACAGAGCTGAGATTTACTTCAAAGTGTATGTACCCCATTGCTTTCACCTATAAAGTTGTTGCATCTACATAAGTGACTAGAAAGGAGGGGTTAGGGTTTCTTCTGGACAGGGTCTAACTTCATCCCAATAAGGGGTATCTCTAGGACATGTTCTTATTGGGCCAGTATAGTTAGGCCCTGTCCTGTCCAGAATAAACCCTACTGCTCCTTCCGAGGCACTTGTGTAGATCTGGAACAACTTTATAGGTGTAAGGCTGTAAGCATTAGGGTTAATGCACCTTGAAGTAAATCTCAGCTTTGTTAAAAGTACACAAGAAAAACGTTTATTGATCATAATGATTCAGAACTCCTATTAAAACAGGTTCACATGCCCTGCCAACATCAGGCAATTCTACTGAAATTCCTTAAAATTGCTGTAATACGAAGGTCTAAATTAAATAAATGTTGCGAATAGTCAAATTAACCAACACATGACATGGTGATGTAGCAGGAGGATCGGATTACCAAGGACCAAGAGGTTGTGAATTCAAATCCCAGGTGACAACATTTTGAATCAAAATTACTGAACATGCACAGAGTAATCATGTATGTCAAAGTGTGCCAAATACTGTAGTACAGTGGTTCCCAAACTTTTTATAGTCCCGTACCCCCTTCAAACATTCAGCCTCCAGCTGCGTACTCCTTCTAGCACTGGAGTCAGCATACTCTCAAATGTTGTTTTTTTGCCATCATTGTAAGCCTGCCACACACACACAATACGATACACTCATTAAACATAAGAATGAGTGTGAGTTTTTGTCACAACCCGGCTCATGGGAAGTGACAAAGAGCTCTTATAGGATCAGGGCACAAATAATAATATAATAATAATCAATAATTTTGCTCTTTATTTAACCATCTTATATATAAAACCTTATTTGTTCATCGAAAATTGTGAATAACTCACCACAGGTTAATGAGAAGGGTGTGCTTGAAAGGATGCACATAACTCTGCAATGTTGGGTTGTATTAGAGAAAGTCTCAGTCTTAAATCATTTTCCACACACAGTCTGTGCCTGTATTTAGTTTTCATGCTAGTGAGGGCTGAGAATCCACTCTCACATAGGTCCGTGGTTGCAAAGGGCATCAGTGTCTTAACAGCGCAATTTTCCAAGGCAGGATACTCTGAGCGCAGCCCAGTCCAGAAATCTGGCAGTGGCTTCTGATTAAATTCCATTTTCACAGAACTGCTTGTTGCAATTTTGATGAGACTCTCTTGTTCAGATGTCGGTAAGTGGACTGGAGGCAGGGCATGAAAGGGATAAAGAATCCAGTTGTTTGTGTCATCCGTTTCGGGAAAGTACCTGCGTAATCGCGCACCCAACTCACTCAGGTGCTTCGCTATATCACATTTGACATTGTCCGTAAGCTTGAGTTCATTTACACACAAAAAATCATACAATGATGGAAAGACCTGTGTGTTGTTAATGCAGAAGGAGAAGAGCTCCAACTTCTTAATCATAGCCTCAATTTTGTCCCGCACGTTGAATATAGTAGCGGAGAGTCCCTGTAATCCTAGATTCAGATCATTCAGGTGAGAAAAAACATCACCCAGATAGGCCAGTCATGTGAGAAACTCGTCATCATGCAAGCGGTCAGACAAGTGAAAATGATGGTCAGTAAAGAAAACTTTAAGCTCGTCTCTCAATTCAAAAAAACATGTCAATACTTTGCCCCTTGATAACCAGCGCACTTCTGTATGTTGTACAGGCGTTACATTGTCGCTGCCCATATCATTTCATAGTGCAGAAAATATACGAGCGTTCAGGGACCTTGCTTTAACAAAGTTAACCATTTTCACTGTAGTCAATCAAATGTATTTTTTCACTGTAATGTCCAAAACGTCTTTCAAGCTGTCAGGCATTCCCTTGGCAGCAAGAGCCTCTCGGTGGATGCTGCAGTGTACCCAAGTGGCGTCGGGAGCAACTGCTTGCACGCTTGTTACCGCTGCACTATGTCTCCCTGTCATGGATTTTGCGCCATCAGTACAGATACCAACATGAGCAGCAGCTACGTTTGGCTACATACAGACCGTTAGTGGAATTCCCGCGAGAGAGTAACGGTTAATGTAATTGGATGTTAATTATTTGACTAGGCTACCTGTATTTGACATTGTGTTGTTTTTTCGCTCAACACTAAATGGGTTCATTTTATTTTTGGCAGTGAAACGAGGCTACTCAGGCGAGAAAAAAACCTCATCCAAATGTATAGCCCAGTTGGAAAATATAAATGTACTGTTTGAAAATGTGAAGATTTTTTATTATAAAAAAATTAGATGTGAATCACATTTTTATTTGGCGTACCCCCGAAGGCATTTCGCATCCCCCAGTTTGTGAATACCTGGTGTAGTATATGTGTTAGTATCCCTCAACTTGCCAACAGACAAAGATCTATGAATGGATCAGTGGTTCACCAATCATGGCCTAGATTGTCTCGGCAACAGTAACAAGGCGTGATGTGGGGGGGGGGGGGGGGGGGGGGCGTTTCTTTGGGACCATCAGGTGACGTCCTGACAACGGATACACAGAATTGTTCTTTCAACAATCCCATGAAAAGGCAACCATGTTCTGTTTATGTTTGGTGGGACATGGATGGAATATTCTCCTAACCCACAGAAAATTGGACACATGAATGTTCTTGCAACGTCTCATGAAACTTGTCGAGAACATTAATATTGGATATTCTGAGAACATGGTAACCACGTTCTGGGTATGTTCTGTTTGACATTTAGGGAATGTTCTCCTAACTCTAATGCCAAACATGCTAAAAAGGTTTGCAGAAGGTTTTTGCTAACATAGAATGTCCCCCTAACTAACTGAAAACTGGACATTCAAACTTTAAAGGTAACATTACAAAAATGTTCTCTCTCCCTAGATTTGTTAACTGGGACTCTATTCCCTATGGACCCTGGTCAAAAGTAGTGCACTATAGAGATGGCATTTGGGAAGCAAACTATAAGGCCACTTCTAAGATTGCCACAAAGGGACAAAGCCAGGCTCCTCCAGGAATAAAATATCACTCTCCGCTCACTGATTGAAGAGTACTCCTCACACTGGACTGCACATTGGTAATGAATTTGCATTTTGCATTTGGATGCGGGCCATGCTGTTTATGCAACTGTAGGCTATATCTGCTGTTGCTGGTAGCCTACATCGAACAGGTTGAAGAAAAGGCTGATAGCATAAATGCACAGTTCACACTTATTTAGTCTAAATCAGTATTTGTGTGTTGTAGAAATTTGGCGTCCATTGAACCATGTCATTGGTAGTGTCATTGGACAAGCTGACAGGGTGACAGCAGGGTGACAGGACAGTACGAGGGGTCAGTGATTCCACTCTGATTCCTGGAGATGAGATAGGCTTGGCTTCCTTCCTTCCTCTTGGTCGCTGATCTCCCTATCCACTGGCAGTAGCAGCATCGGAAACAGATAATCAATGGAACCATCATGGCCGCCAGAGAAGCCTGTCAGCATGACTCAGCTCCCAGGCTTTAGTACCACCTCTGACTCTCTCTCGCCATCCCTCCATCCCTCCGGCAACTCTGTCCTCCTACACCCCACCCTTCCGCCTCCTCTCCTCCTTCTCTCTCTCTCGATTCCTCCTACACTTAGAAAAAAGGTGCTATCTAGAACCTAAAAGGGTTCTTCGGCTTTCCTCATAGGAGAACCCTTTGAAGAACCCCTTTTGGTTCCAGGGAGTTCCCTTTAGGATTCCATGTAGAAGCCTTTCGACAAAAGGTTTTACATGGTACTCAAACGAGTTCTACATGGAACCAAAAAGGGTTCTACCTGGAACCAAAAAGGGTTCTATCTGGAACCAAAAAGGGCTCTCCTATGGGAACAGTTGAAGAACCCTTTTGGAACCATTTTTTCTAAGAGTGTACCTCCCATACAGCCTTGGTCTATTTGAATCTCCTCTGAGCCCGGCCAGATACTGTACTGCTAGACATTAACACACAGATACAAAGAAAATACTATATCTCCCCAACGTACCTGCATGCCCCAGACACATTCATCATGTACCCAATCCATACAACAACCCACTGCCAATACATACGCCTCTGCAGTCTGGGTCATCAGGTGAATGGATTTAATACACACAGGATGTGTCCCAAATGCACCCTTTTCCCTAAATAGTGCACTACTTTTGACCAGAGCCCTATAGTAAAAACCAACAAAAAAAGACTGGTCTCTGACTATAGAGTTCCCCTGTATTCATCCTGGCCTGCCTGTCGTTTCAAAGCTGCCAGTGAGTCACACTGCTACACAGAGTTAATGGGGTGACTAGTGCCTTGAGCTGTGCTGTACAGTACATCTCCTTGCCTCTAGGAGGCAGTGTGAGTTTGGTAAGCACAGGGTGAAGTAGCCAACTGTGGTGACTGACTGGTGGACAGTGGGTTGGGATTGGTTGTGGTAGTGGAGGTGGGAGGTAGGGGCTTGGGATATGGGGGGCTGGCTGGTGAGCTATGGACCGGTGCTAGTGGAGGTGGTTCGGGGTTAGGAGGGAGGGTTGGGAGGGGGTCTGTTGCTGGGCATGGTGCATGGTGCTCTCTCAGTGGGGAGCATCTCCACCCTAGCCTAGTAGCGGGCTGTTTCTGCTGACCCTTCCATATTCTGCCCTGCCAGGCCGCAGGACCGCAGCATTGGCTGCTC